>NC_022009.1:74222066-74248432 GCF_000317375.1 Microtus ochrogaster
AATGATAGTAATGATAAATAATATAAATAATAAATACAGGGTCTCTCGGTCTTTAGCACTGTATAAGCCAGGCTGAGGGGCCTAATAATGTCCATATTCTTGTTTCTTACACCAATATTCCTATGGATTTGCAGAGATTACAGATACATTAGCTATAGCACCTGGATTTTACATGGGGGCATGGCCTGGTTAGTCTTCACTAGCAACTAGACACAGCCTATAGTCATCCAAGAGCCTCAGTGGAGGAATTACCTACATTCTGTTCATACAACTCTGTAGAAGACTGTTGGGTTTGTTAGCCGATTAGGAGAGCCCAGCTATTACAGGGGTTTCCATGCACAGTCATGTGTTTATAACCAGCTAGCAGAATCCACCACTGCTCTTGCTGTCCTTTTCAACTAGAAAGTCCCTTGATCAGAGATAATGCTCTATCAAATAGCATATAGACCTGCCTTTATATTCCTGCCTTGACTTTTGCTCAGTGGTAGAATGTGACCAAAACTCATAAGCTGAATAAACCCTTTTTGCTCATAAAATGTTTCTGGTCATAATGTTTTATCATAGCAACCGAAATCAAAGTTGAATAGGGAGATACTGGGTTTAGTCTTTACCTGGGTTCTGTGCATCCAAACTCCGTTCCCTCATACTTGTACAGCAAGCCCTGTACCCAGTGAAACATCTCTTCAGCCCTTTATTCTACAAAGAGTAAAGGGGATTATCTTGTGCAATGTTTTTTGGGACAGGGGGGCGTTATGTTGTTTTAAGAGAGTTATGCTCTGTTGTACTGGCCTAGAAATCACTACATGGTCCACACTTTTCTCAAACTCATGGCTATCCTTCTACCTCAGCCCCATGATCTCCATAATTACAGACATGAACCACCAAACACAAATAAAACATAACCATTTGAATGATTCCTGCCTTGTTTTTATTTCCTTTTATGGTTCGTGCTTTTTCCAACTCCTGGCTAAAAGATATTAACAGAACCTAATTCACAAAGAGGTTTAGCCTGTGCTTTTATCTAGGTTTCCTGTTTTTAATCTTATGTTTCGCAAAGGTTTTCAAGGTTGGGATAAGTGCCTGGAGGTTCACCTTTCAAATAAACTACCTAATTATTGTTCATCATTTGTTGAAAAGATCATCCTTTCCCCACTTTGTGGGCTTTGTGCCTCTGTACAAAATCAGTTGACTATGCATTATCTATTTCTATGCTCCGTCCTACTTATGTGTGAGTGTCATCTGACAGCCAGAAGTCTGCCTAGGGATCTCCAAGGTCAAAATCACTTTTGTCATAATATTAAGATATCATTTAATCAAGTCCCCCTCCCTGGGAGGCGGTGGCGGGGAAGAGACGGAGATCTTTATTAAATAAATAAATTAAAAAAAGATATCATTTAAGAGTTTTATTATCATTTTCTCATAAACATTGGTGGTATTTTTAGAGGATAGATGTGACAGTTCAACAAATTGAAACAGAAGTGAAAAATTCGTTAACACACCAAATACAAAAAAAAAAATTGCTAACACACCAAATACAAAAAAAAATGTTAACACACCAAATACAAGAATATTTGAAAAATGTGCAATGATAATAACACTTTTCTCACTTAGTTTTGGTATGCTAGATATGAGAACATGCTTCTTTTTATCAAAAATTACCGTTCAATAATGAAGCCATTATAGTTATTTGACAGTGATTATGTAAAATACTAGTAAAATTCTCCAATTCTTAACTAAACTATAACAATTAAGATAACTAAAGACAGAGATCTCCATACAGTTCATCTAAACAGCCCTTTAGGGTCTTTCTTTTATTTTCACTTTTTAAAGTAAATTTTGTATGCGTACATGTGTTTGAATGCATGTGTGTACACATGCCTGTGGAGGGCAAAGTCAGTTTTCTCCTTCTATCAGGTAGGACCTTGGGACCAAACTCAACTCATTATGCTTGGCAGCTGGCACTTGGACTGGCTAGTGGTTCTGCTGATGCTAAGATATTCAATTATTTTATGAATATAATAGAATCCCCTGACTGTTACTATTTCATACCAACTAATTGAGTTCAATAGTTAACACCTTTTATTAGTTTATATTTTTCTTCTTTTTGACAGGTACATACATATATATGTAAATACATATATAGAGACATAATGTCCTATTTAGTGGTTTTTCATTTGTATTTTAATAAATTAAGCTTGGTTGAAGATCAGAGCCTTATAGACCAGGCAATGGTGACACACATCTTTAATCTGAATTACCACACTAGTCTGTCATAAAAACCCGGCAGTGTGTGCCTTTAATCCCAGCCCTACAGAGTTATATACTACAGGAGGAGACAGCTTACAGACACAGTATCATTCTGAGATTTCTGGAGGCAGGTTTGCCATTTCGGACTGAGGTAGAGGTAAGATCCAGTGACTGACTGTATTGCTCCTCTGACGTTCAGGCTGAACCCCAGTATCTATAGCTGAGTTTTTACTAATCACGCTACAGTGCTGTAATTATACTTGCCATCCTCTATCACCCCCCTGATGTCACCTTCCTTTTCCACTGAACCTCTTACTCCCATCTCATCTCCCAGTGGCTTCATTATTTAGTCAAAATGACTTTCACCCCTACAAGAACCATTATCAGTCATTAGTTCTTCAGGAGCAGATTGAGCCGTCATGGACACCTTTATCCTTGCTAGAAAGGTGGAAGTCAGCATTTGAGGGCACTCTTCCCTATTCTTTCTCCTCAATTCTTTCCACTCTCTTCTCTCTGATGTTCCCGGGACTGAAGATAGGGACCAGTGACACAGTTATTCTATTTATTCTATTCATGGCTAAAGAATAATCAATCGTTAATCCTCATCAAGTCAGACAAGAGTCTCTGCTTGGAGGATAACCAACTGCTTCTTTTTTCCACTAGAAGGGATACACATCTGATATTATAAACAAGGTCAAAAGCTAAAAGTTGGAGAGGGTGCGAACCTAAGAGAGGGAACAGGCTATTGTTCTTTTCCTAAATGAATGTTACCAAGTAGTCCTCTGAATGTTTACATTTATAGACTAGAAACTCATAGACCAGAATGGCTCAGCCTGGGGCAGAGAGAGAGGTCCATCTGTGCTAAGAGTGATAGTTAATGCAGAGACTAAAAGTAAATCTTAAAATCAGATATTGCTAATCTTTCCAATGTGTCTTCTCTTATAACATCATATTATGTATCTTTTAACAGTTTAAATCTATGAAAACTTAGTATCTTAAAATTCTGTTGGCCCTAAGTCTCACATGGGTTTTTCTGGATGAAGATTAAGTTGTGCTTCAGCTATATTATATTCCTGTGTGGAAACTCCAGGTAAGACATCATTCCTATAGACAAGCTGTTGGCAAAACTCAGTTCCTTGAGGTTGCAAAACAGAAGATCCATTTCCTAGAAGGCATTTGGCTGTAGCTTTTCTCAGCCTCCTTGTTAACCTGTCACCCCTACCTCCATCCTCAAATGCACCCAGAGTTCACCTCCTGCTCCAAATCTCTCTTCCCTACTGTTACAGTCATATGCCCTACAAAGAAAGTGCAAATGGCTGAGATCTCATGAGATTAGACAGGGTGCACTTGGACCATCTAAGATAGTCTCGCCATCTCGGGGTTCAATTTTTAATCATTTTTGGATACTCGTTTTGCCCTTCTAAGATAATGTATTCACAGGGTCAAGGGATTAGGGATGGAATTTTCTCTAAAATAGTAAGTGAAGCATGATTGACACAGACTACCATGATTGGTTCTGTATTCTAAATCCTTTATGTTCCAATATAAATTGTAGAATCAATTCTTCAACTCGCTAGAGTGGAATACATATGATGTTAAAGCAGAAAGAGGGAGGAGGGTGGAAGCCACCATGAAGGGGTCAGGGGGCAATGGAAAGGGTAGTAGGCAAGGGGGAAGTGAAAACACAGATATGAAAATGTTACAATGAAACCCATTAGTTAATAAGCCTCCTCAAAAATAAAAAAGTAATTAAAGCTGCTTGGCTTCCTTACTGTGATTATATTGAATTTACAAGGCAACCTGTGAAGAATTAACTTATAAAACTATGGAGTCTCTATGAACATGGTAGAGCCCTGCTTTTAAAGTCTTCCTTCTCCATCAGTGTTTTATTGTTGTGGTGTAAAATAATGCAGGTTTGCACAAATTCTGTCAAATCTTCTTCAAGTATTGAATATTTGGATTTAAATACGAGTGTTTTTTTTTAAATTACTCATTGCTAAGCTGTCGATAGAAATACTATTTATTTTTTGGACATTAAACCTGTGGTTTTTACTAACTCAGTTATTAGTACTGTTAGTTTTTTATGTTCATTGGGCTTTAGTTAATGATTCATCTTCTGTTGTCACCCATTCTGTTTCTTCCTTCCTAGCTTCTCCTTGGCTCACTGCCTTCCCCGATTCCAGTGATGTGCTAGAGAGAAATGATCAAAGTGGCATTTTGCCTTGCAGCATAACTTAGCACTATAGAAGAAAAACACTGTTTCACCATGAAAATGGTGTCAAAAATAGGCTTTTCTTAACTTTTATTACTAGATTGAAAACTATTATTCCAGAGCCTGGTTTTTTGAGGTCTTTATCGTGAGTCAATGCTGAACATGTGAAAGGTTTTTCTAGTCGCAGATGTATGCACACTCATTTTCCTTTTCAGTCAGTGATTATGGTTACTTACGATGATCTATTGAAGCTAATCTTGTTATTCAGATCAGCCCAGAGTGGACAAGTACCATCTTTATTGTCACATTTACAAAGCACTGCATTTTATTTATTGATAATCTATTTTTATTATTTTTATTGAGCTATACTTTTTCTTCCACTCCTCTCTCTTCCTCCCCCTCCTCTTCTACCATCTTCTGTGACCCCAGTTTACTCAGGAGATCCTGGCCTTTTCTCCTTCCCATGTAGATCCATGTATGTCTCTCTTAGGGTCCTCTTTGTTGTCCGGGCTCTCTGGAGTTTTGGACTGTAGGTTGGTTTTTCTTTGCTTTTATATCTAAAAGCCACATATGAGTGAGTACATATGATTTCATAAGTATAATTTCTAAATAATTTTATACTTTTCAATTTAATTTACATATATTCAAAATACATTTTGCTTGATTTCTATTTTTCAACTTTAAGTAAGTCTAAAAAAATAAAATAAGCTTTTTTTTCATGTATCAATGTTTTGATTTTATACATGTACTCCTTGTGCCCACAAAGGCCAGAAGAGGGCAACTTAATCCTGAAATAATCACACAGAAACTGTATTAATCAAATCATTTCTTGGCCCATTAGCTCTAGCTTCTTACTGGCTAACTCTTACATATTAATTTAACCCATTTCTATTAATCTGTGTATCACCACGTGGCAGTGGCTTACCAGGTAAAGTTTCCAGCAAATATCCTGGTGGTGGCTCCATGGCATCTCTCTGACTCTCCCTCTTTCTCCCAGCATTCAGTTTAGTTTTTCCTGCCTAGTTCTGTTCTCCTATAGCTTGCTATAGGCCCAAAGCAATCCCTTTAATAACCAATAACACTAATAACATACAGAGGAGAATCCCACATCACAAGTATGCTTATTAAAATGAAATCCAAACTCTCATGTAGAGGAGCCACCTGGTATGGGACATAAGAAAAACAAAAATTTATTGCTTCTAATCTCATAATTCTTTGGTTTTTTATTGACTCTTTAACAGCTTGTCTTAAGGTATAAGATTTATAAGATTAATATATGTCTTGATATAAATATTATATATTAAAGTTTTTGACATTATATTAATGGTTATATAGAGTACTAACTCATTCTAGAAAAAGTTTTCATCTACCTTTTGGTACGTGATTTCAGGTTTGAGTCTCTTATTGGTTTTCTGCAGTGAACTATGAGCACACCTAACAGTGACCTTTGAAGTCTCCATAAGAAGAATGGGGTCCCCACAATGACAATTCCTCCAGGACTATGATAACAGCACTAAGCTTAAAAACACCACCTGAAGCTCAACTTTGGACTACAAATAGCTCAGAACAAATTTGTGATGGCTAGCTGAGAAGATCCAGCCTACTAGATTACTCAAGCTAGGACTTGAGACAAGTCCTACACTTTCCCATTGTGCAGAGACTAGACAAAAAATGACAAAGCTACCTCTCTCATGACTTGACAATTAATCAAAAATTTTTTTTCAGGATCCTATAAAGATGCCATCACCCCCCAGATAGCAGGAAGCAAATTTAAGAATATGACACCAACATTCCCAAGAGGTGAGGTGTGTGGTTTTGGTCATTCAATGGGTTATGGATATTTGTCACTGTTTTGGGGAGTTGATTAAAAGTTACTGGTTATACTCAGGAGGTAAGTTGAATGAAGGAGATTAGATTCAGAGTTCTTGTTTTGAAAAGAAAAAATGGGGATATACATATAATAAGGTTAAAAAGGTAGATTATTGAGTCTACTTTTAAATAAGCAACTACTAGTTTTAAATGTTTTACATTGAATTTGACTTTTGTATATTGTATACAAATTTTATATATCGATACAAATTTGAGATTAATTTTATTAGAATATACTGTACATACATTTTTACTCTTGTTCAAGGTATTCTACCTATAATTTACTTATAGGTACAATTTTATTATTTAACTTTGTTAAATATCATAAATTGAATTGTCAAATTTTATTAATGCATCTAACAATGTAATAAAAATTTCTAGTCCTTGAAAGTTATTATTACCAACTATTTAGTACAATAAGGAAATGTAGGTTAGTAACATTAGGTATGATTTCAAGATCAAACAGAGATACGTTTTAAACAGAGAGGTCATCTTCTAACACTTCAGAGATCTACAGAATATGTCATTTAAGTTGATTTAATAGCATAGGTACTTTTTCTTTTTTCTGACAAAATGCCCCCTTTATTGTGTTCAGGGGCAGCTTATATAGAGATAGCCACACCCCAGCCAAACCCACCAGAAACCACTCTCCTGCCATCAGGAATTCCTGAAGGTCTCGTGCTCAGAGCAGCTGTAGACACTCAGATAAGGGGATTACAAGAAATTCAGGATTTGGGGTCTCACTGCTCCCAACAGTAGTCTTCTCTGAGGATAGTATCTTTCACAAAGAAAGCCTGACATTTCTGAGGATTCTGTAGAGGGCCTCCTATGTTAGAAAGCTTCTCAGTTTTGCTGGCAGGAATATGAAGTACTCCTAGCCTGATGTGTTCCTAGGGAATGGTGGTCTACCAGCTCCCACTGCCTTTTTCTGAAGCTTTGAGAAATTTTCCTCATGTTTATATAAACTAATACTTATTTCTAAATTTGACTTTTCAAATTATAGCGATTTTGACTTCCCTTAACTCAATTCTCCTCGATCCAGCAAGACCACTAGGCATTTGCTGGTTCACTCAGGCTTCAGTGTAAGGGCATGTGCCTCTGGTAGTAAACTTAGAGCCCCCTTCATTTGTTCCCCTTCTCTCTTACTTTAAGAGAGCTTGTTGTAAAAAGTTCAACTATCTTTTTAATTGCTGTTATGTCAGAAGAGCAATACCTGTAAATGGTAAGGGTGTATGGGCAGAAGTGGAGAAATTCAGAAATACTATTTTCATTCACAACATTACATTGAACAGATGAAGACGGGATAACTTTTCATTGCTAACCCTACCACAACTACATTAGTTGATGCTTCAAAGAAAAATTCTTGGGAAAATAACACAGAGATGGTAAGTGACAGAATTAAAATTAGAAGCACAAGCCTCTGCCTCTGCTTCTCTTCTCTATTTCTTCTTAATAATCAACTTCTCAGGCTCACCCTTGTCTGACTTTGGATTTACCATTAACATATTAGTATATTCAAACCCTATCAACCAACTAGACAGAGAGAAGACCCTAGGATACATCGCCAACAAAAAAAAAAAAAAGTCACCACTTTGACAGAAAAACAAGACGTAAGAAAATAAATTCGTGGATCTTTACCTTTGGGTCAGTCTGAAAACCTGAATGACTATAGTTGTCATTCATGCTCCAGATAGATCTCCTATAAATGAAATCTCAGCATCTCATTTCCTTTATACTTAATACCTTTGCCTTATGTTTATAATTCTTCTTAAAGTAGGCAAATAGCAAGCTCTGCATTTTTTTGATGTTAGAATTAATGAGAAATTGGGAACAAAAGAAGCACACAATTCAATGTCTGAGCCAACAGAAGTCACTCCTGTGACGGCTTTTGTCCAGTTGGTATAGAAAAGTGACACTCAGTTATTTGTCATTAGAGTTTACTCTCCAACAACAAAGACTGCTCAATCTGGAATCCTGGCCTCATAAATCATGTAAGGCAACACAGATTCTATTTATAAATAACTTTCAAACCCCATATTGTGTCCCCAACTTATTTGCCGAAGTCCCACTGAGACAGAGTCATGTACAGACCAAGGTCATGTCATGCCTAATATTCTCACTTTCGTCTTCATGTGAGAAACTGGGGCGAAGGTATATCAGTAAAGTGCAAGCTTCTGTGTAACTTATTAGGGTCCAAGGCCACATACAAAGGCTTAGTTTTTAAAGAATTGTTGCCATGGCTTGGGCACCTCGCAGATGTGCATGCGTATCAAAGCAACAGGCACCAACTGATTGAGACTGCTCAGATCACAGCCAAACCACGAGCTCTCACTCATAATCCAGCAGTTACTGCCTTGCTGCTCTCAAACAATGAGCTACTGATCATCCAGAATCAGGCGCTCTCTTCTTCCCTCCCCCTCACTTACCCACTCAGCTTCTAGCCGAGATGTTGCGGTCAAAATAATACACTTTAAGAAAAATTGGTGTCCTTAAAATTGCTAGTTTTACACCTGCCTCCTGCAAAGGTAATTCTGTACAGTAACGCTTATCGTTCGGTGTCTTGAATAATTACACAATTTAGAAACTTTATCTCAGTTTGTCCCTTGTTTGTATCTAGCAGTGTATTATTTTCTTCTCGAGCTACAGGGTTCATAATTTCCATGCCACTGCTGTTTTGAAGATGAAATATGTTTTTTATTATCTCAAACAGCACTTGATGCATCACATTTAGCCCGTGTTCACACAAGTCAAGTAGAGGAGATCCTGTTATAACACAGACAGTTTCTGTGCATCGCTCACTCGGGTGAAAAGGTGAAGTCAAGTGTACAGGGGCTGGGAATTTATGAAAACATTAAAACTCCTCCACTTGAGAAAATATCACAGAGACTTTGTCTCCTGCCTTTCAGAGCCATATTGGAGGTGATGGCCCATTTCAGGTCCTAACAACAGCAAACCTGGAAGGCTGATTTTAAGCATGTCTTCTGAAGATGGGAAGTCAGAGTTGTATTGCCCTCATTTCTTCTTCTTTTTTTATTTCAATAGAGACTTTTTTTTCTGCCTCTGCTGTTTAATGCGGGCTTTATGCCAAAACCATCTTAGAACGTCTGTTGTGCCAGATGTCACCCTTTTGCCCTTTTGCTCTCTCTGCAGATTTTCTTTTAACAAGCGCTAAAGCCCAAGTTAGCAAGCATGCATTTTCTACAGTAAAAGAGGTATTGTGAATAACACCCTCAAAGAGCACAGCACCTTATTCAAGCACTACATCTCAAAAAAAATATTATTCATGTTCCTTTCCATTCAAAGTGAGAACTTTAAAGTTTGGGGTTTGAGCTCAGCGTCCTCACCCAGTGTAAGGTGAGATCTGAGCTGTACTACAGATTGGCTTAGGTTTGCTGTCAAATGATCATTTTAGGAAAAGATATTGTCCTGCCTAGAAATACTTTACATCTACTCTAAGTCCCCCAAACAGATCTGTAGATCACAAATTGTCCTCACAGGTATCAGCCCCCCCCCCCCCCCCCCAAAAAGGCTCTCAACAGCGCACTGGGATTCCAAAGCACTGTGTGTGATCTATGTCACTGCAGAGAAGAGCTTTGGGGTCAAGACTAGGGTAGGAGGAGCTCCTAGATGAGGGGATGGCCAGTGTTGACCTCCTATTCCCTTGTCACCTTTCAACTTTGAAAGCTTCTTTTTGGGAACTGGGCAGCATTTCAATAGCTAAATATGAGTCAGAATATAAGATATTTAGTATCCTATGTTTGGGACTACTGAAATGGTCTATAGGGAGGTGAGGGTGTAATAATTCATTCTTTCAAGAAGTACCTGCTTTAAATAACCAATTCTGGGTTTCATATAAGTTGATTTATAGTCATCAAGTTTATTTTACACAGAGATAACAAGCCATAAAATCACAATAACATTCAATATATGAGGTCATAGATTTTGATCCTTTAAAAATTGAAATAGATCTTGGAGAAAATTTCTTGTTAACATGAAAAAGTAAAAGCAAGTATGATATGAATTGGCTTGTGTTTTAAAGAGCACTAGGTAATAGCCATATCATTAGGAGGAAAAGCCACATGCTGGCAACAAGTTGGCAAGAGAGAAAGCGGCCTCCTCGCCTCATCCAGGAGGAACAGGAAACCTCCCAAGAGGGGTGAAGCTATTCAAGCAGAGAATTGTTCTTTACTTTCTCCTCGCACGCCTCTCTCACCACACCACAAACAACATCTATTTATAAGACTTTTGGGGAATGGGCAGAGCTGCTATTATTATCATGCCATGTCTGCCTGTAGCTAGGGGGAAGGTGGTCGTGCATCTCAGTTTGTACAGAATAGTATTTAAAGTTTGAATACATTTTTTTTTAAATCCCTCTGTACCCCAGGCTGGCCTCAAATTCATAATCCTCTTTTTTTGGCCTCCCAAGTGCTGGAAACAGTTATGTAAACCCAAACCTGTTTCTGCTCAAATCCAATCTGTGCAGGAATACTTTTCTGATCAGTTCAATTCTCCATACCGTTATGCTATGATTTGAATGTGAAATGTCCCCTTTGTGCGCTCATGTGTTCAAAGTCTTAATCCCTATTAGCTGCCGATTTTTGAGAGATCACAAACCCTTTAGCACACAGTGCCTAGGAAAAAAAGAAATCAGAGGAGTTTTAGCTCTGTCCTGCCCTACCCTGCCCTACTCTGCTTGAGATCTAAGGTCTCTGCTTCCTAATCACTGAAATATAAGAAATCAGCCCCATGCTCCCATTGTCACGGCTAAGACCTGGTCCTACCACCATACCTTCTTTATCATAACAGAATACCCCTCCCTTTAATGGAAACTAAATATAAGCCAAGCAATGAGAGTTAAGTTAATATATTCACAAATTTTCCAATCCATTGAGGTGGTAAATGCAGACACCACTGCTTTGTGTGGGAAAATCTCAAAACCTCCATAGTATCTGGCATTAGAGAAAGTATCAGATTTCATTATACAATAACAAGTTACCTTTTGGTGACAATACCAACAAAAAACACTAATGTTGACAAATGATGATCTTTTTTTCTGGTACTATGTCACAAAAAGTAAATAATTAGAGAAAGTAAATGTAATTAGAGATTTTACTTCCCAGACTTCCATGGTTGACCTGAAGTTATTGGAAGCAGAGAATTAGCTCCACTACAGAAAACTCAATCACATCAACAGATGTAGAAATGGAGGTAAGGTAGCCAAGCTGGAGAGAGGTGGGGGGAGAGAGAGACAGAGACAGAGACAGAGACTCTATATAACAAGAGAAATGACTGTTCCACATCACCTCCATGGGGATGGAGATGAGGAGGAAGGGGACTGGCATGAGCATGCTTGTCCTTCCACTTGCCATTAATTTAATAACAGAGTCCTCTGTCTGGTCTGGGAGTTTCCTACCGCTGCCACTGGAACTACAGCCTCAAGCATGCTGCCTTGCATGAAGTAAAATCTCAAAACCTTCATAGTACCTGGCATTGGAGCAAATATCAAAGTTACAACATAATCACAAGTTACCTTTTTGTGAAGATGCTTTCAAACAAAATTAACATAGACAAATAATGATCTTTTTTTTTTTTTTAGTACTATCACAAAATTATCAGACTATTGTGTAAGGCATGCTGGACCCAGGCTAAAATGTAAAGAAAGAAATGAGTGACTGGACTGGACTCCAGGAATGCCAACTTTTAATTAAAGCTGGATCCTGAAGAGGCAAGAAACTGAGGCAGTAACTTGACAAACTGTGCCAGACACAGAGTCAAAAGAACTGGAATGATCTGTTGTCAGAAGAGTAGAAGACAAGATGTTTCCTGGCAAGGCAGTAAGTATGTCACCATATGGTACAGGTTTGGTTCAAGATACTTAATTCAGTCTCTAACTCATAAGATGAATGGAAGATGTTCAGGTACTAGCAAAAAAAACCAGACAAGCTAGTGAAAAAAAATTTAAGCTAAGATTCTAGCTCATGAAAGAGACTGGAAAGCATAGAAAATGATTTACACAGTGGAATAAGAGTTGGAGCTGGATTGTGGGGCTGAAAGGCATGAATGGAGTCATGAGAATGTCAACTTAGCTGCATAGACCTCAGCTCCATCAGTGGTACAGCAGACATAGGCTGCAGATTAAGGATTCCCACACCCATCCTGGTCCTTCTGAATAAATGAGCAGGGCTGGTTCTGCTGCCAGAGTCGTCTGTAGCACCAATCAATATAAAGGTAAAGGCTGAGAAAAAGCAACAGCATCTGAAATGGGAATCTGCCACCCATGAAGAATTATATTGAGTTTATAAAGGTAGTGCACTAATTTTATTTTAAAATAGTAAAGACATAAGTCATATTGCAGTCTATTTAATCAGATGAACCTGGTACTTTTTTTGTCAAAAATCCAACAGCTTAAATACCAAAGTGGAAAAATATGCCTGGATTTCACATATGTTGGGCATATGGCTTTAGAAACAATGGTGAGAGTGTGCTTGGCTGTATTTTTGGCCTCAGAGCAAATTCATTATGCAGTTTCCGAAATGACTGGCATATAGGTCGCGTGGTGGAAGCCTGGGAGATTCATTACAGTACGCCTTTGTCATGGCCTGCCAAGGCGCTCCCCATTAGTGACTCAGCAACCACTCCATTCATTAAATTCTGTCTGAATAATGATTCAGATTTAGGATGGGAGAGAAGTCTCAGTAGTTAGGAGCATCTGATGTTCTTCCAGAGGATCAGGGTTCTATTCTTAGAATCTACATGACAATTCATAACCATCTATAACTCTAGTTCCATCTACTCTGATGCCTTCTCTTGGCCTCAAAGACAGCTTCTACGATCCCAGTACATAGAAATAAATGTAGGCAAAACATCCATACACATAAAATTTTTAAGGTAAATTTATTTTTTTATTTAAAAACTGTCCAGGTCTGGAAACTAAATACAAATGTCAGTGTCTTTCCTGGAGAGTTTCCTCTCAGTTTCCTGCTCATGTATTCTTACTTTTTTACCATATATTTCCTTGCCATTGTCCAAATTCATCAGTACCCTTTGGAGCTATCTTATATTGCCCTGAGAATGTTATTTCTATTACCATCTCTGAAATTCTCTGCAGGTCACTTGGATGCCCCCTGATGACATCTGGACATTAAATTCTACCACCTGGCCTCTATTACTTTGGGACTCTCTGATCCCCATTGCTATTAACTAAGCCAACCTCTCTAACAGAATGTCCTGCCATTGACAACGCTTCCCAGAGGAGAGCCTCTGCAGAGTTTCTTAGTAATGCTGCCTCCCTTCTCTGTAGCATATTACTGATGACCTTGGTGAGGAGTATGTCTTCCAGGATCTTCTGGCTTCACTTGTTTTGGATACGCCAGGATATCCATGAACATTTTAAACCTCTTGTCCCTTTTACTGCCGCAATTCAGACATTTCTATTGCAAATCTCAGTTCCAGAGAAGTCAAACTAAAAATGAGTTTGCACAACTTTCTGGAGTGTTAGTCACAATGCTTCATTGAATATCTCAAATAAAGAGCTCCCCTTATTAATTGATCTGCCTTGTCCTCCTTGATTTAACTCTATCAAAAGCTAGCTCATAGTTTAGAAACTCTAAAGTTTCCTTTAGTAGAACTGGTTGATTCTTATATTTCCTTTGGATTATAGTTTCATTCTTCCATTATCACACACAACATGTTCTTAATGAGGTGTATACTGCAGTTTAACCCTAGTTGTTGATCTTACAGCTGAGAAATAACAGAAGAAATTGATAGGGATTCACTGGGGAAATGGTATCTTCCTCTAGGGGAGTGAACTTCATTTCCAGTTGGTTTCCTCCTGCAAAGGACAATGGCATGTTTTGAAGTTATGCTATAGAAGCCCTTCCAGACTATATGCTTGTTTTTAAATTGCCCACCAATATCTTCACATCTTTTTGTTTGCCCTGTATACAAATGGTGGACTCTCCAGTGACCTGGTATAAAATAGCAAATTCCATTGCTTTGGGTGCACTGTTCTTCCCACAATATACAAAGCCTAAACCACTGCAGGTCTCCCTTCACCAAAATACTCCCACAAGTTGCTTTCAGCAAAGCTTGTAGTGACTGTTCCATAAATTGCACCAACAACCAGCTCACACAGCACCCCATTTCATCTTCTGCTTTCCTAGAGCAACCCCAGCTTTTCTAGGTAAGTGGAGTCTGTCTGGCCATAGAAACTAAGACGGTGGTATGGACAAAAGCATAATATTCTCAATGGGAAGGGAAGGGAAGGGGGTCAAATTGGGCAATAAGAGTCACCAAACCACAACACAGCTTTGTAGTCTGCTTTATTCAGTTATTTGCCTGTCTGTCTGTCTGTCTGTCTGTCTGTCTGTCTGTCTGTCTTATTGGTACAAATATATAGGCTCCTCACCACACTCCAATGTGAACTACAGCATTTCAAGAAGGCTTAACTTCTAAAGTTAGCTGAAAATTTTAGTTGCTGGCCGCTACAACCTGTATACCTCTGTCATGACAAGGAGTCCTTTCTGACAGAGGCTCAGGGCAATTCTAGTTGGTCTACATGGCTATGCCCTTTAGAGATCTCTCAACTTCTGTGGCTTCTGAAAGTGAGTGTTCACCTCTCTGTAGTGGTCCTCAGGGATATAGTGCCTTCTATCACTGGAGGGGATGCTGAGTATGGGTTCTTCTTTTTGCTCTCTAACCTCTCTGCTTGGGTCCTGGTGTTCAAGCAGCCAAAACGTCTGCTGCTGATGATCCTCTCTTCCCTAATAAGTTAAGGTGGGATTTTCTTGTTTCAGATCTACATTTTTGAAGTGAAAGGTAGAGCAGTCAGTGAGAACCTTGACATCTTTGTTAGCATTCATCCAGAATCAAGCAACTGAAAGAATGTCATCAGGAAAGAAGACATTTAAAACAGAAGAATCAATTCCAAGTTATATGGATTTTCTTTTAACCAAGAAAGTGATGTGCCTGAAACAGTTTCAAAGAATAATGAAATGACCCTGTGCCTTCTCTTTACCTGTCACATTCCACAGCTAATAATGAAAAGTCTGAAAGACACAAATTACATAGAAATGGAGACTAGAGGTAGGGATCTACCACAGGAAAAAAAGTATTAACAATTTGCACAAATGCTCACTTTTGAAAATGGAAAAAGTTTATGCTTGTTATTTTATGCAAATGGATTCACCTAACCATAATTAAAGGCCTTAGCCAATTAAGGTTTTAATAAAAGCCCAGCAGATAGCTACAAAATGAATAGACAAAAAGCAGCTCTTGAGGAGGCTGGAAACAGAAGTTTGCTTGTGGCTCTTTGTCTTAGAACTTACATTTTGGAACACATTGAGTCATAGAGCTTCTGTGATTTCAGATAGATTTCTTACCTTTTAGAGTTCGCTTGACCCTGTTGTACAGGTTCCATACCTCTGATTCCAATCAACTGCAAATAAAAAATATGCAAAAGAAAAATAATGTCTTGTAGACAAAAGTTTCTGTCCCACCAAATCCTGCAGTTGTTCAGTCCCAAAGAAACACACAGAGGCTTAGAAACAGTTTGACCTATTAGCTCAGGCTTCTTGATAAATAGCTCTTACATCTTACATTAACCCCTAATTTTTATCTATGTTTAGCCACATGTCTTGCTACCTTTTCTTAGTAAGGCATTCTCATCTGTCCCCTCTGTATCTGGCTGGTGACTGCATCTCTGCATTTCTTCTTTCCAGAATTCTCCTAGTCTGGTCACCCTACCTATACTTCTGGCGTGGCTACTGGCCAATCAGCATTTTATTAAGCCAATATGAGTGAGAAATCTTTACAGCATACAGAAGTATTATCATACAGCATTGTGTACAAGAGCATTATCCGACATCGTTTCCCCTTTTATTCTTTTCAAAACAAGAACTCTGAATCTAATTTCCTTTGTTTACCTTTTTTCCCTGACCATTATCCATAACAACTTGTAACCAATACTCATTTTTTAATTGATTTTAGTGAGTTATACATATTTCTCTTCTCACCTCCCTGCCTCTCCCTTACCCTTCAACCCTCTTCCATAGTTCACATGCTCCCAATTTACTCAGGAGATCTTGTCTTTTACTACTTCCCATGTAGATTAGGTCCATGTATGTCTCTCTTAGGGTCCTCATTGTTGTCTAGGTTCTCTGGGATTGTGATTTGTAGGCTGTAACAAACACTCTAAACAAAAACAAACATCCATAATCCATGTTTTGAAACTGTGAATGTAGTTTTCTAGTCTACTTGCTGCTGATTGGAGATGCTGGTAATCTTTAAGAGACCCTGAGAAAATTTAGGATTATGGTCAAATCCTGACTTGAATATTTTATGAGGCTGGGTCACCTTAACCAGTCACCTTGAAGCTGTTCTGGATGTTGTATTCATAAGAAACTACAGTAGAGGCGCTCTGAGACACTGCATCATGTGGACCGTTAGGTCACATCTCAATGATCTCAGAGATTTTTCAGGGGGTCTTCCTTGATCAAACCTTACTTTTCTTAACCAAGAATGAATCCACAACCTCACATTTCCTGTGGAAACCAAAGCAAAACATCTTCTCCAAAGTAACATATCTTTTAACTTAAATTATGAAGTCAAGGATTTTTCAAAATATATAGGTTGTTTTAATCTAGCAGCATTTATAATAAAATGTCTTTTATCATCTGTTGCTTCTTCCTCAGCAGTCAAAGACAATACAATAACATACAGTATTTATATTCTATCATGTATTTTTCATCTTTACATGATTTTTTTACTCTATTTCTTTTATTTTTAATTTTTAGTTTTCTGAGATGGGGTTTCACTGTGTCTTTGGTTTTCCTGAAACTCATGCTGTAGAGTAGGCATGTTTTGAACTCACAGAGATCCACCTACCTCTGTCTCCCAAATGCTCGGATTAAAGGTGTATGCAACCACACTTGGCTATTCTTTTTTTGTTTGTTTGTTTTGTTTTGTTTTTCAAGACAGGGTTTCTCTGTAGCTTTTTTGGTGCCTGTCCCGGAACTAGCTCTTGTAGACCAGGCTGGCTTCGAATTCCCAGAGATCAGCCTGCCCCTGCCTCCCGAGTGCTGGGATTAAAGGAGTGCGCCACCACCTCCCGGCTGCTACTCTATTTTTTAAGACTTTCTCTATCCTTTTTCTTTTCCCTCCCAAGCCTATGCATATTTTTAAACACACTGTAAATCATTTAGAGGGTTTTATGTTTGAATATCTTTACTATATCTTTTTCTGGATATAGAGTTGATAAATGATGAGAGGCTTTTAATTCTTATTGATCATTCATCTGTTTCTTAAAAAAAAAGATGTCTCTACCATATCTAAAAATTATTATCATCTATATGTCAATTTAACAAATTTATTTTTTCTGTTGAAAAATTCAAATCAGCAGGGATGTTTGTCATCATGTATTCATGGATATCCTGAAGAACAAAGGAAAAAGAGAACAAGAATTCACCTCTGAATGGCAGAAACTTTTAGAGTAAATATCTTGCCTTTCTATTGCTATGAAGAGACATCATGATCAAGACAACTTATGGAAAAGTTTATTGGGGTTCAGCAGTATTTCTGAGGATAAATTCATGGCCATTATAATGGTAAGAATGGTATCATACAGGCATGGCAATGGAACAGTACTGAAAGCTTACATCTCTGTTTACAAGTATGAGGAATAATGTTGGTTTTTGAATCCTCAAAGCGCCACTCCCAACAATACAGCTCCTAATCCTTTCCAAACAATTCTATTGTTTGGGAACCATGGACTAAGTACTAAAATATATAAATGCCTATGGGGGCCATTCTCATTTAATCCACCATAGTGAGCATGAGAGGAAAAAGTAAATGAATAAAACAGAGGAAAGGGTCTTTTATCTATATTCTCTTTTAAAAAAAAAAAGAAAGAAAGAAAGAAAGAAAGAAAGAAAGAAAGAAAGAAAGAAAAAAAGACAGAGGATAAAGAGATGGATCAACAGTTAAGAGCACTGACAGCTCTTCCAGAGGAAGAGTCCCAGCATTCACATAGCAGATCACAACTGTTGGCAACTCTAGAACCAGGAGATGCAATGACTGTTTCTGGATTTACAGGATCTAGGCACACTATGTCTATGGTTCACAGACATAGCTGCAGCAAACTTATATACATTGAAAAGAAACTAAATATCAGATCAAATATCTACCAGAAGCAAAAAAAAGTTTGTAGTGGTCTATTGTTTGTCACTATCTGAAATAATAATAATTTTATCTAAATGAAACTGATAATTGAAAATAAAGATGCTTCCCCTGAAATTCCCACCGAAATGCAGAAGCTTGTCTATCATTATTATGCTTTGGGTTTTTATCTTCAACTTTGCTTTCCTACTTTTACATTTAATTTAATTTCATGATTATCTTAGAATCTTATATTTTGGTCCATAAAAGATTATACCAATTCAAGAATATTTCATAGAAAATTCAGGTCATTCTTTTGCCCTCTTTTGTATGTGTGTGATATAATAAAATAATTAAGCATAAAATATTTATCTCAATAAGAAAAAAAGTCAAAACCAAAGCTATGAGAACATTGAAATTATTATTGAAGGTCAGATATCAAATGATAATTAATAACTACAAATAAATAACTGGCAATTTCTTTGAAAATAACTTTAAACTGAAGGTTGACAATTTTTATATACCTAGTACATATTTGCCTATATAATAAGGTAATAAAAGCAAATATTATTTTTGGATTTTGAGGGAAACTATGGATCTTTAATTTTTTATTCAAGCTGTATAATTATTATGTGTGGCTAAAATAAAATTCTTGAGTTTGACAAGGAGAATTAATTGTAAAGTTGTATCTAGGTCTATTGGGGAAGAACACTATGTTCTCATAGCAAAGCATGCCCAAGACACTGGAAAAGAAAACGTGATATTTTTTTCACCACTCCTGTTCAGCAGGTGATCTAAGAAACAACAAGCAACATTAAAATGCCATGAACAAATGATGCACATAAATTAATCACATAACCTTTTAAGTATTCTAATTGTTTAATCAAGCAGCCTTCTGAAATATGACCCACTGGTGATTTGAATGAGACTGCCCCATAGTCTCTTATAATTGAAAGCTCGGTTCTGAGGCTGTGTACTCTTAAGGAAGGATTGGGAGGTGAGGGTTTGTTGGAGGTGGTGTTCTGCTGGGGAGTATTATCTTAAAGAGTGCTGCATTTTTTCCTACTGCTTTTGGTAACAATTCAAAATGTGCTGATTAGATAAAATTAACCTGCGTGAAGGCTGAGTCAGCAGGTAGCTGACAGGAAGTGGTAAGGAGGAACCATGTGTAGCCAGGGTTTTTAATTGGGGGTGGAGAGGACACTGGGATGTTTGGAGGATACCTGCAAAGGGTTAACTTCTTGCTATTCAGCCTCTGGGAGCAAGCAGAATTCCTCCTCAGACCTTGAATTGTGAGTTCTTTAGATTTAGATAGTTTCCTTTAGTAGCTTTGACAGAATTGGTGCCTGAGGGAACAGAATCCCCTCAGGCTATGGCTCTTGCCACTAAATCCTTGCTTAAGGGCCAGCCACTGTAGATAATAAAAATCTTAGACCCACAGTCAGGCCTTGTTGAAGGATGTGTGGCTTGTTGACAGACATGTATTACTGAGTAAGCTTTGAGGTTCCAAACACAAATTCCAGGTTCAGTCTTTCCATCCCTCTGTGTGTGTCTGTGTGTGTGCCTCCTGCTTGTGGATCAGAGGTAGGCTCTCCACTACTGCTCTGGCACCATGACTGTCCCTCCTCCTGTCATGCTCCCTGTCTTGATGGTCATGGACACATCCCCTGAAATGGTAAGCAAGCCCCTAGTTTTCCCTTTAGTACTTGCCTGGGTCATGGTGTCTTTTGTATCCGTCTTTTGTGTCCAAGGGAATATGAGGAAGAGAAATGTTGAATCACTCCTAAAATGCACACTAGATGAGTAGGATCTGATGTACAAAGCAAATGCCCATTTGTCTAGAAACAAAGCCCTGCTCAGAAGCACACAAAGACTCTCTTGGTTTCTAGGTTCAAGATAGAAACAGATGTAAAACAAAGCCAAGCAACTTCTTGTCCCACTTTATGGAAAAAGAGTGCCCTTGAATTTAGGAAACAAATCCTGCATTTAGCCCTGAGTCACACTGCACATTTTTCTCACCTTCATTGGCAATACTCCCTTTTATGTCAAATTCTCTACCATGGAGTTACAGCCTGGGTTCATTTCATTGTGAAACTCGCAGTTAGGACCCTGTATCTCTAGAAACTTTAGCCTTTTTCATATTTCAGAACAGGTACCCAAATCTCTGCACATCTTTCAGCTTGATTCCTTTGATAACTTTTCTAGAATCTTAGGCCTATGGCTCTAGGCCTTACCTTCTTCAGGCTAGAGTTCCCATGACTAATTTCAAATGTCAGCGTCACGTATGTGGACACTGAACGGAGCTCTGTGTACTTGTTGCTGTATGTACCTCTCAGGGGCTAGGGAATGCTGTGCAGCCTTCACCAACTCCAAATGGCCCAGCCATACAGCAGGTGGTTCTTGAAGCTCTCAGCAAGGTGCCAAGACAACCTCTGAAGGAGTGTCCATCTCTGAGAGTTCCCTCTAGAATCACGAATATTCTTCCTTCCTTCCTTTTTCCTTTCTTTCTTTCTTTCTTTCTTTCTTTCTTTCTTTCTTTCTTTCTTTCTTCCTTCCTTCCTTTCTTCCTTTCTTCCTTTCTTCCTTTCCTCCTTTCTTCTTCATTCCTCTAGACAGGATCTCTCTGTACCTTTGGTACCTGTCCTGGAACTAGCTCTTGTAGAACAGACTAGCCTCAAACTCACAGAGATCCACCTGCCTCTCTGCCTCCCTCCCAAGTGCTGAGATTAAAGGCATGTGCTACCACCACCCAGCTGAAATCCTGAATATTCTTATACTCAGGACTTTTCTATGGAAGAAAGGAAGGGAAGGAAAGAGGAAAATAACTTATCTGATAATCAGAGGTTGTACTGTATTGAGGCCAACTTATTGTCATAGAACTGAAAGTACTATCAGCCTGTAATAACAGGGAGAGACCCTCTCTAGTATGTACTTCTGCCCCCACGGAGCCAGACAAAAAGTGAGTCAACCTAGGCCTAAGATTGTCAGATGAAGTAAGAAGGCCTAAAATAATAAGGAACTAGCCTGGTTTCAGCTGAGTATCAAACAACTTCATTCTCCACCAAGAGACAAAACATTTAGAGCTATCTCCCAAAGAATACTAATATGAAAATAGAGACTTTTTATGTCAATGCTTTTCTCCTACTTCTCCCCATAGTATTGGAAGCCTTTTAGGCTGGGAGTTAAATAGACTTGGGTTTAAATCCGAGCTCTGCCACTTTACAAAAATTAACCTGAAAATCTAAAAAAATACCTCTCTGAGCCTCCATTTCTTAATCTATAAAATCAATATTAGCTAAGTCAGAGCAATGTGAGGACTAATATTACTAGTATATTTTGCACCCTGTAGAGAAATAGAAAGTGCCTTTCTAGATCCTTCCTTTTTCTCTGATCCTAATGCTCAAGTACCAGAGATCTTTTTACTGCCCTCTAGTGCTCAGAGTTCTCTGCCCAAAGATTCATCCTTGCTCGCTCTCTGTTTATCACATAGATCTGCAGACTCCAAAGATCCCTCACAATTCATAACCTATGGAAACACCGATTACTTCAGTGTTGCTGAGTGATCTTTTTGTAGTGAAAAGAACACAGAGTAAATGGCTTTACTGACTTCCCAAACACAAGCCTTACCTTCAAAGAGTTCAAAGTCCAGAAGGCAGGCAGAGCAACCCCAGACCTTAGAGCTCTTCCACTTTAATCGGATTTGTACCTCACCTTTCTGGGTTGAGCTTTCATTTACAGTACAGAACTTTCCCATTTAAAACCTTAAAGGAGAAAAGGTGCTTTATAATATGAGGATTTTTGAGTCGCACAAAAATCTTCTTTTAAAGTGAATATTTTCTCTAAATTTGGCCATGATAGAAGGGCTTGTTAGTGCCCACCATGGGATTCTATGTAAAATCCTTGAATGAGTCAAAGATTGGAACCATGACGATTCTTAGAATTATCAGAATATAAAATCTATTTTCATCAGTCCATTGTAGCTTTCCACTGGCCCCAGGTAGAACTTGCCAGTTGCCCTCATTCTTAGGAATCAATTATTTTTAGATGTCTTTAGTTCACATCCTTCTATAAAATTATGACCTACTTTACTATGAGGGTGTTTGTTTGAAATTCTGTATTTAGAGGTTCAATGAGGAAGGGCGGCAGGGATGGAAAATTGATGACCTGGATATCTGAAATAGGCACTTAGATACCTTTCGCTAATTCAAGATGAAGATTTACATAGCACTACCTCTGGACATGGTATATGATCATTAAATAACCAACTTGAAAACCCCCTAGTCCCCTCAGAAAAGAATGCAGGGCAAAGGAAACCACCTCTGTTACCAGCCTCACATGAAGAACATCTGGACTCTAGTAAGGTCATTGTTAGTACACACGGGTGAATTAAGATAGTAGAACAAGTCATTTTACATAAGACTCCACTAAAAAGAAGGAGCTGTTCCCTCCGAGTTCATTATATGATATTTTGATGCATGTTTGTTCATAATATTAAAGTGCTAATTCAATGCTATAGATTAATTCCTAAGTCCACTTGTTCTGATGAGACTGTTAGTAAAATTCATCTGCTACACTCACCTTCCTCCTAGATTCTGTGTAGAGATAACACCCAAGATTACTTCCTCACCCTCCTCTGGGCCTAAATAGTCACCAATGGCAACGTTATCATCTACCAGATGATTAACTAAGACCCAGCAGCAAATGGCTTGTTCCTAATCTCAATATCTTCTAAGCCTCAGATTGACATTTACTTCAGTGAGTGATTAACTGACTTAATGACCAGGAAAAAGTATAATTGGCATTAATACTAAAATTATAACATTGATTAAACAATATCTGCCAGTTAAATATATCTAAGTGATTTTTTTTCCATACTGCAAATTCAACACTGCATAACTGGGATTCCTTTTAATTAGAAAAAGGTAGCATGGGTTTCTATTTTTCTCAAATTTTGAACTACCCTTAGCTCTTCCTATTTCACAATTTCCTAAGAAAGCCTTTTTCCTAAATGCTATCATTTCTATTTTGTCATCATTTTTGTCTTTGTAACTTCCATGCTGTTCTCTCCATCTCCATACACACTGTGTTAGTATGAGTATTTTTATCACTCATCAATAACACCACCAATTATCAACATTTAATCATCTTCTGTCTTGTAGAAAGTGAACATCATTATCTTATCACATTTCTATAATTGATGGGGTTTTTTACTAAATGATTGCTTTTGTTGTGACAAAGATCAAAAAGCACAACACATAAAGAATAGATTGCAGGTTTCCACCAAGTTCCATCACACACCTGTAACTGGTTTCGGAACCCCGAGCTTGTTGAAAGTCACCATGGGATCCCGCACTTGCTTTCCTCCCCTGGTACTTCATTTTTCCAATAAATGCTCACAGCCTGCTCTTTCACTATTCAGTCAAGTCAATCTTGTTGACTGAGGTTTTCTGTCCTGCCCAGTTCCTGCAATCATTAAGTCCCAAAGAAATCACACAAAGATCTACATTCATTATAAACTGATTGGCCTAGTAGCTCAGACTTCTTATTACCTCTTATAACTTATATTATCCCATTACTCTTGTCTGTGTTAGCCACGTAGCTTGGTACCTTATTTGGTGAGGTAGTCACATCTTGCTTCCTCTGAAGCTGGATCACGACTGCAGACTAGGACTTCCTTCTTCCCAGAATTCTCCTGTTCTCATTGGTCCACCTCTACTTCCTGTCTGGTTGTCTCACCTATACTTCCTGCCTGGCTACTAGTCAATCAGCATTTTATTAAAATGTAATTGACAGGGTACAAAACCATTGTCCCACAGCACAGTCTGGCTCAGAATTCTGGTTCTTTCAATGCCTTACTCCCTATAAGGTCTAGTGAACGTCTTCTAGTCCTGTTTTCCCTCTAGATTTTAATCTTCCTGGATGACAGCTTCTGAAGCCGGAATCTGTAAGTCCTCCTTGTCTCTCAAAAGTAAGTGAAATCTTTTCCTCTCTTCCTTGTGTATAGTATGCTTACAACTCAACACACTTTTGTTTTCAGATTTATACTATCTTCATTTTGTCTTTCTCTGACTTTCACTCAAAAAATACCTTCCATAAATCATGAATTGACTATGACCTGTCTAATATCCCTGTGCTCCAGAATTTAACACTAAGAAACAAATATAAGTTCTTCTCAACCCAATTAAGTCATGTGGCACCAGGATTATGAAGCAGTAGGCAATGGAACTACTCCTGATTTGGCTACAGACATTTTTTTTAATAAATCATTCTCTGATGACCTTAAAATATCAATTCTAATATTATAATTTCTATCACTTCCTTTATTCCATCAAGACCCTATCTCAATGTCATTCCAGTCACAGAATAAAAGACTAGTCACTTTCATCCCAAAGCACTGATGTCTCCCTGTATAAAGCCCCAAATAGCCTTAACCTCTCAATCTGCCATTGATGTCAAGCTCTTTTCCAACACAATTAGGAAATCAAAGGAAAGCCACTTTTAACATGCAGTACCTTTTAAGTTGTCTTCCCTTTGATGATAATAAGACACCATGGATTCTTCTCCTACCCATCATATTTTCATTGCAATCCAGATGTCCTGCTAAATCTCCCTGAATATAGTTGTTACATTTCTTTTCTACCTGACATCATTTAGAATCTCTATCAAATTTTCTGAATTAAGTTTTCAAAATACACTAAAAACACATATTTCTCTTGCATATTGTAAAAATAATTTTTAAAACAGTGTAATGAATCCTTTCCTATAGCAATGTTTTGCCTAAATATAAACATGGAGTAAAAAATTTCCTGTGTGAAATCTTTAGAGTGAGTGGGTATTTGCAGAAGCAATGACACAGACATCGCTAGTAGAATTGTTTGAAAGCCCACTGTGTTTGAAACCAGACCAGGTGTTAAAAATCTCACCCCACTTTCAAGCTCGAACAGCTTGGCTGGCTGGCTGGCTGGCTGGATAGATGGATGGATAGATGGAGCATTTGGTTAGTCTCTCCTATTGCTAATATCTGCTAGTAAATGAGTTAATAGGATAGCACTATATGAGTAAATAAAATGATTATGCCAATAAATGCTACATTTACTTTTTTCTGTTCATATATCACCTTCTTTAGAAATATTTTTTCAATGAAAGTGACTTTATCCTTAAAGTCTTGCACCTATGTTTTCATCCCCTAATGTTGCTGAATTTAAGAACTTGACTTGTCATTTCTAATCAATTAAATCATGTTGCACATTGGCTAAACCATGACTAAAGTTTGAGTTTTCAGTCTCTGGGAAGGAAAACATCACTCTTATGAAGGAAAAAGAAAAACTGATCACCTGGAAGACTTTCAGAAATTAAAACTTACACAACACTGTGAGTGCATTTTATTTCCTTAGTAAAATTCCACCTTATCAATGTAAGAGCATTATATTTTTTCAACATAATGGTTATGTTGATATATGAAAAGATAAAGAAACTGTTGTCAAAATATTTGATGGTGCTCAAGTGACTCAGACTATTAAACCATGAAGTGAGAAAAAACGCCTGTCTCATAAATTTATTGTAGGACTCATGAGTAATGTGGTTGAAGGTCTGACACCTATAGAGCTCTATGGGACAGAAATGAGAACCTCTTAGCCAGTCAATCTATGAAAATAAATGTTCATACACTTATATTTATAAGCACCAGGTGTTTCCCTTTCTAATTGCTACTTCTAAAGAGACCCTCATCCATCCATTTGATTACATGAAATAAAAAATATATGAGTTTTCATCTATCTTTATCTAATATTTACTTAATCAGTATGTTGAATATTTAAATTGTGTGTGATGGAGGAAGGTCATTGGTTGATTAAATAAAGAAGCTGCTTGCCCTGATAGGTTAGAA
>NC_022009.1:74248702-74267960 GCF_000317375.1 Microtus ochrogaster
GTGTAATTATTTTGGGGCATAAGCTAGCCAGGCAGCCGGGGTGCTGGGGACGCAGCCCTGCCACTCCTATTACTACATGTGTGAAGGACTGATTCCATCAAATATAGACATCAACCTGCAAAGTAGAAATAATTTATATTGTGGTTTAGGAGGTCCTTCTGTTTGTGTGTTGCTTTCATTGGTTAATGAATACTGAAACACCCTTGGCCTAGTTGATAGGGCAGAACTTAGGTAGGTGGGGAAGACAGAACCGAATGCTCGGAGGAAGAGAGGCTGAGAAGGCGAGAGACACCATGGAGCCGACAGAGACAGCCATGCCGAATCTTTCCTGATAAACCACTGCCATGTGGAGATATACAGATTAATAGAAATGGGTTAAATCAAGATATGAGAGTTAGCCAAGAAGAGGCTAGAGATAATGGGCCAAGCAGTGATTTAATTAATACAATTTCTGTGTGGTTATTTCAGGGCTAAGCTAGCCGGGCAGTGGGGAAGAACTAGTGGGCCCTTTCTTTACAAAAATATTATATTTGTTAATTTTTATAGCATCTTATGTAAATAAAAATTAAAAATACATTGGACCACAGCACAGAATTCTGAATCAGAAAGATCCAAGTTCAAATTCTTTGTCTAAAACATACAAAAAAATGCAACATTAGCCAAAGATGTTAAAGACTTAAATCTTAATAACTACTTATTTCATAGGATTCTAGGAAGGAGTCATATAGCATGATGAAACCAGTACACATATTAGACTATAGCTACTCTTGCAAAAACCAATATTTTATTGTTTCTTAAAAATACCTCTACATAATACATGAACTATGAACTGGCGAGGTAACTCAGTAGTTAAGAACACTGGCTGGTCTTCCAGAGTTCAATTCCCAGCAACCACATAGTGGTAAAATTTGATGCCTTCATGTAGATAGACCCCTCATATACATTAAATAAATAAATAAGTCTTTTAAAAATATCTTTAAAAGTTATTAAAAACAAATACATGGGCAAGAGAAAACATCCGAAAACTCCTACAGATATTTCACTATCTAAGCCCCAGAACTCTGTGGAACTCCTGCTCTCTACCTGCAAGTTAAAGACCGTGCCTACTTTATGTGCTGTAGTTACCCCAAACTACAAGTGAATGATCAATCTATTGTATTACTTTAGCAATAATTAAAAAATGTATTTAACCATTTACTCTGTCTTTATTTCTATATTCTTTCTTGTCCAAATAATTTAGGAAAAAAATTTTGGCTCTACCAACTTACTCACACCGTGCAAACTCGTTCAGTCTCCTAGACCCCCTACCTTCTTTCAATTTCTCTTTATATTTCTCCTGTACAACCATCCTCCTGGTCAGATCTTCATGGTTCTCCTTCAGCTTCTAAACTGACCTTTTCAATTCTCAGTAATAGTTTCTCACACTGACTCAATATCAATTTTTCTAGAATTTCATTCCCTTGTGATTTTAATTATATTAGTTCCACTAATATTTAATATTGATCTCTCTTTTCCTCTACCCACATCCTTTGTTCAAGCTATATTGGGTTATTCGATTTTTTTTCAAATACGTCATTGCATTTCCTGTCTTTATGCCTTCATATCTCCCTCTTCTTCAATCTAGAACCCTCTTTCATCACTTCTTGTTGATTTTGTCTTTCCATATTCAGTACTTTTACATGAACTCTGCTGACTCCACCAGAGTTATTAACAGCCCATTAGACACCAGGAATGTTTTACTTCAAGTCTACCCAAGGGTATGACAAACAAAAATTTAATTCATATATGAATGAAAAAAGAGATAGGTAGACAAAATGTATTATCCATTTAATATAAATGAACTGAAATACATGATCATTTCATGTCTGAAAATAGGATGCCTTCTATAAAGTGGGTGAGACAGAATTTTTTTCCTTTTATAATATTTGTTGACATTATGAATTTGAGTTTAAGTAAAATTCCAAAAGAAAGAAAACAAGCTAACAGAAAATGAAAAGTACTTTTCGTAGGTCATTCTATACCCATCATTGATTTCCCATGAGAAAACAAGCAAGAAGAAAATTGTTTTGAAAAATATCTTTCAGATACTATATTTGGAAATGGAAGGTATTCGACAGAAAAACAGAAATCACAATGAGAAAGTATTAAAACAGATTTCTCTGCTTTGGTAAACAAGGTTGTGATCTGAGTGGGTTTGGGGTTTTGATTTTTTTCCTACTCCATTTACATTTAAATTCAAAAACTACAAAATACGAAATGACAAACAATAAGATTCATATGAATTCATATTTGTACTATTTGTTAGTATGGTAACGTTATTTTATACTTAGTACTACAATATAAGTACATTTTCTCACCTTTTTTTATTATTATTTCACACCTTAATGGATGGTAGCTCATTTTAAGTATTGCTTTGTTTACCTGGAAGGTTTGTAATGAATAGCAAACCTCACAGAGAAGTAAAATGGCTGGTACATTTCTATAAGGGAAAGAATGTTTCCAAACAAGAGTAAAACTCTGAGAGCTTAGTCTACCTATCACGTCATTTGAATCTTTAATATGGTATACGTCTCAGTTCAGTAAGATTCTGTTCATATCTAGTAGGAATGTAGATTAAAGGCTTGCCAGTCAGAGGAGTTGACATTTCAAAGTCAGGGGTGTATGTGTTTGTGTGTGTGTGTGTGTGTGTGTGTGTGTGTGTGTGTGTGTGTGTGTGTGTGTGTGTGTTCATGTATGCACCTCTTAACTGATTAAAATAGAAAAAATAAATAAAACACGAGGGACTGGAGAGATGGTACAGAGTGTTTGAGGCTCTTGCAGATCAACCCAGGTCAGTTCTAGCACCCACATGGCAGCTCACAACCACCTGAAACTGCAGATCTATGGGCTCTGGTGCCCTCTCCTGACCTCCATGGGTATTATAAGTACGTTGGTGCACACATATGCATACAGGCAAAATACTCAAACACAGAAAATAAAGCAAATCTTTAATTTTGTTTTGAAAAGTGAGCAATTTTTAGGTACTCCTCGATCTTTAGATCATTCAGTGAAAAAATCTGGTGAGATTTTGTGTTTTGGTAGATCTTTTTCTTCCTGTCTGATGTGAACCTCATTTTAATATGTCTTGAGTTAACTGTTCTTTCTTTTTTTTAATATCTCATTTTATGCTCACATGGTAAAATTTAGCTCATTGTCACACTTACACACAAAATCATTAAAGTCTCCTATCAAGAATATATCTGGAATTAATGAAGATAAGTAAAGGATACCTTACAAAGCATACAAATATTAAACTTATACATCAAATCTAATTTTTCATTGGTTAATGTGTGAATTGCATGAACTTTGGTCTAAGAATCTTACATGTAAAACATTTCTGGGAGACTTACAGCAAACTTGATGTATAATGAGTATCAGCTTGCCTAAGGGAAAATGGAAGTTAAACTACACAGAGAATATAGAATAAAACATGATTTCCAATATATTTAACTTTCAATCACACTGATCTCCAGAAGTATTTTTCCTATAAGATCCTATTTCTCCCTGCCTCCTCTTAGAAGCCATTCCTAGAGATATCCCAAATGACCATTAAGAATCACTTAAACTAGTCATGAGATCAAATGACACTCATTTGAAGTCAAGGATATCAAACATCAAATGCATACCCTAGAATAGGTGGGAATATTTAATATTGGAAGCTTTAGAGTTCCTCACGAATGATAGACAAGATTAAATCACTATATCACGTGGCATTTGGTCAATCAGGAAATAAAACAGAGACTTTCTGTTGTTGTTGTTGTTTCTTTGGGTTGCTAGAATAATCAATAATGCTGCTGAATTTGGGGGATGGAAAAGACTTAAGAAGTTCCTGGAATCTAAAGGACAATAGCAACATCCAAAAAAGGCTTGAGAATTGCTATTACTAAGATAGGAAAGCCAGGTATTAGAGTGCATGGCTGTAATCCCAGATTACAGAATTGTGAATTTGAACCTAAACTACACAGAAAGATCCTGGACCCAAAGTAAAATAAAAAAGAAAGTCATCTGAAATATAGAGGATAAAATGTTGTCATATGGAAAGTCAATAGTTAAAAATTCCAGATGGCAGTATGGGGACATTGACCTTGAACTCCTCAAAAGAAGAAAACCAGACAAGACAAGTAAAAAGCTACCCCTGAAAAGAGCCTTCCATCTACAGGTATGTGGAGACACAGTTACCCAGCATACATATAACTTAGAAATTGTGTATCAGTTATTTAAAACAATAGGAACGAGAAAGGAGAGTCCCCAGATGGAGACCAGCGAGACAGGGAAGCAATGCTGAGTGGTGATTCTGGAAGCTGATCTGATGGGACACACTGTGAGAACCTTGGACACTTGAGGGGAACTGGACACACAGCCTTATAGAAGTCCATGCTCCTCTCAGGGGAACTATTGCATGCCCAGTACCATAGCCCCAGGAAAGGCCACTCGCTATCCCAAACCTACATGGAAAAAGAAAAAGAAAAAAAAGAGAGACTTACGAGAGAATTTTTAACTCTAGCTCTGTTTCCTCCAGGTTTGTGGTACAAGTTTCTTCAGACATCTAGTACAGGAAACTCTGAGCCTGCAGATGAATAATAAAGTAAACAATGGGCATTCATAAGTGGGCAGGGAAAAGCCTGTGAGACCTCAGTCCTGGATGAAGAGCTAGAGGCAACTGAGGAATGATGTCAACAGAAAAGAGCTTCAGGGAAGAACACACCAATTGATTGGCCCGGTACAGAATGGTCTGCCCTGAAAACCTATGTACAAGTTACAAATATATGGGCTGTGCACTTTTATATATTTTTATTTATATATTTAGTACACATGTATATATGTACATAAGCATACAATGACAATTCATGAAAGAAGTCATAAAGGAAAGTGGGGAGAAATGAGTTATAATATTAATAATTGCTTAAGGTTAATTTAAAAAAAAAGATTTAAAAAATCTGTCTCTGAAGTCCAATTATCTCTGGCCTTTCTATAGCAAGAAAGTTTAGAAATATCCTGGGGGTGGGGACTTAACTCTCCAGGCCCTGGAGCCCCCTCACACAGAAAATTCTATTTTTCCTCTTTGAAAAATTAAATTCATGTTTTAAAAAGTCAAAAGAATTTATCTTCAACAAAGTGCTCAGAAGTTATGGAAAACAGACAGTTGAGTCTAAGATCTCAACTTTTAGATGTGTACATTGAAAAATAAACTACCATGAATATAGTACATACCTTTCCAAATTCACATATTGAAATCCCGGCTCCAGGATCTCAGAATGCCACTTTGTGTGGAACTAGAATTAATGTGGCTCTAACAGTTCGGTAATGTAAGGCTCCTACTGCGACGGGCAAGCTCCTAATCGGATTTAGTTTTGTTGTGAGGACGAACATGCAAAGAGAAATCACCTGATAGAATGGAGGCAGAGAGCCAGGCAATCCCGCTACTGCTACACAAGAAGGAATTCCAGAGATCCTAGAGACTACAGCCAGCCTGGCAAAAATACCATCAGCAGGGATGTCCTTCCACTGTCACTGGAAAAAAGACCTGGAGACACCTTCAGGCCCCCAAACTGTGATGCAGTAAGCACCCTAGAAAACTAAGAGATCAAAAAATATACTTAAAATCAGTAGAGATGAGAACAAGTAAGTAAAATATGAGAAGAAATAAGACATGAAATCATTGAAGTTCTATGGAGAAAACCGGGTATTATCAATCAAAATGTCTCTGAACAGGTTAAACAGTGTGTCAAATGGATGTAGCACAGTTAAATAAATGATGAAAAAAACGTAAACAAAGACTAAAAAATGCAAAGATCTCAAACTTAAGAACTCTGTATCAAACTCCTAGCCAAATAAGAAGTCTCAAGGAAATATAGAATACGAAGCAAACATTTGAAGCAAAAATGAACAAGACTTTCAGATTTGCCTGTCCCGAAGTTCATCAAACAATAGATCCCAAATAGAATGAATAAAGGTAAGTTCACAGGAAAATAATTACAGCAAAGCTGCAGGAGATATAGAAGCGTGTAAAGAGAAAGAGAAATGGCGTGAAAAGCATTAACAAATGACAGCTGGCAATCCCAACAGTGAAGGGGACAGTGGGGAAAAGTTCCCAGTGCGTGCTGAAAAACCGATGACCTGTCAACTCCAGTTCTACACATAAAAGCATAAAGATTCCCCCCAAGGAAGGGTGCTGGTGGGCACAAAAGAAAGCACAGACTGAAGACAGGGGCAAGGAGCAGAGGAAAGGCGGGGAGGTAAGCAAACCTCGGTGCATTAAAACTTAGAGTGAACCTGATGGTAATTCCGCATTTGGCCTGGCTAATATGACCAACTACAGGCATCAAAGGCAAGAATCATAGGCACATGCCTTGGTAAAACCTCATGCAATTATACGTTTAGCTCATATATTCTATTTTCTGTAAAGTATAGCGTACAAGTTGATTTTTAAGAGCAAATAGAACTTAAAGGCTGTGTAATAACAGATTAGACAAAAAAAGAAAACCCTCTGATTCCGTTAAGGTGTCCCAAAATATTTACATTATGGGACAAAGGAAAAAAAAAACAACTACTGACCTCAGGTAGTATGGAGGAATGTAGAAACTGAGCATTTATAGATAATATTCAGGGAAGGGAAACAGCTTGAGCCCCCCAAGGACATAGGGACAGGTGTGTCCTTCATCTTTCCTCTTTGGCATGACTTTAGAATGTAAGAACAGAAATCACGCAGCAATGAATGTCCTGCCAAGGGGGTCACACAGATGATCCAGAGAGTTTTATTAAAAGTCACTTAAATGAATTAAAATGCACATTATGTCAACACTTGCAGCTAAGTCTATAGGTCAGCATTAGAGTGATTTCTTTTAAGACAAATAGGTAGACTCTCCAAGGGAATCACACTGGCATAGAACTCACACAATTGTTAGAAATGGCTTGAACAAGGGCATGGTTCGAACAGTCTGCTGTAAAAGAAGTCAGAATTAGGAGAATATGGAGGTGCCTGGATTCAGCGTGAGTTATAGAGTTTACCGAAGAGTGAGCTCAGAACTTCAGTACATCTCTAAACAGCAGATGAACGCACAGGGTATAAACAGGGTCCTAATTCATGCCCGACATTAGCTGATTGTTCTGCAGCAACCAACTGCCATCATATTCTTTCCTCCTAGACTAGTTACATTTTTCACACCAGAGACAAAGATTTATGTAGCACCTTGAAAAATAACTCTTAAAATGTGCTATTTGGGGCAATTATTTCAGTGAAGGTAGGTAATTGAGTACTTAAAGTAGTTAGTGATTTGCATGCTTAATTAACTGTAATTTATTTAAAAATCACATTAATATCAAATTGCTGTGGGTGTATTTGAAGCTTAAATTATTCTTTTAAGAACTTTTATTTTTGTTCTTTTTTGGAGAACGATGTAAAGCTAAAGTCATCAAGTGGAACTAAAATACAAAGTAAACAAAGTGAGCACGGATTAAGAGTGCAGACTAAATAAAACCAGCTCATTGAACACCTGCTCAAGGATTATAACCAAGCAAAGACAGTTATCAGAAAAGTAGAGGAATAGCAGTACTGTAATCGATGGATCTAATCCCCATGAGAAGTAGAAAAAGACAAGATCTCCAGAGTAAATTAGGAGCGTGGGGACCATGGGAGAGGGTAGAAGGTGGAGGGGGGGGGGAATATATATCTCAATAAACACAATTTTTTTAAAAAAGAAAATGTCACAAAACATTTAAGACAGCCTAGATTTTTTTAATTCTAATAAATTTTATTTATTCCAACTTAAATTTGGTTAGGTGGAATGTAATACCACTTTTGACTCCAAAATGCATTCATATAATATATATATTATATGAAAATATATATATATGTTTTTTGAGACAAGGTTTCTCTTTAGCTTTGGAGTCTGTTCTGGAACTATATCTAGTAGACCAGGCTGGCCTCGAACTCACAGAGATCTGCCTGCCTCTGCCTCCTGAGTGCTGGATTAAAGGCATGCACCACCACCTTCCAGCTTGCATTTATATCTTTTTACCTCAATGCTGTAAATGGCTTCCGATTAAATTCTAAGATTCTAATGAACTGTGAACACTTATCCTCATGTTTATTGCTTGAGTTGACTCTTCAACCATTAATTCAATTGGTGTTCGTAGCCTTTGGCTTGTTGGTAACATAAGTTTACTGTTAAATGCTTATGTAGACAGAAAATCAACTGGAAACATGAGTAGCTGCAATCTGATAAATGGACATATTCGTTCATGCTACAAGGTTAGGAGGTGGGGAAAGCAAAGCATCATTTCCCTCTGTTTATAAACAGCCCTGCCGTGATGTGTCATACACACTGCTGCTGAGTGCCCCTTGTCTAGGCAGTATCTCTGAAATTCTAGTTCTAACTGTGTCTTATCTCATTTTTCAGTCCTGTCCTCCTCCTGTGCTCTGCTAGACCATATGCACCAGGCTACATCATGAGCATACATGTGCATAACGCTATGTGAAAATCCTCCAGTGCCTGCAGCTTCCAAATGAAATCAAAATCCTTCAAGTGAAACCCAGTATCACTAAGGTGGGTGTATGCTTATTTTTTCAGTCGTCTGATGTGATTCCTACTTCTAGGAGGCAATCCCTTACCATTCCATACTGCTGGGTGAGCCCTTATATTTCTTAGTTCCCCCTTTGCTATTTCTGTAGCTAAGACACCCACATTCCAAGTAGATGATTCCAAGTAGACCCTATCCTGTAGACGGTTACTTAAAGTTTTCTCCATCTTTAAAGACAAAACCAATACCACGAGTATCCTTTTTCTTTGTACCTATTTCAACTTTTATCTGTATCTGATCTATAAATTACATTTTCTGATATAATAATTGTGTCATAATTTTGCACAAGATAAAACCCTCCTCAAACACAAAATCCTTAAAACAAATTTCTGGAATGCTTAAATTTAAACAGCTTTTGTTTTTCAGTTTTGAAAATTTCAAAATGTTATGTGTAAATAATTAAATCAAGCTAGAGAAATAAAATAAAAATCTAAAAATTGGATGAAGAACATATTTTTATAACAGAAACTCGCAAGGAAAATGACATAATCCTAAAGTTGTTTCTGATAGTAATTGAAATTTGTCTCTAAGAATTACTATTAAACTCATAGACAGCCTTCACTAATCAGTGTATTATAACATTTTATAGTATAATGTAACTGTACCAATGAGGATATCTTTAAAATATGGCTTAATTAAAAATAGATACCTTTAATGAGCAGATAGCGAGCCATACCTAAGATTTTAATGTAAGGAACAGTACATGATTTCACCTCAGCTGTTCTGCTCACTATTATGCTGGTAACTATATAGTTCCAGGAAAGAAGTTTAATTTTCCAGAAATGTTAGCTATCAACTTGGAGAATTAGGCAAAATTTAGTGAACATATACTATATTTGTAATGTCTCACTAAGCATTTACAACAGCATTTATTTCTCAGGATACTCTGTAGAGAGAGTGCAATTACCGTCTTTACTTTTCACCAGAGGAAACTTATAACACCAAAGGGTAAGTGCTAATGTCACATGACTAGAGTCAAGTTATCCACCTTTCCCTGTATCTATGTTCTATTTTCAATTACCTCTTCTAAAAGAATAAACTACTCCCATGCTCAGGTTGGAGCATGAATAAGAAACGGTATGACTGGAAGTATGTAGTCTTACCCATTACTATGCAAAGAACAGCAGAACACTGCTTCCCCCAAAGATGAGTGACTCCCAGACAGAGCAGCCTAGGTGGCTCAGGCCTGAAGATCCAGTTCTACCTGACCCTGAAATATATGAGGGAATAATGCCTGTGTTTCAGATCCCAAGAAATCCTGCCACTGTCCATTGCAAAGCAATACTAAATACAGCACCCAATGAAGTATCTAGATTGTGACTGGACTGTGGGACCTCCACATGGTGTTATGTTTTATTGTGCTCTATTATTTGTCTTTGCAGTTGTTTATACAAGAGATTTCATAGGGACACAGAAGTCATGACTTTTATTTATTTTTTTAAATATTTATTATTTATTATGTATACAATATTCTGTGTGTATGCTTGCAGGCCAGAAGAGGGCACCAGACCTCATTACAGATGGTTGTGAGCCACCATGTGGTTGCTGGGAATTGAACTCAGGTCCTTTGGAAGAGTAGGCAATGCTCTTAACCTCTGAGCCATCTCTCCAGCCCCTGACTTTTAATTATTCAGAAAGAACACACCTGTGTCAGTTTTTAACTAGATGGTAAAGTTTCTACAGGAGAATCTATTGAGTTACATTTATTACAAGTATATTTTAATTCTCTGATAACTAAAATAAATGCTTTATTATTGAAATGTTAATTTGTTACAAAGACTTAAAAGAAACAGCTTGGGAAGATCATAATGCTTTCATACACCAGGAAAAAGTCAAGCCTCAGCCTATTCATTGAGTTAGGAATCTCAAATCCTCCCTATTCGCGTTGTTGCTCCTTCTGCACACTAACAGAATTGTTAGCTATTTGTAACTGTGTTTGCTATAAAATACCAAATTCAAAAGCTACAAACTCTTACTTCATATCAGCGGGAGCAAGCTGCTCTGCATGGCCTTTGGCAGATCCTGGCAATCGTGGTCCTACCTAGGCCTCGCCTCTCCAAGCATTTCCTAGCATTTTGTTTGCCTGACTAGCTTCCAATCACAAGACCACATTTGTTAGGGCTTACTATGGGCTAGTGTCCTCCAGTAACTAAGTGCCTACTATGGGCTACTATCCTCTACTAACTATATGCCTATTATGGGCTCTACTTTGAGCTACCATCCTTCAGTAACTATGTGCCTACTGTGAACTACTCTCCTCCAGTAAATAAGTATCTCCTACGAGTTACTGTCCTCCAGTAACTAAGTATCTACTATGGGCTACTATCTTCCAGGAACTGAATTCCACAAAGCATCTGCCATTTAGTAAAGGAAGATGGTATTACATTTCAAAAATTCAGAGTTTCCGGGTTTCCTCCGTACCCCATACCTCATTAGGAAAAGAGATTTCAAATAAGGCGACTTCCATTGTTCGTGGGAAGCAGCAACAAACACCATGACATACTTGCTGGTGATTTTTCTCACTTCACATTTTAACCATCTTCTCCCAGCCTCCAATAGCACAGTATGGACCAGTGAATCTCTATAGCTCCTTTATATTACTAAAGTGAAAAAGGATGCGGCTCCAGGTGACGCTATTTCCTTTCCTGTGCCTGCTGGCTTGTTAGCTATGAGTCTGTAAAATTTATAAGAGCTGCTGATTTTATTAGTGATCTTTGTTGCTTTCTTCTAAGATTTTTGCCTTAAATGAAGGTTGCCTCTATGCATAGAGCCTGAAGGCTGTAAATGTACTAAAAGTTACTGTTGTTACAAATGTTAATATTTGCATCAGTCTGCTCAACTGCTTAAGAAAAAGGTCAGATTTGAAAGATAAATAACCAGCATAATGTAATTATTTAGTGGAAAGGATGAAGTATTTGTTTGTTTCTCTTGTTTTTGGGTTGTTCTTTCTTTGTTTAAGACACATTTGCCTCTGCATAATTACTTATAAGCAATTTGTCAAATGCTCAAACATTTGAAAAGCAAATATCAAAAGTCTTACAGTGTGTATTCTATAAGAAATACTAAAATTATTTTCTCCTAGTTCAATGATGTAGGCATATAGTCTTCATTAACATGTTTAATTTTTCATCTAGGGTAAGGGCTGTACCCTATTTCTAAAGAAGGCTGTTCGCTCAGTGAGAAGAAATGTAGACTTTACCTAGCTGATGGCAAGAATTACAGAAGGAATTGGTTACATAAAAAACAGTTTCCTGCAAACAGGAACATAAGAAACACCAAATGCCTCTTCATTTTCCTAGTATTAAGTTTCCATTGCTTTGAAACAAATAATTTGTAGGCTGTTTGGTTTATATGTGAGAAGGCAAAGCAATCGATGTTTCTTCAAAATGAAGAAGTAGATTCAAGTCATGTTTTTATTTGTTGAGAAATATAGTGTATCTATGCTATGGGATAAATTCTAAGAGTTACTTACCTATCTGGTGAGCACTTGTTACCTAGCAACAAACAACAAGCTGCAACCATTACAAAAGAAAAGGCAGTCAGCCAGGCTTCAAGCCAATGGACTGGGGAAAACTGTAAAGGGCTCCCAAAGTTGTTGCTTCCTGTTTTGGCACATGCTGTGGTTTCTGAAGATGATGACATTCAGTCCTGTCATTAGGGTACATGACAATGGTAGAATTTGAAGATGTTATTACAATTGCATCACAATTACTTTGAGTCCATCAAAGAAAGAATATCCTGGATATATCTTACCTGAAATCCTGTACATAGCTCAAAAAGGACTGAACCTTTCTCCAAACCACAGAAAGACCATGTAAAGGACAAACACTCAAGAAATGAACCTTGGTGTGGGATAATGCTCTTGTACCCTGTAAAGATTTGTCACTCACATTGGTTTAATAAAATAGTGACTGGCTAGTAGCCAGGCAGGAATTATAGGCAGGGTAACCAGAGTAGGAAAATTCTGGGGGGAGGAAAGGCTCAGTCTGTAGTCACCACCCAGATGTAGAGAAAGCAAGATGAAAATACTGCACTGAAAAAAGGTACCAAGCCACATGACTCAACATAGATAAGAAGTATGAGTCAATTTAAATGTAATAGTGACCTAGAAATATGCCTGAGCCATTCGCCAAACAGTGTTGTAATTAATATAGTTTGTGTGTGATTATTTTGGTTGGGGCAGCTGAGAAACTAAAGCAGAGTCTCTATTTATAGAAATTGGTTTCCAAGGCTCAAATGGAGTGCTTTCAGATGAGCCTGATAATAGAGGGATGCACTGTGCATTTACCTTATTACTAAATATAATAGTGATTTTCACCTTCTTGTGACCCTTTAATACAGTACCCCATGTTGTGGTAACCCCCAACTATAAGATTACTTTTGTGGCTACTTCATAACTGTAGTTTTGCTACTGTTATGAATCATATTATAACTATCTGTTATGCAGGATATCTGATATGCAACCCCTGTGAACGGGTGGGTAGAGTCTCAAAGAGGTTATAACCTGTGAGGGGTATATTCCTGTGAAAATGATAGCGATGTAATGTCAGAGGAAGGCTGGATGGTTGAAACTCAGAACTGTGCTCAAATAGAAGAACACTGTGGGAACCTCTCAGACCTCCTTTCACACTGGCAGTATCGAAAAAAAATTAATTTCAGTAAACTAGAGAGAAGTCTTCATGATCAATATTTTTTCATAGAGTGTGTTCTGCAACTCATCTTCCTCATAATTATCCGTGGTACTTGTTTCAAAATTTAGATTGCCAGATCTGGCTCCATAGTGAGTAAATCAGAAAAATTGAAAGTTTATACGTTTTATTTTTAATCTCAAATAAGACCCAAGTATTTGAATGGGAAAATAAACCCAAAATGAAATAATCTGTATTTATTCTAACAATAAAATAGCACATAGCAATGAAAAATAAACAAAATATAAGTACACAAAACAAATGAATCTCAATAGTATAATTGAGAAAAGAATTCTAGACCAAAGCACAGTATATCTATGGACTCCAGTCACACAATGTCCAAATATAGGAAAAAAATCTGTGATAATAGAAATCTGAGAAGTATTTAAAGGTAGGAGATTTATTAGAGAGGCACGGCCCTTTTGTGTTGGTGTATATATTCTACATCTTTCTTTCCTGGTGGCAAATTGGGTGAGATGCGAGTGGATACATGGGCTATACCATGACATTCAGACAGAAATCAAAGGATAACTCCCAAAAGATGGTTCTCTCCTCCCCCCTTGTGGGATCAGCTCCAATCCTTCGGTTTCTGTGCAGGCACTTCTAACCACTAGCCTATCTCCCAGGCCCTATAGTATGCAGCTTGATAGGGGTTTAAGTCATATGGATTATAAATATTTTCCAAAACTCATAAAAGTGCTGGATTCAGATGTATGTATTTTATTATTTGTAGAGATCACATGAAAAATACTGATAATAATTAGCAACAGAAATTATTTTTGCTCTTGTAAATTATCTGATAGTAGAAAGAAGAAAGCAGTCAGTCCCTACAGTTTCATTCAGGAAGCATTTTTTTTCCCATTTAGGACACGGTCATTTTGAATACCCTAGGAATGTATAGATTCTATTCACAAGTGATACATCAAGCACTTTATTCTGACTTCCCTAGGACAGGTAATATTTACCAACCCTAGAGCTCTTTTCCTTTGTCCTTGGAAGCTTCTATTTTTAACTTCTATTTTGTAAGTTCACCCAGGTCCATTAGAGACAGATTGCAGAACTGTAGAAAAAAAGTAAATAAAGAACCAAGTATAGGAAAGAAAATAAGAAGCCCCAACAACATATTGTTTTCAGCTTGAAACTAACACTGCTTTTAATAGGACCAGATGTCAGACAATCTACCAGCCATCAGGCAATCAATCCTGAACGCTGAACCGTCAAACATAAGAATCATACACATGGGATTGACCAACTGGCAGCACCGCAGGACATAAATATCCTGATTCAAAGCTAGGGACTCATGTAGTCCCTACAGATAAATAACAATTCAACTACCATGAAATGATGATCAGAGTTAATGAACACTTGTCTGGGTTGGTAAATGGTGGATGGGAGTATGTAGTTGACAGGCACATAGCAAGGCAAGTTGTATGAAAGCCAGGCACAAGGAAAACGTACCTGGCAATTAGTGACAGCCAGTTCAACTGGATCATCCCATAAACCTTGTCACCACTTGTCATTCATTTGGAAGACCATTAAGACTGTAAGAGTGTCCCTACTGCTGCCTATGTTTGCTCAGGTCATGTTCTCCCACTTCCCTCTGAGCCATCACAGTCTCTTCCATAGCACTGCCTATCACTAACTCCAGACAGACTGGAGGTGGAAGCTTGAATGCTTTTATTTCCTGAAAAGAAAACATTTTTCTCTCACCTTAATCCATGTTATTTATATAATAAGTAATAAAAGAAGTAGAAAGTGGGACATATTTTGAGTTTAGTAACATAACAGAAGTCTGGGCTAACACAGCACTCTTCAAATCAAGCCTAGAATGTAAGAAGCCATTTTTTTCCCACTCTTTAAAGCATTCCAGAGATGTGAATCTTTGACCAGCAGCTAGAGAAACCTTCTTCTGTTGACTAAAACTGTTAACATTTTTCTAGGGAAACATATACACTTTTAGTGCTATGAAGACTTGAAATGTTTTTTATATATACATTCAAGTGAGGATGTGTTATGAAAGAGCTTGTCATGAACTCCCAACAAAAGTATTCCTTTGAATCTGGGATTTATAAGTAAATTGGATTAGGTGGGTGTCTGTGTTTGACTTTCTTACAGATTGGCTTGCACTGCTAGTTGATGTGGGATTCCCCTCTGTATGCTGCAATTACCATTAATGAATAAAGAAACTGCTTTGTACCTATAACAGGGCAGAACTTAGCTAGGCGAGGAAAACTAAACTGGGAGAAAGGAGGCAGAGTCAGAGAGAAGCCACAGAGCCACGGGAGACAGACACCCTGAACTTTGCTGGTAGGCCATGACCTCATGGTGATGTAGAGATTAAGAGAAATGGGTGAAATTAATATATAAGAATTTACCCAATAAGAAGCTAGAGCTAATGGACCAAGAAGTGATTTAAATATGGTTTCTGTGTGATTATTTCAGGGCTGAGCAGCTGGCAACCAACAAGCAGCCTCCTTACAACAAATTAGCACTCTAATGTGTGCTAGCTAAACCCACATAAAACCTGAGAAAGCTGGAAAAGGAATTTTAGACACAAAAGAACAGAGTTTAGCACAGTTTCTTGGTAGCAACAAATTTTTTTCTAGATGGGCTTGTGTGGAGCAAGGCACTGTAGAGCACTGTAAAAACTGTGTGGCTTCTTTTTAAAAAAATAGTGCCTTCCTGGTTCACCAGCACTAATCGATCTGGCTCTTTTGGTCTAGCCGCAGAGCATTTAAATAGGTTCTGTGAGCAGACTGCTTCAACTTGCTTAATGGCAACTAAGACCCACTGTGTGCCTAAAATTGGGGCAATGTGCATGGCTCTCTGAGGCAGCAAACATGCCTCTGCCATGTCATTCTGGGCAGAGCAAGCACACAGGCCATATTTGCTCTACTAATGCAGCAGATTAGTTTTTTAAGAAGTGCTTAGCATTTTAAGAAGCAGTCCTGGTCAGAAAAGAATTTCAGACACACATAAAAGACCCCTAAATAAGACACAGTGTATATAAAGAATGTGTGTAGCCTTGGGAGAGAGGAGAGAAAGAGACAGAGTACAGACAGTCGTAGATTAAAGGAGTAAAGATAATACAATAAATATTAAAAAGTAATAAAGTAAAAACAAGTCACTTCAAGATGGAATATACACAGAGAGTCTGGATTATGTATAATATTGTAATTTCTTTGAATTTTTGGACTACAGAGAGACATTTGATTCTGGGTGTTGAAATAGGAGCAGCGGGGTTGCGTCCCCAGCACCCCAGCCGCACCCCAGCCGCCTGGCTAGCTTATGCCCCGAAATAATTACATGGACACCGCATTCTTTCAATCACTGCTTCGCTCTTTAGCTCCAGCCCTTTTCTCGGCTAACTCTTGCACCTGGACTAGCCCATTTCTAATCATCTGTGTGTAGCACCCCAAGGTGCGCTTACCAGGAAGATTCTAGCCTACATCCATCCTGGGTCGGAGCTTCATCGCGTGTGCCTCAGAGAGCAGAGCTCTCGCCTCTGCCCACAAGAGTGGAGCATCGTGTCTCTCTGAGGCGTCTGCCCCTGAGAGGAGAGCTGTCGAGTCTGACCTCACTTCCTCTTCCACCCAGCATTCTGCTCCGTTCACTCCTCCCATCTACGTTCTAACCTATCAGGGCAAGCAGCTTCTTTATTTAATTAACCAATGGCCTTCCTCCATCATCTGGGGACTGCTAAGCTAAGCCAATATATATATTTTTAAGGTATCTTGAATTCAAAATAAGGATCTAAACATATGTTGCTTTGGAAAAGAGGTTCTTCTTTTGTATACACAGAAGAGGAGAACCTGTGGAATCCTTCCAGACTAATGTAGTTTGATCCCCTGAAAGGTCATTGTGAACGCTCCCAAAAATTACTTCACCTAACAAAAGCAGGAAGTACTTTGGAGAGAACTGTGCCCAAATTCTCTAAATGATTGTTTATAAATGTTTGTTTACATTTAAGGGTAATATGATATAGAGATTTGTATTGGTATGGATCTTGCTTTATTGATAAAAATTTAAGGTCAATTTTGTTATACTGTATATATAGTGCTCTTGGTTAAGGTATTGTGTTTGTACAGCTTCTTTTAAAATGTAATGTATAATTAAGAAAATATAGGTTAATAGATAATCATCTATAATAGTCAAGTCTGTAGTCATGTTAGTAATGTTTTCTAGATATATAGAGATTTATTTCAGTTAGATAGGTATTCTTAAAATCTTTCAGAGACCTTCAGAATATAGCATTTAAAATGTTTAAGAACTTAGGACTTTTCATGACAATGAGACACATATGTTCCTGGCACCACCAATCTACTTCAAGAGGAAGATGAGCATCAAAGAGGCTCGTTATGGAGCTTGTGGGAAGAAACTGCTCTTGCCTGGACTGCTTGATCATATGCTATGTGAACTGGACATGCAAGACCCGCAGAGAAATGACAGCTGACGTAAAGGTGAGATGGTCCTTTGGGGTTCCTGCTTCATGAAAGAATAGAAAGAGTCTGCAAGACATTCTGCAGGACACAGAAAAAAAAGTGACTGACAAACTGCCAATATAGGTGAAACTGTCTTTGGAATTTCCTGCTTCATGAAAAAGTCTGCCAGACACTACGGTCCTGTAGGCTGAAGATGAATGCCCCAATGGTACAGAAGAACTTTGGATGACTGACCAGGCAATGAGATGTCTCTGTCAATTCTTGAGTTTTGGAAGTTGCTTACAATGTACTTCTTGTATACTTAGGTAATGTTGTATCCTTCTGGAATCTTTGATGGAGTTGAAGAGGAGATAGTAATATTATAGTTTTCCTTGATCATGATAAAAGACCTTTGTTGAATGCACAGTATGCCTTTTCAGATGACTGTTCCTCTGGAGCCGTTTTTGTTGTGAAAACCTGAATCTAAATCACGGTCTGAAGAAAGATAGATAAACCTCTCCTAGAAAAAAATGGAAAAGCCATTTAGGAGATTTTCTGAAACCTATTCAGGAAAGGAGAAATAAATAAACCTTAACGCCATAAGAACAAATTAATAAAAAAGTTTTCACATATACAAACCACATTGCTGATTTTAGTATAATACATTTTTTTACACTCAGACAAATATAAGATCATTCTCTGCATAATCAACATTTAATCCATGCCTATTCACCCATGGGCATCACCTTAGGTTTATAGAGCAGACAGCATATGGTGAGGGCAAGCCAGGCCTTGTTTACTCTCAACAAATACAACTTTTAAAAACTGTATAGACTCTTAAGTTTTGAAATTTCTAGAACTTAGTGTATATGTGTGTGTGTGTGTGTGTGTGTGTGTGAGAGAGAGAGAGAGAGAGAGAGAGAGAGAGAGAGAGAGAGAGAGAGAATAAAGAGAAAAGAAACTAGGACTGTTTTTATGTAAAAGATTTTTAAAAATGCAAAATAAATTTTTTTTAAATTTATTTTAACTTGTGTGTTTGCTTGCATATATATGTATACACAAAGTCCATGCCAGTAGAAGATGTTACATTCTCTGGAACTCCAATTTTAGACAGCTGTTAATTGCCATATAGGTGCCAGAATGGGTCCTCTGCAAAAGCATCAAGTGTCCTTAATACTGAGACCCAGTCCCTCAACAAAATCTGTAGAAGCAAATTCTATAGAGTAAGGAGATGTTTCCCTGTCATCAATCTTTCCAAGAATGTTTTCCTTTTTTTTCTACATCATACTCATAGAAACAAAGTTCCGCAGAAAACAATCTGCATAACTAGAAGAGAAAAATGAGGCAAAATCTGTGATAATTCTTCTCAGGACTCCTCTTCTTACTTATCACTATGTATTGGTTTGAAATATCATAAAGTACTGATTTTCCATTAATATCATAGACTGTTGGGGGAAGTCCTTATATTGGTTAATGAATAAAGAACCTGCTTTCAGCCAATGGCTTAACAGATAGATCATAGCCAGAATA
>NC_022009.1:74268211-74274370 GCF_000317375.1 Microtus ochrogaster
CCACATGACAATACACAGATTAATAGAAAAAGGTTAAATTAAGATGTAAGAGTTAGCAAATAAGGAGCCAGAGCTAATGGGCCAAGAAGTGGTTTAATTAATATAGTTTCTCTGTGGTTATTTTGGGGCTGAGGAACTGGAAACATACACGCAGCCTCCTTACAACAAATTGGTACCCCAAATGGCCAACTAGATCCACTTAAAACCTGTGAGTGCTTGGAAAAAAATTCTAAACACTAAAAAAAAAAAAGTTTAGCCACACTTTTTTCTGGATGGACTCTGCTTCCTGGCAGCATGCCACAGCCCCTTTAAGAGAGGTCTTCCTGGGGGTTGGAGAGATGGCTCAGCAGTTAAGAGCGCTAGCTTCTCTTCCAAAGGACCAGGGTTCAATCCCCAGCACTGACATGGCAGCTCACAACTGCTTGTAACTCCAAGATTTGACACCCTCACACAGACATACATGTAGGCCAAACAGCAAAGCACATAAAATAAAAATAAATAAATTTAAAAACAACATGATTCAGTAATAGCAAAAGAAAAAAAATACAGTTTTAGAACAGCAGTTTCCTGGGCCATGCTGCCAGCATGAACTCTCGCTTTCAGGAGACAGAGCATTTAAATAGGGTTTGTGAGCAATGTGTTACAAACTGTTTAATGACATGACATAGATCCACTGAGTACTTGGAACTGGGGCAGTATGCCCAGCTTACAGAAGCAGTGAACATGCCTCCAACATGTTGGACTTGGCAGCACCAAAAGGCAAATCAGCCGTGGCTCTAGTCATACCACAGCTTAGCATTTTAAGAAGTGCTGCTGGACAGAAAATGATTTCAGATACACTATGGACAGATTTAGACATAAAAGACCTCTAAATTAGACACATCGTGTTTGAAAAATGTATGTAGGCTTGGGAGAGAGAAGAAAAGAGTAAAGACATAGTAAATGTAATATAAAAGAATACAGACAGTCATAGATTAAAAGAATAAAGATAATACAATAAATACTAAAGTTATAGAAAAGGTAAGAAAAATAAGTCACATAAAGATGGAAAATACAGAGAGTTTCAATTATATAAATTATTGTGTTTTTTTAAACTTTTTGGCTATGAAGGAACTAAATACAGAGACATTTTATTGTTTGAAATACAATATATATGTTTTAAAGGTTTCTTGACTTCAAAATTTGCATTTAAAAATTTGCTGCTTTGGAAAAGAGGTTCTTCTTTTGTTTCCACAGAGGATAAGAACCTGCGGAATCCTTCCAGACTAATGTGGTTTGATGGACCAAGACGCCATGAAATGGTGCCATAAACATCCCCCCAAAATACTTCACCCAACAAAAAGCCAGAATTCCCTAAATGATTGTTTATAAATGTTTGTTTACATTTAAAGGAGAATGTGATATAGAGATTTGCATTGGTATGGATGTTAGTTTATTGATATAAATTTAAGGTCAATTTTGATACATATATTTCTGTATATGTATTTCTGATCTTGATTAAGGTCTTATGTTTATCCAGCTCATTTAAAAATGTAATGTATAATTAAGAAATATAGGTTAATAGATAATCATCTATAATAGTCAAGTCTGTAGTCATGTTAGTTAGGTTTTCTGGATATACAGAGATATATTTCAGATAGATAGATATTCTTCAGATCTTTTAAAGACTACAGAATATAGCATTGAAAATGTTTTACAAACTTAAGACTTTTTATGACAATAGGACACATCTGCTTCTGGCAGCACCAAACTACTTCAAGAAGAAGATGGGCACCAAAGACACTTCTAATAGAGTTTGTTAGCCATTTTTTGCAAGAAACTGCTCTTGCCTAAATTGTTTGATGTTTTGCTGCATAAAATGGACATCCAGGACTCACAGAAAAATGACTGCTAAACTTGCCTAAAGGTGAGACGGTTCTTTGGGGTTCCTGCTTCATGAAAGAGTCTGCAAGACATTCTGCAGGACACAGAAAAACCTGACTAACAAACTGTCAATATAGGTAAAACTATCATTGAAATTTCCTGCTTCGTGGAAAAGTCTGCTAGATACTATGGACCAGTAGGCTGAAGATGGATGCCCGAATGATACAGAAGAACTTTGGGTGACTGTCCCAGTAGTGAGATGTCTCTGTCAATTCTAGAGTTTAGAAAGTTGCATGCAACGTACTTCCTGTTAACTTAGGTAATATTATATCCTTCTGGGGTCTTTGATGGAATTGAAAAATAGATAGTTATAATTATAGTTTTCCTTAGTTATGATAAAAGATAAAGTAGATATAAATATTGTAACTCTAACTCCTGGTTGATATCTGTTTGGTTATATGTAAATTTACTATGTTAAAGTTAAAACCGTCCTCTTTACTTAAACAGAAAAGGGGAATGGTGTGGGAAATCCTTCTGTCTATGTGTTGCTTTTATTGGTTAATGCATAAAGAACCTGCTTTTGGCCAATGGCTTAACAGAACATAGCCAGACTGGAAGATCTGTATGTGTGTGTGTGTGTGTGTGTGTGTGTGAGAGAGAGAGAGAGAGAGAGAGAGAGAGAGAGAGAGAGAGAGAGAGAGAGAGGAGTTAAGCAGGATTCCATGTAGCCACTCTCTGCCAGAATCTTGCCAGTAAGCCATGGCCACATGACAATACACAGATTTATAGACACGGGTTAAATTCAAATGTAAGAGTAAGCTAATAAGAAGCTAGAGCTAATGGACTAAGCAGTGATTTAATTAATACAGTTTCTTTTTTTTTTTTTTTTTTTTTGGTTTTTCGAGACAGGGTTTCTCTGTGACTTTGGAGCCTGTCCTGGAACTAGCTCTTGTAGACCAGGCTGGTCTCGAACTCACAGAGATCCGCCTGCCTCTGTCTCCTGAGTGCTGGAATTAAAGGCATGCTCCACCATCGCCTGGCATTAATACAGTTTCTGTGTGGTTATTTTGGGGCTGAGTAGCCAGGAACCAAAAAGCACCCTCCTACTACAATAGTCTGACGAAATTACTACATCCATAAGTACCTTATAGGAAAGAGGTAAAATATATTTTTAAAATATTTATATTATTAAAAATCAGCTTAATTTCAGTAGGGTTTATAAATACTTTCCCAGCAAACTTTCCCATAACAGATATCATTAAAAGTTCTGTGGCTTCACATTTAATTTGTTCTAAAATATACTGCCCCAGTTCAAAGTAAAGGAAAAGCTGTAAGAACAGCAACACAGTAAAGAGCTTCAGAAAGTAATGACCATTTCAGTTGGACTGAATAGTCCAAGAACTCTGTGCATTAGGATAGGATAAATTGTGTAAAAATGAAAAGGACCAAAAGGCGAGCTTCCCTGAGCTACCAGATGGATTCTTCATTAACTCCTTAGTAGCAGTATACACAGTCTGTCAAGAAGAAATTTCTGTAGATTGAAAAAAGACAAGTTACAGAAAATTGTGAGCACTGAGTTCCTGGAAAAAAGGAAATAAAGGAAATCTGGATGTCTAAGCCAAAAGGAAAGAGATAAATAACAGGTCAGAGGAGGAGACCTTGTAGAGCCTGTCAAGAAACTGAAAGGACGGTCATGAGATGTGAAGTCTGAAAAACAGACAACATTATTTGGAAAAAGAAGCCCCAAATAGCCTACATAGGTGTTTCTCTCCAAAGGGTTCTCATTGTTCCATTGGTTTGACTTTCTTCTAGAACTGAGAATTGAACTTAGGACCACTTACTCCTAGTCAAGCATTCTACCACTGAGCTACATACCCGCTCTGGAAAGACACTTGAAAAATAATTATGACATAACTTGAAAACAGATTAGCTGTATTTTTAAGGAACTAAAAGGTGTAAATATCTCCTTCAAAACAAAGTTCAAAGAGGATATTTACAAATTTCTGAAGCATGAAAGAATCTTCACATATTATCAGTTTGTAACATTTCATACATATTTGACTTGCTAATTTGATAGTTGGATAAGCACAAAAGCATGTATAATATATTCAACATAGTGACTTTTATCATTCAAATGTAGTAGTAGGAATCGTAACATTAACTATTTATAATTTATTCCGTTTCCAAAGTGGTTCTGAGCAAGGGATTATGCCACATAATCTCTACTTTATGATATTTTACCTAAAAATATAGTCATTATTAGTAACATTTTAGAACATTCAAGCAATTAGATTCAGAGAATTTAGAAAATGCTTACAAAGCTAACAGTTGTCTCTAAATCTAAAGCCTACATTTAACTATACTATATATTGCCTACCAACTGTTAAATATATTATGCAAAATCAAGTTGCATAAAATGTCAAGTGGGTATATTTTTTTTAAATGTAAAGTTTTCTTTCATTCAAGGTTAGTGGTATTCTAATGGAAAGTTGCTGTGGGACAATGGTCAGTGCGCTGTCAACAGTATTTTAATAAAACACTGATTGGCCAGTTAGGAAAAATGTTGAATCTGCAGTCGTCATCCAGACACAGAGGAAGTCAGACACAGAACAAGCAAAATGTGACTGCCTCACTGAAAAAGGTACAAAGCCATGTGGCTAACACAGACAAGAATTATAGGTTAATATAATTATAAGAGTTTTTAAGAAGCCTGAGCTACTAGGCCAACCAGTGTATGATTAATGTAGACCTCTTTGTGATTCTTTGGGACCAAATGGCTGTGGGACCTGGTGGGACAGAACCTTCAGTCAAGAGCAAGTTATCTTCATCCACGCGCACTATCTTCAGTGTTCAGTATAACTTATTAAGTTTGTGGAACTTTTACCACTTTGAAGTAATTGCTAGAATCTGTGCTGCCCACTTTTATGGCAGCTTGACACAAGCTAGAGTCGTTTTGGAAGAAGAAACCTCAATTAAGAACATGGCCTTACTTTATTGGCATGTGAACAAACCTGTAATACAGGTCATTGACCCACGCAATCTGAAATGGCAGGTTTAAAGCAAGCCTAATAGGGAAATTTTCACTATGAGTGCCAAAAAAAAAAAAAAAAAAAAAAAAAAAAAAGACCCCAAAAGACCCAAAAACCAAAAAAACCAAAACCAGAGATATTTCAACTGAAAAACCTAACAGTATACTTTCTGGACTTAGAAAATAAGAACAAGCCATATGCCACAGAACTAGGCAATAAGAAACAACACAGATCAAGAAAGAAAGTATGGCGATATAGACTACATTAAGAAATTCATATGCTATAACCAAGTTGTACTAAACAATCAAAAAGAACAATGTGGGAGGTGATACATGATCTCAAATGTAAAACCATAATAACAAATACTGATGTAACAAAGTTACAAATAAATGGAATAGGAGAGAAAAATCAGAAATTTACTCATAAAGCTATCGCCACTCAATTTTAGACACAAAAAGAAAAAATATGAGAGTGAAAAAACAAAGCAAAAAAAAACCCTCCTATTTAATTATTTATACTATGTGTTCCAGGTTAGCAAGCCTGGGAGCTTCTAGATCCTAGAATCTGGAAGATTCTCTAGCTTCCACTTCCCCTATCACCTTACGAATGCTGGGATTGATTACAGATAAATGGCATTGAAGACAGATTTTTATGTGGTTCCAGGCATTGAATTCATGTCATCTGGCTTGCCCGCACATATTTTTACTTGTTGAGCCACCTGACCACCTGTGTCTGACGTTCTTTATATTATTAAGAGCAGTATATCGAAACCATGTCTTCTTTGTGTACTGTAGGGGTTTGATTATGAATGTCCTCCATCGCCTCAGATGTTTGAACCCTTGTTCTCCAGTGGCGGCACTATTTAGGGAGGCTTAGGAGGTGTAGCCCTGATGGAGGTAGCATATCACTCAGGGCAGGCTTTGAGATTAAAAGCTTGACACCATTTTGAGTTTGTGAGGCTTACATTTGAAGAAGTGAGCTCTCAGCTTTCTAGTCCTGTCTCGCTGCTAAGTCTCCCAAAAGGATGGATTCATATCCTTCTGGAACTTTAAGGTAAAACAAACCTTTCCTTCTATGACTTGTCTTAGTCATATTGTTTTATGACAGTAACAGAAAAGAAATATTAATAGATATATCTTGTAAGTATTCCTCTTCAGTATTTACATATTACATATTAAATCTGACAGGTTAAAAATCTTCTTATTTCCCCTCAAGTTTTGTCTTTCTTGTGTATTTTTCCCACTAAAGAACCTTCTTTTCTTGCCAC
>NC_022009.1:74274470-74280130 GCF_000317375.1 Microtus ochrogaster
ATATATATCCTAGGTTCACTAGAATTTGTCACTTTGCAGAAAATACTCATTTGCTTTGACTCAGTAAGACATTTTCCTTTCTTAATTTTTCCTAAAACCTTGCAGTGAAGTGAGTTTAGATAGAATCTCATTCTTTTGCTTTTTCTATATCAATTATGGAGCATCTATATTCAACTTGACAAAGGCTTTTATTCTTTTTCACTTTTAAATATTGTTTTGAGCCAATTATAATTCTGAATCACCTGTAACTGCTGGATTGGCTCCTTCTGCTACTCTGTCATTATTGCCTATATTGCGATGTTCATTTCTTTAAATTTCCTTTTAAATTCTTGGATGGCTTTGTTTTTTGCTCTCTACTGATTTTACACCTAAAGTCTAATTCTACTATGCTTTATCTGTGATGAGGCTTTTACTCTGCTGCTGAATTTTTTGTTCCTTTGAAAACCTTCTTTAGCTAGCTGCCTCCCTATTTTACAAAAGATAAACCCCTTCCCTCCTTCCAATCCATTACTGAAGGTGGATCACACTTTTGTTGTTCTTTCTGGTTCTTACACAAATTCTGAAAATACAACATTTTATTGGCAAGCTGGTGATGTTGATAATTGCCTGCCTGGTTATGATGGGACTCTTACCACTTACTCTTTCAATTCCCATTTTTCGTATGCATCCACACATACACTTTGACTGTGATAAGTTCCACTTTCTTTATGTTGGGTTTCTGGAACTCTAAAATCCTGATCAACCTCATATAGTACATTAAAATTTGCATTTCTAGCATGAGGGCAGCAAAAGCTCTTACTACTTCAGCATCAGCAGCTATCTGAGGTGTTTCACAGCTGCCATGGGCTTAAGGAATTACAGCCCTCTCTTTTCATCCTGGTCACTTACTGTACTTATTTCCAAATGAGTGTATGATGTATGCATTTATACAATGGAGAAAAGCATCCTTGTTATCTTAAAGAAAAAATAGCACCTCTGCCACAAACAGCAGTTCTTTGATGTAAGCACAGCCTATGAATCTAGAAGCTGATGAGAGGAAAGAATTCTATCCTTGGCATTCAGGAAGTGAGGGATTCTCTTTTTATCAGGCAAAGCCTGGGCACCCATCAGTTGCTTTTCTCTGTGGTTATACTGCCAGTGTGGTTAGGGAAAGAGAAGATAAGTGATCTATAGTTTTCCAGCCTTCATTCTGGGCAATGTTCTAAGTGTTGATCTTTTTTAAAATCTGGCATTTTATTCCTCTGCTTGTCCTTAATCATGAGTCTCATCCTTGCTCCAGCAAAGCCTGCACCAGAAGCTTCACTTAAGCATCCTTGCTGTGTTGTTAATGTTGTTGGCAACAAATGGGTATTTGTGGTAAGGAGACTGCTAAGTTGGGCACTCAATACATTGAGTTGTCAGTTTCAGAATACTTTAGCAAGGAAGGTTTTGAAGCGAAAATGAGTTTAGTTATTCACATGCAATGTACTGAGCCCTAACCTTCATATTCTGACTAGTATATTACTCGTGATACTGATTAGTGTCAAATTCAAGCCTGTGATGGTTGAATAAAATGGCCCCCATAGACCCCATAGGGAGTAGCAATATGGGGAGGTAGAGCTTGTTGGAGTAGGTGTGGCATTATTGGAGGAAGTTTGTCTCTTAGAGCAGTCTTTGAGGTCTCAGCTCTTCAAGCCTGGCCAATGTGTCACGTGTCTCTTCCTGATGTCTGCCAATCCAGCTCCTCCAGCAACATGCTTCCTGCCATAATGATAATGGACTAAACCTCTGAAACTATAAGATACCCCCAATTAAGTGTTTTCCTTGATAGGAGTTCTGTGGTCATTGTGTCTCTCCACAGCAAGAGAGATGTAGCTAGAGCAGAGTCTAACTATGCTGCTCAGGTGTTACCTACTACCCAGGCTAAAATATGAGTCTAATTAATTTGTCTTATTTTTCCCCTAGAAAATATTCCCATGGGAACTTGTGACTTCCAATTCAAATAAGATGTAATATTTTATGTAAAAAAATTTAACTGGAAACTTTTTCAGAGGAAATTTTTCTTGTGATTTTTCTACTTTAGAAATATTAAATAAATTACATAGGTATGAAATGAGCTTGGAAAAACAATAACAATGGCGAAGTTTCTGAGTAGACATCTGAGTCTTACCAGCTTCCAAGAGGAATTACAGAATAACTGGAGCCATAAAAGTAGAGTCATACACATGCGTGCACATGCACACTTGCACACACATATGTACACACACTATATATGTGTGTGTATATATAAATGTGTTTATATACATATATATGTGTGTGTGTGTAGCTGCAAGGTGTCTATAAAGCCAGAGAATATTAGGTGTTAAATTAAAACCAGCACTGGTAACAAAACCCAGGTAGAATTAGAATCTGTAAGGGAGAAAAACAAAAGATCTGGGAGGCTCTAGCACAAATCAGAATAGTCAAGAGACCAAAACAAGAATAGCAGCTCAACACAGAACAAGACCTCCTGGACTCCAGTTGACAGGACGTGACATGTGGGGTGACTGGAGAGCTCTCTAGGACTTTCCAACTCTGAAACCTAATCCACTGGCTTCTGACAGGTTAGAGTTCTGCACTGTGGAGAAATCACGCTGGGCAAAGGAAAATGGAGAGAAAAATAAGATCCAGATGAACAGGAGAGAGAAAGCAGTCCTCCACATGCCAAAGAGTTTAAAGAAATGTTTGTCAACACACCGAAGAGAAAGGAATCTTGACATTGTGAGGTAAGAAATCCTAAAATAGCTAGGTGGTGGTGGCGCACACCTTTAATCCCAGCACTTGGAGGCGGAGGCAGGCAGATCTCTGTGAGTTCAAGGTCAGTCTGATCTACAAGAGGTAATTCCAGGACAGGCTCCAAAGCTACAGAGAAACTCAGTCTTGAAAAGAAAGAAAGAGAGAAAGAAAGAAAGAAAGAAAGAAAGAAAGAAAGAAAGAAAGAAAGAAAGAAAGAGGAAATCCTAAAGTATATTTATTAGTCTCTACAAGAAAAAGACCATAATAGGACACTCAAATTATCACTTAAATATTGAATAAGCTATACAATAATCACTCTATAAATAAATAAACTTTGGGACCTATACAGAAGAGATAAAAACAATATTCTAATACTCTATATTACCCTAAAACAATTTAAAAATCATGAAAAAATTCTGTGGTCTGATGTTGAAAAATAATATTTCAATTACTGGAGTTAAATAGGCTTGAAAAGACACATGAAAACATATGAAATATTAATAAATAAAAATATTTCAGGGGACAGCAAGATATCCCAGAGGGTACACCACTTGCTGCCCAGCTGATAACCTTAAGTCCCACATGATGGTGGAAAATAATAGGCTCTGACAAGTTGTCATCTGACCTCCACACCTGGTTTGTGACACCATGTGGGCACCTGCATGCACATGTCATGCATGCTAACAGCACAATAACCACCACTACCACCACCTCTAATGCTACCACCAACACTATGAGCACTACCACCACAGTCATTACAACTGCTACTGGTACCACCACCACCATCACCATGCATGTGTCTGCATGTATTCTCACACTCTCTAAATCAATAAGCATGGTAAAATGTTTTTAAAATAGTTAAGCTATAATGAATGAACTTGATGAAAACATTAGCATACTATATCAGTTAACAAGATATAGAAAGGACTCAAAGTTTTAAATTTCAAAGATTAAAATAACGAAGATAGATAAAAGATTTAAGCAATAGTGATATAAGAAATAAAGGCTGAGGGGCTGGTGGCAAAGTCCAATGATACACAGATGTGCAAACATCATTAGTGATTCCATTTTTTTGTATGGCAACAAAAAATTAATAACGAAGAATTTTAAAAGATAATGCCCCACAGAAGCAAAAGTAGAAAAGATGCAATGAATACAAGTATATAAAAGGAAACTGTACATGACAATTGAATGTTTTAAACTTTATGCCACATGTTTTGTAATAAAGAAGACTTTAGAGTATATTCCTTGAAATTATGACCAGTGTCCACAGCACAGAGACTCAAACTGATGATAAAATGAAACGAGAAAAATTCCACAGGGCAGCCAGGCAAAAACAAAATGAAACAAACAAGTCACTAAAAAAGAAACATCAGCTGCTAAAAATTCTACAACACTTCATGGCAGCAACCACATACTGCCGGTTAGGCTGGCTTGTCTGTGATCTCAGCACTTGAGACAGAGGCAAGGAGATCAAAAGTTTGAGAACAAGTTCAAGGACAGGCTGGGCATCATAGTGAGATCCTGTCTCAAAAGTACAAAGAAGAGGAAATGTATTTAAGAAAGTCAGCTGGGAAACTTGAGTCAGTGGATTTATATTTAGCATATGTGTCATCAAGTAGAAAAAACATGAAAAATGTTATAAAGATTTAGGAATTTGGAAATTGCAATAATCATAAGCTTTCTCAAGAATTTACTAAAAATGAGCTTCTGACTATAGCTAAATGACATGAGAGAGAAAACATAATGTCCTAACCACATATTCTAATAGTTCCAAAAAGGTTAGAAATGGGAAAGAATATGAAGAGTATAGCCAAATCAATTAATACTAGCTGCCAGGACAGTGTGTTTTAAAGTGAATCCTCAGAACAAGGAGGGGAAAACACTACCAGAATTCTAGCAGTGGATGCTAATGTGTAGGCAGAGACTGCTCATTCATTTCCCAGTTGCCTGGACCCAAGATAATCCACAGAAACTATTAATTACAACACTGCTTGGTCAATGACCTAGACATATTCCTGGTTAACTATTATATCTTCTTAAGTTAACCCATTTCTACTATTTTTTTTTTATTTTACTACAAGGCTCATAGTTTACCAGCAAGGTTCTGGGGTGTCTGTATCCTTCAGCCACTACATGGTGTCTCACTGACTCTGCTTTCTTTTCTGCTCTATCTCTGCTTGGAATTCTCACCTTGCTCTATTCTGCCCTGTCAGAGGCCCAAGGCAGCTTTTTTATTAACCAATGGTAACAAAGAACATTCACAGCATACAGAGGGGAATCCCACATCATTAACATACATACTTCAATTGAAAAAAAAAGTACTTTTTAAAAATCTTGACGTTTTCAGTGATATTTGACATTACTGGGCAATTTGTGCTCTTGATTATTAATTAAGTATAAGTCTGTGATCTTGTACTTTAGATAATCCTTGTTGAGATGTATGAAGGTGAGTGATATTTATTCAAACAGTTTGTGTGGGGTTAGGCACTGGGTAGGGCTGACCTACACGGGGACTGGGCATGAGTTGATAGTTGATGGATGGTCTGAATGGAAATGCATGGGTTTACACAACATCATGTTCATGTTTATGTATTCGTCAGTTTATTATGATAACCCACTCCCTTGAGGAAGGTTTGGATCCTTTGCATATTAAAATAAAACACTTTTTTCCAATAGGTATTATATGGTATTAGGGTAAGAACAGTTGGAATCTTCATTTTTTTTTTATTGAGAAAAAAAAAATTTCCGCCTCCTCCCAGCCTCCCACTCCTCCCGCCCTCCCCCCACTCCTCTCCCCTTCCCTCTCAAGTCTGAAGAGCAGTCAGGGTTTCCTGCCCTGTGGAAAGTCCAAAGTCCTCCTCCCTCCATCCTGGTCTAGGAAGGTGAACATCCAAACTGGCTAG
>NC_022009.1:74280780-74286302 GCF_000317375.1 Microtus ochrogaster
GTAAGGGGAGAAGGGGAGAAAAAAGTGAGAAGGGTAGGATGGGGAGAACTTGGGGCAACGGGATGATTGGGATACAGGAAGGTTGGATAGGGGAGCAGGGAAGCACATATCTTAATTAAGGGAGCCATCTTAGGGTTGGAAACAGTTGGAATCTTTAAAAAGTTTGAGGACAACCACCCTATATTTAACTACAGTATGTAAGGAAAGTTAGATTATTAGATCTGTAATGACTCAGTCAGCCTGCATTGTTTTGTTCAGGATTTTTTTTTCAGGGTTGAGGAAAAGAAACCACTTTCTTAAGACACAAGTAGAGAAACAGAACTAGAAAGCCCGTGGTTTGTGATCTTAATAAGACTGTTTATCCAAGATGATAAATTTCTTAAGTATTACCTATTTTTAAAGGTATAGTTTCATTTCACATACTTCATTAAAATGAAAGTGAATTTTATGAGTAATTTATTTTTACCTCCTTGTCATATTGCTTTGTAATTCTTTTACTTTTAAAAAACATTAAAGAATAAGTTTGTAAACAATTCAAAATTTCAGCCACTTTGCATCGGGCTTATAATATATTTACGTGTATATAACAACAAATTGAATTAACTTAAAAGCACGAAAAGAAATCATAAAGTAAGAGAGCTTTTTCTTACTCCTTCCTGGGAGATTTATTCCACAATTACTAAAGATTGAATAAACACTCATTTGTAAGTTTTGCTTACAAATTTGCTCCATTTTGAGGGAGCATTACCTTAGCACTGCACAGCAATGTATTATGAGATGACTGAAGCAGAAAGCCATGCTCAGTGGAAATAAAAGTATCATTATGCTCTCCAGGAGCTATTTAGTGCTGTAATGTAAACAAGATTAAGGAGAATATACATGTAACAGGGAAAGAAGTGTAGACAGGCAACTACATAATTTTAACTATGACATTTGCATGATAGAATACTGACTGGAAGCCAAATAAACAGCATGTAAGATGGAGTCTGGATTGGTGGCTCAGTGGATAAAGTTTTCTACATAAGCATGAGACCTTGAGTTTGGATCCCTAGCACCCATGTAAAAAGCTGTAAATCTAGCACCAGTGGGGAGAGGAGTGGAAACAGCAGGAATCTGGCGCTCACTACGCAGCCCTCCTAGTCTGCACCAAGCTTTGGGTTCAGTGAGAGACCCTGTCTCAAAGCAATAAGGTATAGAGAGATTTTAAAAAAAAAAAAGAAAAGAAAAAAGACATTGGATATTGTTCTCTGGCCTTCATATACAAACACAAACAAAAATACAAATACATGTAATACATATATGAAGAGCCGTATGTATCATGACCAGTCTCTAATCCAAATTATTATATAGGATGAACAATGAAATTAAACTACCTTGTGAAGTTTCTCTTGTGATGGAAGTTTTCAGAGAGTCTAAGAGCATTGAATATCAATGCCAAAATCATATATGTAGGCAGAGGTACCATAGTGGTCTGCTATGTCACCTTCAAACAGACTACTTTGTGTTCTACCCTAAACTAACTTCTAAAGAGTGTAAGGAGCAGATGTTACACAGAAACACCAGACACCTTCTTAGGATTAAGAGGCTTGTCTTAGCTGCTGACATTGCTCTATCTGCTGCCAGCCTTCACAGTTAATCTTCCTGACTGAAGAGAAACACCTCACTTAAGATCAACAAAACAAAGAAGTAATTCTTTGAGAAAATCAACAAGATAGGCAAACCCTTATGCAAAGTAAGAGAACAGGAGAGACTGTCCAAATTAACAAAATCAGAAATGAAAATGGAGACATAACAAGAAACACCAAAGAAATCTAAAGAATCACTAAGTCATACTTCAAAAACTCATACTCTAAAATAATAAAATAAAATAAATGGACAGACCACTAACAATAATTAATTCAAGATAGATACATAGCTTAAGTGGGCCTATAAACCCCAAGGAAATAGAAGCAGTCATTAAAAGTCTCCCAACAAAAGAAAGAGAAAGAAAAAGAAAGAAAGAAAGAAAGGAAGGAAGGAAGGAAGGAAGGAAGGAAGGAAGGAAGGAAGGAAGGAAGAAAAAAAAGGCAGGCAGGCCTAGGGCCAGATGGTTTTATTTCAGAATTCTATCAGACTTTAAAAGAAGAGTTAATATCAATATTCCTCAAATTATTTCACAAATCAGAAACAGAAGGAATATTGTCAAATTAATTTTATAAGGCTACAGTTAGCCTGATACACAAACCACACAGACTTGACAAAGAAAAATAATTACAGATGAATTTCCCTCATGAACACTGATTCAAAAATACTTAATAAAATATTTGCAAGCTGAATACAAGAACACATCAAAAATATCATTCACCATGATCAAATAGGCTTCATCTCAGAGATGTAGAGATAGTTCCATATAGGAAAAACTATCAATGTAAATACACTTAAAGAAAATAACTACATGATCACCTTTTAGATGCTTAAAAAGCCTTTGACAAAATTCAACACACCTTTATGATAAAAGTCTTGAAGAGAGTAGGGATACAAGGATACCCAAGCAAAATGAAGACAATTTACAACAAGCCTATAGCCAATATCAAGTTAAATGAAGAGAAAATCAAAGCAATTCCACTAAAATCAGCAACAAGACAAGACTGTCCTCTCTTTACCTATTCAATATAGTACTTGGAGATCTAGCTAGAGCAGTAAAACATCATGAAATTTGCTGGCAAATGAATGAAACTTGAAAAAAATCATCCTGAGTGAGGTAACCCAGATCCAGAAAAACAACCATGGCCGTGTCCTCACTTATAAGTGGACACGAGCTGCTAAATAAAGGATGGCCAGGCTACAATCCACAGACACCGAAAAGCTAAGTACTGAGGAGGGCTTAAGAGGAGACACAGGTCTTCCTGGAAAGGGTACATAGAAGAGATACCAAGGCTGGACTCTGGGTGGCTGGGGTTGGGAACAGAAAGGATCACATGGTAAGGAGAGAAAATACTGGGGGAAATGACAAGAATGGGGGGGGTGCACATTTCAAAGTTGAGGTGGAAACCTAATGCAATGGAAACTTCATCTCCATGGAATCTACAAGAGTAATCCTAGCAAAGACTCCTACTAATGGGGAGGAGAGTGGAGTCTGTTACATCTTCTGTAACAGGCAAGGCCTCAAGTGGAGGAATTGGGACACCAACCCAGCCACAAAACCTTCAGACTACAGTGTGTTCTGCCTGCAGAGTGTTCTGGAACCAGAGCCTAGCAGAATTGTCATCACAAAGACCAGAAACTTCACCCAGCAACTGATAAGAGCAGAAGCTAAGTCCCACAGCCAAACATTAGCCAGAACCCAAAGCATCCTGCAGAAGAGGGGAAGGTAGGATTGAAGGAACCAGCAGGGTAGGGGACACCATGTGAATATGACACACATAACCAACTGACTAGGACTCAGAGAGGCTCGCAGAGATTAGGGAGCCTGGAGGAGCCTGACCTAGGTCCTGTACATCTAAGTTATGGCTTAGAAGCTTGGTGTTGGTGTTCTTGTGGGATTCCCAACAATGGGAGCAGGGGCTATCTCTCACTCTTTCGTCTGCAATTTGAGGGTATATATCTGGTCTTATTGTAGCATAGTATGCCATACTTGGTTGATATCCCTGGGAGGCCGGTTCTTTCTGAGCAGAGGCAGAGGAGGGGGAGGGATTTAAGAAAGAGGGGAGGTCATGGGGAGACTCAGGGAAGCAGAGGAAGGGGAAACGGCAGCCAGCATATAATAAATGAAAGAATAGGGTTTTTTGTTGTGGTTGTTGCTTTTTGCTTTTGTTCTTATCATTGTTTTCATGTTTGCTAAGGTGGTTTACTATACATATATTGAATACCCATTTAAAACTTTATTTAGTAAAATGGCAGTACTTTTATGAACAACAACAGCAAAAAGCTAGATGAGGGCCTGGGATAATGGCTCAAAGGTTAAGAGCAAATATTACTACTATTACTACTTCAGAGGACTGGAGTTCAGTTTCCAGTACCCACATAAGGTGGCTCAGAAATGATTGCAACTTGCAACTTTTGCTCCATAGACTCTGACATCCTCTCCTGACTTATGTGGGAAGCTGATGCTCAGACACATGCACATAAAAAATAAAACAATTTTTGTGAAAAAAGCTAGAAAAAGGAGTTTTGAATACTTTTTAACTGTGAGGAAATTATGCATGTTTGAGCAAATGCTCTGTCTAACTTGATCACAACATTTCACAATGTATATATTAATAGAAACATCATATGGTACCTCATTACTATGTGCAATTAAGTTTTTACAAATCAACTAAAATAAAATTAATGACAAAGCACAATGTTTATTTAAAAGATGATAAGAAATGAAGACAAAAAGTAAGGATAGAATGGAAAGGGATATTGAGCACTAACTTTTTTTTAAATGAGAATATGACATATTTCAGAGAATGAGCTTGACAATCATTTTCAATATGAATTCGATGGAGAAAATACTGAATAGTAAGAACAGTAACTGCATTTTACTCTAGTCCATGGAACCAAATGCCTTTGTTTTATATTATGATATTTTGTATGCTTGTTATAATGACAGTCTACACATTCTTGAATGTTTTCTCTTTGTATCCCCTTCAAACTTAATGAAAAAGAAGACAGAATATTTATTTAATAGGGAATTTCAAAATAACTGCAATGAACAAGTATTCTAGCAAAGTCAATTTGATGTGACGATACCATGTGATACAGAACCAGACAAATTTAGTAAAAATCCTCTTAACATAAAACCATTATTTCCTCATCTAATTCAATGGTGTACCAACAACAAACTGGCTAATTAATAAGCATTTACTTATCAGAAGGAAAAAATGCTCCTCTAAAATATAGACTGGGAAGGGCATTGGAAAAATCATATCCTACAGTGCTGCGGTCTAACCCTAAGAGAAGGAAACCACTGCATGTAGAAAGGCCCTGAAGTAGACTTAGAGTCACTAGTCTATTAAAGGTCAATTACAACCAGGTGGCAGCAAGAGTACTTAGGCAGGAGGTGGAATGTGCAGGTTGAGTTCCAAGATGATGAACAGAGAGCCCAAAAGAGAAATGTAAGGAGAACAGTCAATATTGTCAGAACAAGAGGCTTGGAGAGAGTGCATCCCATAACATTTTAAAATCTATCTCTGGCTCTAGACTGAAATACAAACTGACATTGTCCTGACAAATATAAAAGAGCTGGAAAAAAAGAAAAAAGAAAAAAGAAAAAAAGAAAAATCTCACACTTTTCCTGGTTGCTGATGTGAAATTCTGTGCAATCCAGGAGAAATAGCCTATCTGAAGACCATCAGCGAAAGAACCAGTGATGGACTCTTTTCTCTCTGTGTGGCTGCCTTGATTTATTTAGATAGCACTCATATTTTAGTCCAGAAGAGATCAAGAACTCCCATTTCCAAAACAACATAGTAATTATGACCAGCAGAATTCCCATAAAAGAGAACACAAAGAATCTTCGGAGACATTTAATTGATGGGCCAGGTTTTTTTTTTTTTTTT
>NC_022009.1:74287117-74288590 GCF_000317375.1 Microtus ochrogaster
ATGGATATTAGTTAAATTAAGATGTAAGAGTTAGCAAATAAGAAACTAGAGCTAATGGGCCAAGCAGTTTTTTAATGAATACAGTTTCTGTGTGGTTATTTAGGGTTTAAGCTAGCCAGGCAGCTGGGAACAAACAAGCGGACCTTCTCCAACACTAAGTACATTTGGAAGTCAGGTTTACATATGGCAAGCTGATAAATATGGATGAGTAATTCATCATATAATTCCAACTACTCGGTTTCTTTATATTTGTTTAAAACACAATAGCCATTATCTGTCTACTGGTTGCCACAGGACATATAAAATAAATGAAAACTAAATCCACACACTCATCTAATCTTAAATAAATTCCCAAAATACCTCTGTAATCAAGACGCTCCAGCAGCCTCTTGGTCTGGATTGTGAGTGAAGAAATCAGTGGACTTCAGTTCCTGCACTGGTTATTTCCCAGCCTTTGACATGAATATCAGCAGGTGCTAGAATAGTGCATAGTCTCAGACCTGACAACTATCTGATCAAAAGCTAAATTACAAGAAGGAAAATAAGACAGTTCCTAAAAAGCACACGTGGGTCTTACCTGTCTATTTTGTGGTCTTTGGTCCAAAACCTACATACTCACCTCTTTACTTGTACAAACAGAGGAACTGTAGGGACATTCTGCAACATCTTAAGTCATTACTGGCTTGCAGCAGCAGTAATGAGAGGCTGTAAATTCTCACAGTAGTCTCTCTCCTTTGCCTGTCACCAGGGCTACTCCAGAAATCTGAGATCATTGTCATCATTGTCCCTTCTCAGTTCTTTGACCCTTTGTTACTTTAAAGAATGCAATCATTTGTTGGAGGAAGCTGCTTGTTGGTTCCCCGCTGCTAAGCCCCAAAATAATCACACAGAAACTATATTATTTAAATCACTGCTTGGCCCATTAGCTGTAGCTTCTTATTGGCTAACTCTTATATCTTAATTTAACCCATCTCCATTAATCCGTGCATCACCACAAGGTCGTGGCCTACCAGCAAAGTTTCAACATGTCTTTCTATGACAGTGGATCCATGGCTTCTCCCTGACTCAGTCCTCTTCCTCCCGGCATTCAGTCCAGCATCCCCCACCTACCTCTGTTCTACCCTGCTCTGCTATATACTCAAAGCTGTTCTTTATTAACCAATGGTATTCACAGCATACACAGGGGAATCCCACATCAATCATTTAGGGACACTCCTGAAACATATATCAAATTGCGTCTTAAGTCCATGACTCCTCTGCCTCATCCATACCAATCTCATCTATGAGTAAAGAGAAGCATGAATTCTAGAAACAGTCTGTATTTTACAGAAACCCCTGTGAATAACTCACACAGCTTTCTGGAGACTGACCAAGTATTAATGATGTGCTAGTGTTCAACTGGAGACATTCTCCACTTACAGACACATAGAATTATGTAAAAGGTTTAAATAGGTATATCAATGATTCTTTTTA
>NC_022009.1:74289897-74315170 GCF_000317375.1 Microtus ochrogaster
CTAAGCTAAACCTAAACTATATGGTTCAACTGCTAGGTCCTTGTCAGAGTTTAAAAAGCTGTATTCTTGAGGGAAAAATTCTTCTACCTCACAATTGGTGCCATTTGCTCTAGTGGGATCCTACCTGAAAATTCCAAGTTAAAAAAAAGAGAGAGAAAAAAAAAAAAAACCACTGTGTCCCTCCCTTAGGTATTATCTGCAGAAGTCACTCATCTATTGATTCCTGATGTTGCTGGTTTTAGCAAGATAAGACTCCTAATCCATCCACTGAATGTTACTCTGCCAGAGATGAAATAGCTCTAATGCCAACAAAGATTACTGTGATGTCAGACTGGGGAAGATTGTGTTATTGGAATTACAGCAGCCCCAGGAACACTTGCCATCCCGTGTTAATGCCAGACTGAAGTCAAACACTGAATCTTCCCCAGTCTGCTCAGAAGCCGGGTACAGCAATGTTTGTGTGCTTCATGTTGGGTCCCCTGATAAACTAGGGTAGGTTCTTTTCAACTAACCTCTCCATCCTTAACGTGTCTAGCTGTTCCTCGGAGAACTATCAACAGAAAAATGCACTGTCAGCTTTTTAAATGTAATTCAACTCTCAGAGAAAGAAACATTGTGCAAATATAAATATAAGAATCAATGGAAGAACCATGCTAGTACCAAAATACACTTTAATGTACAAAAAAATGCATTCTAAATCTGGGCATGGTTGACTATATCTATAACCACAGTCTTTGGCAGGCTGAGTCAGGAGGATTGCTTTGGGTTTGAGATCAGCCTAAGCTACACTGTCAGGACCCATCCAGCCAGCACTAGAATGAGACCAGTTCTCCAAAAAACAAACAGGAGCTAAAGAGATGACTCAGCATTCAAGTACATGTGTTGCTTTTGCAACATGCACCGACATCAGACAGCTCACAACCCTCTGCTCTAGCCTCTGTGGGCACCTGTACCCAGCTGTACTTACCCCTGTACAGATAAGCACACATGTACACACTTAAAAATTCTGAGAAATTTGCACAAAAAAGTACTTTTGAATTTAAGGATATTTTATGTCTATATATTATCCATCTATATTTGTGTATGTAAATATGTATATAGTATCGAAATATATAAGCTTATACTTATGATATATAGAGAGATAACATATGACAGAACATAGATTGATAGAAGATAGATAGATAGATAGATAGATAGATAGATAGATAGATAGATAGATAGATAGATGAATTAGAAACCAGCAGAATGTAAAGAAATGGTTATGGAAAAAAATAACATATTCCAGTTAATTTTCACACCTTTGATAGAATCTATGGGCCATGTCATCTGAGGACAGAATTTAACCTGAACTATACTTTGAGTAGAAAGCAAATGGAAAGCTACCTGTGCATAACTCTGATTACTGCTAGCTCTTACCAAGAGAACATCATTGCTTTTGTTTTGTTTTGTTTTGCTTTGTTTTGTTTTTGTCAAACCTGACCCTCCACACACTCAAAACTCTACTAGTTTGAGTCCTCATAATGAACAATAATGCCGGGGCAAAGCCAGAATGGTTTAGATAAGTTAAACATCAGAAGCTACTTCTGTAAAGAACAAAGCAGTAAATACCTTATGCAGGACATGAGACAGGTCACCCTAGACTCCCCAGGCTGAGAGAAAGACACACATCTTGTAGCATGTAGCATGAGGACTTTGGGATTAAGAAGAAATGTTTGACCTAGCTTCCTCATATCCAATCTTATGTTGCCTTCCTTGCTTTCTTCTAAAGTATTCTTGGATCCCCTTAAAGATATAGTGTGCCAAATACAATTTATGCAATGTGCAAAAGTAAGACACCAGCCGGGCAGTGGTGGCGCACACCTTTAATCCCAGCACTCAGGAGGCAGAGGCAGGCGGGTCTCTGTGAGTTCGGGGCCAGCCTGGTCTACAAGAGCTAGTTCCAGGACAGGAACCAAAAAGCTACGGAGAAACCCTGTCTCGAAAATCCAAAAAAGAAAAAAAGAAAAAAAAAGACACCATAACCACCAAGAGACATTAACATTATACCTGTGTGGATAAATCAGATATGCGATCAAGATGAGTCCCTCAAAAAGAAAAGTACAGTTGTATGTGCCTTCTTTGAGGAAAGAATAACCGCTTTTGGGTGGGGCAGGTACATATTCATGAGCACAAACCTGGAGACCATGAAACACTGTGAAAAGAAGATCATGGAAGTAGGGAGTGCAACTTAGTAGGTCATATGGAGAAGAAGCACTCAGCGGGCTCAGGGAACAGCATACAAAACGGTGTACACACTAACAGACCAATGAAAGGTGAAACTATAGACAGGGTGGTCAAGATAGAGATCATATTTTAGTAACAGTTAAGTGTGAATCATTCACGCTATCAGCTTCCTCACTGTATTAAATGCCTCTAAAAACAAGGCGATGATGACTCAGAACTAAGCAAAAATAGTATTTGCAGAAGAGCTGCATCTCTTGCCAAAAATTCTGCCAAGGATCAGCATTCCTCTGTCATCTTGGTATTGAAACTCTACTCCAGTTTCAGTCTGGAATCAAATTCATTGATTAACATACTTACAATGAAGCTGATAAAAATCTGAAAGAAACTTGAGTTCTTAACATGAGGTCTGTTCTTTTTGTTTATCGCTTACTAGCATACACTAAAATAAATTTAATCAGTGGAGTACAGGTATAGATGTGTTTTATTGGTTTAATGAATTATTATGGGTACATAACTTTTGCATGCCAATCTGTTAGATTTACACTTTCATGGGGTCTTAGTTGTAAAGGCAATCTAACAAATAAAAGTCAAGTGTGTTAACGTCTGGTGTAGAGTCCGTAATGAAACACACATGTAGTAGAGTTGCAGAGTGTGGGTGATGTCCCCAGAACAGTACACACAGTTTGTGTATCTGCAAAACAGAAAAAGAAAGACATCATAGTGTCAGCTAAGACATAAGTGAGAAGGTTGGCTAGTGTCCTCTCAAGCCAGCTTCTTAAACATGTGTGGTGACTCCGTTAGCAACTGAATGGAGGGGCATGAGGAATTTGGCAACAGGAAAGAGTTTCCCGAAAGGGCAATGACAACAATGAATTCACAATCAAACACAAAGTGGATCTGAGGTGCTGCTCGCCGCACTAGAGCTTGCTGCCTGTAACTTCAGGATCACCTTACTTCTGAGCATACAGCGTACCCACTTTGTGCTATTCAGGGCCAGCCCTGGTTCAGCGGCAATGAACACTGCCTGAAAAATCTCTCAGGCCAGAGTCCACACCTGCCTGTTGCCTGTTCTAGATTGCAGTGGTTTTACTCCTCGTAAAGAAATAGAGTGCTTACAGAAAACAAAGACAACAGTTCCCCTCCGTCATTCCTCAGCATGCGAACATCTAACTAGTGTTCCTTTAGGATATTTGACTGTAAATGTCAATGTTGGAGATGCTGCCTGGAGTTCATAAGACTATTACATGAAATTTGGCTTTCGAATGCTGTAAATTTTCCAACCATTTCTACAATGACCTACACACAATTCTGTCACTCTGTGATACATGCTTTTGCAAGGTGGTATTATTAGCACTGGCAATCATAAAATCAAGACATCAGTGAACTCTGAAACACCTTGAGGATGCTCTATATTTTGTAGTATCAATATCAGTCAAGATGCAATATTTTGCATAAAAATTAACAAGCATATCTCATTAATATACATGTTCTTTTATCTTTAACAAATAATAAAATTATATGTATGCCAAATCCTAGCTTTAAAATAAATTGATTGAATTTCAATAAATGCTTGAATTTTTTTGTATACTTAAATATCCAAAATTCTTTGAAAATTTCTCAGGCACAAGGGGGCTGTAATTGGGAAAAAAAACTTTAAGACTCTTCTCTAAAGCTCACAAAATGCAGCAATTTTGTAAAGATTCTGGTCAAAAAATATTTGTTGAGGAGCCATTCCTAGTACAGAATGTTAGCGACAGTTTTCCACATGTATGGTGCATTTCTGCATGTCCTCCATGGGTACTCCGACATTGCGCTTCTCTCTGGGACTGTTGGAAAGAGTGTTTCTATGGTGAGTAACCTGAAAACTTAGTTGGTTTATGCTCCACAATACAGGGATGTGTGTGTTTACCACACTGTGTCCCAAAGAGAAAGTCTCCCTCAGGAGAAAATTCCAGCAGCTTTTCTGGGGTTTATTTTAAAATATTGAGTTTCCTAAGCACAGAGTATCTATCAAGTGTGCAGATGGTCCTTGTCACATTAGTCTGTGAGAATTGGGCGTGGAAAGTAGCAGAAGAAAACAATCCTCTGGTTCTTGTTTGTCCTGGGGGAAGAGGCAGGAGAAGGGCTTAGCAGGTGGGTAAGAATGATGCAAAGCTATTAAGTTGGATTTCCTCTTAGTCTTTATACACTATCATGGTGAACAAGTAATACAAACTACAGTGTCCCATTTAACATGCATCAAAAAATCACTCATAAAGATACTGAAAACCTTACTATATTTTACATTTTAAAATTTAACTTGATTTCATAGCTTAGAAAGGTTGTAATAAATCACCTTCTCCAACTCCCATCTGCTCCTCCTCACTTCTGCTAAGAAGTGCTTTTTCCAGAGATGAGGTCTTCCCAGGAAAGGACTGACCCTATTAACATACCACTGTTATGTGCATACCCAAATGACACTTCATCCTACCACAAGAACACTTGCTCAACCATGTTTATTTCTGCTTTATTCATAATAGCCAAAAATTGTAAACAACCTAGATGTCACTAAACAAAGACTAGATAAAGGAAATATGACACATTTACACAATAGAATATTACTCATTTGTTTAAAAAAATGACATGAAATTTGCAGACAAATGGGTGGGGCTAGGAAAAATAATTCTCTGTAGGGAAATGCAGACCCAGAAAGATAAATATGGTTTGTAATTGCTGATGTGTGGATATTAGCTGTTAAATGGTAACTAAACTATAATCCATAGGCCCAGAAAGGCTGAGAATAGAGGAAGGGAATTGGGAGGGGAGCACATAGATCTCCATGGAAGGGAGGGAATTTGGGAGAGATAACTAGAATTGAAGGCCATTCGAGGGGTGGTATAGAAATCTAGTGTAGTAGAAACTTCCTAAAATACAGGGAGGATATATGAAGGCGAGTCTAATGAAGTCTCCAAATAATGAGAGACAGAGTCCCAACTGGCCATCTCTGTCACCAAATGAAGCTTCTAGTACCAGGGCTGGGTTACATCCAATTGAGTTGTTGGTCAAAAGGGATTCCCATGGAAATCCCCAAACAACCCAGGCTGGTGCCAAGACAATAGGTTGCTTCCACAAATTGACAGCAAGTTCCCATTGCTGAAGACAACAGCCATACTTAGAGAACATGGAGAGAGTGAGCAGATGCCTACATAGAACCTCACCCCTACATATTCATGTCTTTAGTATGGAAAGGTATTCTGTAGGCTACTGAAACAGAAATGTAAAAGCCAATCCAACCACCAAACCTTTGATCTACAGTCTGTCCTGCCTGCAAAATATCCTAGGACAGTGGTGACACAAACCTTATGTGAGTAACCATTCAATGTGTGATTTTACTTATGGCCCATTCCGTGAGAAGGAACCCATACTACACATTGTTTGAGTGGCCAAGAACCACAGTTCAGAGAGCTAGAATAAAACCAAATACTACTGGTTAAAAAAAAGTAACAGTAAAATGCCCCCTAATAGTATTCTGTGAATTATAGACCAACAATGTCTATTTAGTCAAATACAGAAACCCACAGTCACAAACTGTGATATCAGCCCTAAATGGGATATCTCCATCAAACCCCTCCCCTCAGAGCTCAGGGAGTAGCTCTGCTCAGAGCTGTGGAGAAGGAGGTAAAAAAGTCTGAGAGAAAGAGGGGATGAAGGACACCAGGAGAACAAGACTCTGTAAATCAAGATGAGCAAAGCTCATATGAACTCACAGAGGCTGAAGCAGCAACTTGCAGAGAACCTTGCATGGGTATATCTTACAGCTTTCAGGTCAGTATTTTGTGGGAACAAAAATGAAAAGAAGGAAGGAATCCCACCCAAACTTTCCCATTTTCCATTACATCTGCAATTTGCAAAGTATTTCACATGCTGAACAGGGATTCAATTAGCAGTTACACACTGGTGGCTCTTTTGCTTGTGGTGACTGCAACGAGAAATGTCACTTCCAGGCTCAATTCAAGCATTTGAACACTTGGCCCTCATCTAGTTTCTGCTCTGCTTTGTGCTTGCTGTTGAAGATTTGATCTCACTGTTTCTTTCTGCTGCTACCCTTTTCCTCTCAGTGGGCCTAGCAGAGAACCTTGCAAATGCTAATACATCCTGCCCTGGAGAAAAAAAAAGGGACCCAAATCCATGAATCTACACTCTTGCCAAACTCCAGGATACCAAAACCTTAAAAGCATAAAGAAAAATTAGGCAAATAATTCTGAGCTATGTGCAACATTCAAATCTCTCAAGTGCAGCATTCACAACATTGAATTAATTTATTCAACAGACATTTTATTAATGGCCATTTAGCACTTTTAAACAACATTGAATTAATCACATTCTAAACTGGTTCCTATGAAGAAAAATATTATTGTTCCATTTCAATAGATGCTTTATTTAGATAGCAATTATTTAGTTTCTCAGTTTGGCTCAACCATGTGATAGGTTGGGATTTTAAAAACAGAGAAACCATGCTAATTCTCTCATTAAAGAAGGACAGAAGAGTAAACACACAGAAGTCTAAACTGACAAAGAGTGGGATTAGATGGCACCTGTTCACACAAACAAGATGATGTATGAAAGACCTTCAGGGTGCAGTAGAGATGATGAAATCAGTAGCTATATTTTACTAAAAATAAGATCTCACAGCCATACTTTTAACACACGCTGGGAAAAATTTGCTTTGTTAATTTCTATTTATTATTTATTTTGCAATGCTGGGATTGAAACTGGAGACTTGTACCTGTTCAAAATGCTTTACCCACAGCCCTTTCAAATAAAATATTTTGAGACAGAGTTTTGCTAACTTTCCCAGGCTGTTCTGAAACTTACTCTGTAGTCCATGCTAGCCTTGTACTCACTCTGCAGCCCTGACTGGCCTTGAATTCACTCTGCAGTTTAGGTAGATCTTGATCTCGTGATTTCCCCTAAAAAAAGCTTCCCAAGTACATAGAATTGCATGCAAGCACTCACAATCCTGACACATACATACAAACACACACACACATACATACCCCAGATTTAAAAATTAAATACTTGTGATATTTTCATTTAGCTGTGAAATATTTAAAATAGGGCGTACTTAATAGTTAAAGACATTTGAGATCGTGAAGTCAATGGTTTCATGAATTAAACATAGTAAAGACTAGGAAGGAATACAACTCATATCATACAGAATTATGTGACTACATCCCTTCAAATATATATATAAACTGAAATACAACTGTCCCAAAGTTATGTAGTACCTAAGCAGATTTAAGTTGATATTGGGACTGATTCCCTCTCTCCTGAATGGTTCTAAGCTGAGTGAAATATGTCAGTCCTAATCTATGCACCATGTGATTTCTGTTAACTAAAACTGATCTTTTAAGACCCACACATTTTCTGTATATCTCCAACTTTGTTCTGGATAGTTCTTTCCCACTAAGAAGCCACCAGCTACAAAGCTTTCTTGCTTTTAAGTGATTTTTATTTCCTAAACCAAACATTGTCGTCAACAAGAAAAGATTTCATTTCTACATGAGAATTTTTAGAAAACCACCAGCTATCAAAATTAAAGGATAATGCCTACACAGTCCATTAGTACTCCTTAATTGCTTTTTTATAATGAGCTGCAAAACAAAATTGCTTGCCTGACACTGATAGGAATCTCAATTGATAGATTCATAAGCTGCACTCAGGAAGGATGGTCTGCCAACCCTGACATCTCAAAATCTTAAAGGCAAATGGGAGAGACAGCAATCACCTGCAGTTGATTTTCATTTCAAAGAATTTGCACCAGTGAACATAAGAGAAATCAGAAATGTGATCTGTAAAGTTGCCCTGTCTTCCCCTCTCCACACCATCACTTGGTATCCCTTCTGTCTGCCCAGACCCTGAGAAACCTTCCCAGCCCACTCTAGAAGTCCATGTGAGCTCTGTGTTCTGTCCCCTTCATGCCGCTAATTACGAGCTCCATCATATACACTTCTTTCCTCTATGTTCAAAATGCTCATCTCTGCCAGCTTCGGGCCTCAATTTAAATCAGCATATTTAATATACTTATACATGTGTTTATTTTTCACTTCAAGGTAAGATCCCACAGGGCCTACATCACACTGTAGGCTTGATTTATTTTCAAGACTAAAGTCGGTAAATTACATGTTTATACTTTTTCAAATTCGTTTTAGTCTCAGCTTTATTAAACTGTTATTAAGGAACATATATAAATATATATAATTAATTTTTTAAAGGTCATGAATTTGAAAGAGAGTAAGGACTGGTACCTGGAAGGGCTTGGAAGAAAAAAGAGAGGGGGAAATGATTTTAATCTCAGAAATATAAAATAAATAAACACAGACATGGGACTTTAAAAAATTATTTCCTCCTCATAAAACTCAAAGGTGAAATCAGAAACTTTATTTTTAAAACTTGATAATATTTTTTTCTCCTTTGAAAAGTTGCCTAACTTGGTTGTCTGTCTTTCTGCTTCTTTCTAACTACTTTTTTTGATTTGTTTACTTTTGAGACTGTATCTTAATTACATTTCTTCCTTCTTTCTCCCTCTAAATCCTCCTATAGAGCCCTCCCTGTTCTCCTTCAAATCCACAGCCTCTTAGTTCATGCATGTTATGACATATGTGTATATGTGTGTGTGTGCTTATGTGTATGCCTATATGCAATATGAATGTGTTGAATCAATATAGTGTTGTATGTGTTTTCAGACCTACCACATCAATGACCATCACCACAAGATAATACAGTGGGTGCAGTAGTGGCACACATACCTCGGCAGTAACCATTAACTCTCAAATTAGACTTCAGATCTACTCAACAAGAGGGATGCCATGCCTAGTACTGGAAACCCAGCTAACTACCCAGTACTAGTAACATCTTAACTACTTCCTCTGAACTCAAATCTTCGTGACTTAACTCCTGGTATTCCTCATGAAATCACTTTTCACCTAACTTTCTTATTATTTAACATTTTGACCATGGGAATTAATTTCATACACACACACACACACACACACACACACACACACACACACACTGTGGGAATTAATATCACACACACATACTCACACACATGCATACACAATATACACATATGCATATGCACACATTCTCTCTCACACACACACTCACACACACACCTCCTCCCCACCTCTCACTTTACCATCTCCCCAAATATTTGAATATTTGAATTCTCCTACTTAGTAGCACTTTTTCCATCACTAATACAACACCAAGCACAGTGACTTGGAATTAAAAAAAGGCCTGAATTTGAATGTAGTCTTGCCTTCAAAGTGTTTGAAACCCAGTCTCATGAGTGAGTGTGTGTGTGTGTGTGTGTGTGTGTGTGTGTGTGTGTGTGTGTGAAAAGGAGAAGCAAACATACACAGAATTACTGTAAGTAATAATAAGCAGGCATTCACAGAATGATGTGGAAGTGCAGGAAAATCTTTCCTTTAGCCAGTTGAGGAGAGGTGAGGAACTCAATATGCTAAGACAGAACTTGGATTGAAATTTGGATGTTACTAAGGAATTGCATATGTGGGGAGGGGAGTCCTAATACTAGTCAAAAATTTGATACAGTTTATCTACTGAATCCTGTATTACTAATATTAATATTACAAATATTTCTATCTAAATTGATAATAAGTAAATAGGTCTGCCAACGATAATAATTTATCCCCATATTTAAGGATATAAAGAATGAAACTGTCAAGAAAAAACAATAGTGACATCTGGGAGAAAAATTCTAGGATGTGGGAAGGACTCACGGAAAATAGGAATCATTGGTAGGTTCCATAAAGTAATGTGGCTGCCATACCCAGGTGACAGCATCACTGTGGTGGCTGGGTCACCACTGGAGATTTCTAGACAGAAAGTATCCTATCTGTCTTCTCACCACATCATAATGATGACTTTCAATTTGTATCAAAGAGAAAGTCAAGCAAGCCAGTAAACAAACAAACAGAAACAGGATGAGAGACTCGACTTAGGAGGCCAAATTTTCTTTCCCAAATGATATGAACTTGCTCATGAATCATTGTGGAAAGTATTGAAGGTAAATTCAGAGTATGGGTAAGAAAACTTGAGTAGGAGGGGCATCTTCTCTTTGGCTTGTATTTATTACTGAACATCCTAAAAATGAACTGCTTTGAACAACCATGTATTTCCCCTTTCTATTGCTTAGGAAAAGCTTCAGAAGTAAACAGGAAAGCAGCAAATAGAGAAAACAACAGGAGGAAAAAAAAATGAATGAAAAACCAAAGTGGCCAAACAAGGATCACAAATGAAAAAAGGGAGCTGGGCGGTGGTGGCGCACGCCTTTAATCCCAGCACTTAGGAGGCAGAGGCAGGTGGATTTCTGTGAGTTCGAGACCAGCCTGGTCTACAAGAGCTAGTTCCAGGACAGCCTCCAAAACCAGAGAAACCCTGTCTCAAAAAAAACAAAAAACAAAAAACAAATGAGAAAAGGGAAAAACAAAGGAAATAGGGGATTTTTTTAATGCCTGAAAAATAAATTTGTTTCTCTTAAGATTTTGAAAAACTAAAATCTTAATACCATTCATGAATTTGATAGTTGTCTCATTAGCCTATGTAATTACTACCATTGATACAGGACATGCACACACAGGTCTTACAATGATAATGATTTATTCCTCAGGTAAGTTTTTGATATTTTTCGTTCATAGTACAATTGCTTATTTAACCTACAGTTAATGGTTTTAACAAAAAAAATGGTTATTGTAGAAAATTTTCTATTTTCTAAAGATACGGTCATATTTTCAAGTGAGAGCAGATGCTTTACATGAAAAGCATAAGCTGATGCCATATTAAGTAGTAATGTGTTGGGTGAACCACACATGATGACACCATGTTGGCAGTGCCACTTTCCTGAACAGTTTTATGCCACAGCTTTAACCTCTATATCAGCAGACTTTATATATTCTGCTTTTGTTTTCAATTATCTGTTATGTCCTGCAATGGGTTTGTTGTAGAGACTCTGAAAACTGTTATGACCCCTCAAAGACATAAGGCAATTTTCCTCTCACCAGGAGATTTTGAACAAATTACTCTCAGTTTCAACATGAAAAAGTCGGTGTGTTTCTGCTCCTCAGATATAAAGCAATGCAATGCAGTCACAATTTCAATTACAACTGCCATATCGTGTCAGTGAATAGGGATAAAATTCTATTGAGGTGTGAGTTTTGCTTTCCTCCCTTTCTACCCCAAGTCTGGTTCCAAGCCTAGGGAGCACTCTTAAGTGTAATTATTTTCTAAGGTGCTTGAAATGGTTTTAGCATTTGAAAAGATGTGTTATAACATCATATCTCTGTTAGCACTGCAAAGTATTGCCGCAGCTTGTAATAATCAAAGGCTGACACAGTTAAGACTTTTATGATTAGTCCTATTATGGCTCCTTGAGTCTAAATTTTGAAAGTTCAAATTATGTCCAATATTAAAATGCTTCTTAGTCATAGAATACATTCTAAAGATTAGTTTGGATATTTTATCAGAGTCTTCTGTCTTGTTTGCCCAACACTTGGGATACATTACTGCAATGTCTTTTCAAGGCAAAAATTAGTGGCACCTTTGGAGGTTTATTCTCCTAAAAAACAAATGAGATCCTATGTTCTGTTCTGGGCATCCAACCCTAGGAAAGGAGCATTTTCAGAAAATTGTCTAATACAGGTCTTAACTAATAGAGCAACCACCATACTGAAAGAACAGTACCAAAAGTCCATTTTTTGAAGACATATTCTATGGGTATTCTGATTGAAAGAGATGTGCTTAAGCTTAATACCATTACTTTAAAAAATATTCTTGAAGTGGCTGAAAAGGACAAAAACAAACAAACAAACAAAAAAAAAAAAACAGCCAGTCTTTATTTCCCACTAGAACTTGTAGATCCCATTGCTGAAGACACCACACATTTTCTTACCCAACACAAAGAAATCCAGCTGGAACCAGGCTATAAGCTTCCTCCCTACTGGCTCTTTCATCATGACAGAAGGTACTTTAAGGCTGCTAGGTGAGAAGAGTATCAGCAGCAGTCTTAGCCATCTGTGAATCCTGCTAGCTACAATAACAACACTCCGGACAAGATGTGCCCCTTGTACAATAGTGGCACACTATTAGAGGAGTAATCATTCAATTTATAATTGGACCCAAGGCTCATTCCTTGGCAGGATCATAGGGATTTGTGGTAGTTTGAATGTAACTGGTTCCCACAAACCTATAGCGAGTTGCACTACTAGGAGGTATGGCTTTGTTAGAGAAAATATGTCACTGTGAGAATGGGCTTTGAGGTGTCCTGTGCTCAAGCTACACTCAGTGTAGACACCGTTCACTTCCTGTTGCCTATAGAACAAGATGTAGAACTCTCAGCTCCTTTTCCAGCACCATGCTTGTCTGCATGCCACATGCCAGGAAGATAATGGACTAAACCTCTGAACCTCAGGCTAGCCCAATCGAATATTAGAGTTGCCTTGGTCATGCTGTTTTTTCATAGCAATAGAAACCCTCAGAAAGGATTGGAGACTGAACTATCAAGCTAAACATTTGTGGTACTTGAGAGATTGCTCAATGATTACAAGGACTTGTTTCTCATGCAGGGAACCCAGATTTGGTTCCCAGTACCCACAGGTTGCTCACAACCATCTGTAATTCCAGTTCCAGAAGAATTTGATGCCCTCTTCTGGCCTCCACAGGCATAGTACATACACATGGCACACATACATACATGAAGACAAAATACTCATACACATAAAATTAAAAAAATGAAACATTAAAATAGCAATGAAGATTTAAAATGTGAAAGAAGGCAATTTCCAGAGGAAGACTAGAAGCCCTTCCTTAGGTTGGTTTTCTGTTGAGAAAAGAGTATGTACCAGGAAAATGCTTAAATACAAATACGAGGAGCAGGTGTTATATTAGTGTTCTGTAAAGGTTCATAGGCCTCATGACCTAGGGATTTCTGGACTCTTTCCTCAGTCAGTATTTATTCCCATTCTAGGGAATGTATTTACTTTCTTAATAAGCTGTCTCTGTTTCTGACACTAATCTTGTATCCCTGGTACAATCTTTTGTCTTGGTTTTCCGAGTAACAGCTCCACGAGAAGAAAGTCATGCTTATTTCTATAAACCTTGCCAAGAGACCTTGGCTGAAGTGGTCAGAGGCCCTAGAGGGACAGGGGAAGCTACCAATATAGGTTCACTGAAAGGCTATGTTATCAAATTCTCTTCCAAATATTCATGTTTATATTCACAGTTTAGTGCTATCCTCTGATTTCATCAAGGAAGCCTCAATAACACAGTAGGTGTTGGTTAATGCAAATATCCAAATCTGTTCAAGATTAAGTGATGGTGGAGTGATCCACCCTAAATGAATATCTGTATCGTTGTCCCTAGGCTCAGGGAACATCATGGAAGAGAGGTAGGACTCAGAGGGTGGGGAAGGATGCTGAGAAGAGACATCACCTAGAAATGGCAAAGATGTTGCATTCATGCATCCACTGCCACTGTGATTGTTTGCGCAAGGTTGGACCTGTCAAGAATGCATCACATATGAAAAACAGTAGTTGCTGGGGAAGGGCACCATTTTCTCCAGTAGTTTAGCCAATGATAGTCTGCCAATGTTCCAGTAAATAACCTTCTGTTCACAATCACTTAAGAAACTGTAATTAGATTATATAAGTCACACACACACACATACACACATACACACACACACATACACACACACACATACACACACACAATTAGAAAACTTGCTGGAAATAAGAAATGTTTCCATGGGAGACACACACACAAATACACACACACACACACACACACACAATTAGAAAACTTGCTGGAAATAAGAAATGTTTCCATGGGAGACACACACACATATACACACACACACACACACACACACAATTAGAAAACTTGCTGGAAATAAGAAATGTTTCAATGGGAGAAGAAGAGAATGACAGAAGGGAACAGAGTTTCAAAAATTGAAATTCATCACACACAAATATGAAACTGTCAAAGAATAAAAAATGGAAAAAGTAAACTAGACTCTTTTTTCCCCCTTGGGTTTATGTTTTAAGCATGAGTCTTCTAATTTTATATAGCATAAAATGAATTATGGAACTATACAGTTATAGATGAAGAAAAGAGGCCTCAGAAAGGGCAGCTTACTGATGGCCAGTCCAAGCCATCTTGCCATGACAGTCAGTCACCAAACTTAGCCTTTCTTCCCTGTATGGCATCAGGTGTATCTCTCCATGATCTTGCTACACAGCATTCTGACTTATGGTCAACTCTGAATATCTTATTCCTCTCATTCTAACATGAAACTAATGGCTTAGGTTTATTTTATAGGCCAATCAACAAAATACTAAAAACCAATGAGAACAATCAGAGAGGTCACGCAGAGGAAGAATGTGTGAGTTTTTGTAAAAGATGGAAACAGGGCACCATGGTAGTAAAGATAATGACCAGAGGCATTAAGAAGGTGAGCCTTTAAGACCCAGGGACACCAAGTGCTTGAGGACTGAAACATTCTAAAGATGAGAGAATGCAAATCAGAGCAAAGTCCTCAAAGAGTAGAACGTTCTTTTGATAGGGAAAAGCTCTCATGTCTAGGATTGGGCTGTTAGATGAATATGCATCTTCCTTTTATTGTAAATATAGCTGATGACTTTATTATTGCAAAGATAGAACATGATGTAAGAAATCTGCATTTTCTCTATTGTTAAAGGAAAATAAAAATGGAAGCAAGCCACAGTTTAGACGTACACCCAAGAGTAACCGCCCACAGCCATTAAACCAAGGCTTGTTTCCTGATTTCCTCTAAAACTCCAGCTCTAATCATGAATGAAAAACAAAACTTAAGCTTTACTCCTTGTCAGCATGATTTGGTGAAATGAAGCCAATCAGTTATAGAGAAGTCAGCACTAACAGTTCTGCCTGCTTTAGAAAGAAGCAGTGAATGGTAGCCAATCACCAGATAACTCCAAATGCTTCCTTGTGCTTTGTCATCTGAGCAGTGGAACTTCTAGAGCTGACCTCCTTAATTTGGAACCTGAAATCCTCTATATTGTGACCAAGACTTTCTCTTCCACCTGACAAACAACTTTTAAAAAAATTCCAACTTACTCTAACTTTATTGTGGACACTGTTATTATAGTAGGATGTCAACAGACTTCAAACTTACCAATCAAGAAATGGCAGCAAGTGGAGACATGGTTGGAACCACAGAGAAAAAGCTGAAAGTGTGTGGGGTCAAAGTTGGGTAAGAAACATTTCGATTTTCCCATAACACTTTAGTATTCTGGATTTTAAAACCAAGACACTGCTACTCTTAAGAAAAATCCAAAGTCTAGAAAAAAATATGCTGATGTAAATAAGACAACTGGACACTTGAGAGATAGGTAGACCCTGCAGAAACAATGTCTATCTGGGTTTTTTCTTAGTCCCACACTCTTGCTCTGTTGAGCAATATCAGAAACAGAATACCTTTTATCCTGAATCCAGCATGACTACTTCTATGATGCTATTTTCTTCATTTTGTGAATGTGAAAAAATTTGAGGAGATACTATCGCATCCTCCCTCCACAAAAGGAAACAAAAAAGACATTTATGAATGGACAAGCACTTCTCTCCCACCAAGAACAACTGAGCAACTAAGGCAGCCCTTCAAAAATCTGCTCCTTAGTGGGTAGGCCAAAAGAGGATCCAATCAGACTTATGAACTGTTGACTGACCCTTGAAGGCGGATCGAATTAATACAGGCCAATTGGTATAAAATGATACCACTTTAATATAAATAGCACACTCACGCAACCGAAGTTCCCGCGATGCCCAGAAACAGGAAACAGGAAGGGGTTACCAGCATCTGTGCACCCCAATTTATATACATTTTCCCGAGGCCGTCCCGCCCCCAAAGGGCGGGCTCTCTCTACAGACCCTGAAAAACAGTAAAAATCTACTTGAGAAGATACAAGTTCTATATTGAAATTCTAGAAAAAATTAATAAAAATACATCTGTGCAAACAAAGAATATTATTTATCACCTAACATACTTAAAATAATTAAATGTAGAGACTTTTCTCAAATACATTATATCCAGTTTAGAGTAAAGTATTTTTGGCAAATTCTTCCTTAAAAGTTATGCTACAGTGAAACTAATTGTGTTAAACTAATTTTGGCTTTAAAAAGTAAATAAAAGTATAAATGCATTCTGTTTATTTACCATTTAGTTATTTATGTTCAATATGTATATTTTTCCTACATGTTGTCTGTGTACCTGACGCGAGGAGGAGTCAGAAGAGGGCATCAGATCCCCTGGTGCTATAGACAGTTGAGACCCGCCATGTAGGTGCTAAAAATCGAATCTAGGTCTTCTGGAAGAGCAGCCAGGGCTCTTAAGCACGGAGCCACGGCTCCAGTCCCTTATTTACCTTTTAAAATCTAGAATACACAATATTGATGAGTATATGAAATAAAGAACACTTTCTCAAACAGCCAATAGATACGCTATCGTTAGGCTACACTTCAGAAACTTCGAAAGTGTTAATGGATGTATGCACCATTTGATGAAACAGGACCAGATCTAGGAAGTTATTCTGGGGAAATACTTATAGAACCACATACCATTTCCATCAGGAGTGTTCAGCGCAGCATTGTTTTAATTCTAAAAACTTAGAAACTATTTTAAATTATTAAATGATCATATATAGATATAACATTATACAGATTTTAAATTATATATAATAATTTAATCAGATTGAAAGAAGCACCAAATATATTGTATAAAGATACTGTATCTATAGGCATTTCTAGTAAAAAAAAGAAAAAGTAGCCAAGAGAGATTGAAAATACATATTTGTTGCACTATTTACTTAAAGTGCTAAAATTATGTTAAAAAGGCTTTTTAATAAGTGATCCTACAAAGACAAAAAATAGAAGAGGAGAAATATGAAGAACAGCATTTTGGGTATCAGAAATCATGTAGACAGAGATTCAGTGATGTACAATATCCAAGAAAACTGAGAATCAACAAGTGGCTCGAGCTCCCTTCTGTGGATTATGGCTTATTAATAAACAATAAAAGTGAATGGAGCAGTAATATCCTCAACAACCTGGGAGGCACTCTACATAATAATATTCACTGAATGGAAAGTAGAAACTAGAGAGTTATATTCTCTGTGGACATACTTAGGTAATAATTTTGAAAAGATAAAATTTTAGAGGACACATACCAATAATCCTAAAGATTGGGAAAACACACAGGACAGGAGGAAGACAATGTTTTTGTAAAAGGCTGTACATAGTCTCAACCTTAGAAAAACTCAACTGACAGTACCAAAAAAAAAAAAAAGATTAAAATGAAGGAAAGAGAGAAGGTGATAAGGGCTAAGACCTAAAAAGAACTAAACTCACAGATCTGGTGAGATGTGAGCTCCTGTGCTGGTTTTTTTTTTTTTTCAGTAAATGTTGAGTAATAATCTTGTCTGTCAGGCAGCATATTCAACGCTGGAGACATAAAGATAAATTAGACTTGACTTCTGACCATAAGGGAGGTGTAACTACTCCCCAAATAAAAAAGAGTAAGTTATTTCTTGATAAAAATTTCAATCAACCCTCGTCTGTGATTATAAAATTGTGATTCCCGGTAGAAAAATACAGCTACAAATGCTTCAAGGAATAAAGAAGAAGACACATCTATGTAATTGATAGCTTTGACTCTGCACAGTCCCTGTAGACTTCACAATGAAGAAGTTTCCTAGGCAATCCAGACAGGATACATCTCTGGTTTTAAAAAGAGAATCCTCGTAGAAATGGAGAAATAGCAGTGCTGCTAGCAGAACACTAAAAACGCATCACTCCCTGTTGATATAGAAAGCACTAAAACAAGATTCTCTGCTTCTATGGGTTAAATTAAAATGACCTTTCCCATGATGCCAAATGGCACTGCTTGCCTGTAATCACACCCATCACCACTTTAAGGCCATTTCACTAAATGTCGAGTTTGAGGCTATCCTTGACCCTCTCTTAGAAATTTGACCAAGCAAACAGACAAAAACAAAGTAGATAGGGCAAGGGAGAAGGAGATAATAAATCACCGTAACTCAGGACTCAGCTAATGACTCAATTCTAATAAAAAGTTCATATGATAGAGCCGAAGATCCTCAGCATATTAATAATTACCATATTGCATAGGTTATTTCCAAAGTAATAATGGTCATGGCACAAGGCTAGAAATTTTCTAATATTATTCTTCACTCAATTAATTTTCTTTTTCTCTTAAGTTTGAGACCAAAGCCTTAATGCTGCCCACTATCATAGCAGCAAATTTAACTTAAACAAGAAATTATACTAATTACTTTGGATCAGATCAAGCATCATATTCACATTTATAATTTCTCCTGTGACTTCTTTGACAGTGATGAGCTCAAAGACTCCCTTCCATATATAATAATAGGGCCTCGTCAGCTAAGGGCACAGTAGTTTCTGCATCTCTGACTGACAGATGAAAGTCTGCCATGTGCTTAAGATGAAAAAGACACTTTAATTAACACAGTTACTTATGAGTGTCTTGAACACTGTGGCCCAGAGTTAATGACTATACCAAACACTGACAAGAGATTCCTGGTCTTTGTATTAAAAGACTCTTTGAGCTGCCACAGCTCTTATTTAAAATTGGTAAATCATTTAAAAGTCACATGTCCTTCAATCAAAACATCATAAATCATAGATTTTGAAGCTTCTATTTCCCACCCTGAGCTTGAAAGACATTAAACTATCAGGGAACAGCAAAGTCAGTTCAGCAGAGAAATAATAGTTTTTTCAATAAATGATATACTACTGGCAATCCATATGCAAGAAAGGAAAAACAATAAATCACTCTATACCTCAAACCATCTAAAATTAACTAAAAAACGAAACACTTAGGTTAGTGAGATGGCTCAGCAGATAAAGGCTCCTGCCTCCAAGGGCCTGACAACTTAAATTCAATGCCCAGAAATCACTAGTCATGGGCAAAACTAATTCTCACAAGTCACCCTCTGACTCCCACTGACATGCTGTGGCCTTTACATTCCCCACCCCAAGCCTGTGTGCATAGTGAGCAGATAAACAATAATAAAATAAAGCAAAATGTCATTATATAACATGACTTCTCATGAGGAAACAGGTTGTTGCTCTGGGTAATTCTTTCCTATGTGCAATATGTAAACCATAAGCCATAAAAATATATTGGTAAGTTGGACTAAATGGCAAAATTTGTGTCTCAAAATTGCTCCTAAGTAATAGCCTAGGTTGGAGAGGATGTGGAGTAAGGGGAACACTCCTCCACTGCTGGCAGGAGTGCAAACTTGTACAGTCACATTGGAAATCAATATAGCAGTTTCTCAGAAAATTGGGAACCAATCTACTTCAAGACTTAGTAATACCAAAGGATGCACACTCACACCACAAGGACATTTGCTCATCTATGTTTATAGCAGTATTATTCATCATAGCCAGAACCTGGAAACAACCTAGATGCCCCTCAACCAAAGAATGAGTAACAGGAATACGGTACATCTACACAATGGAGTATTACTTTGCAGAAAAAAAAATAATATCATGACATTTGCAGGCAAATGAGTAGAAAAAAATCATTCTGAGTGACCCAGAAAGACAAACATATTATGTACTCACTCATAAGTGGCTAAGGATAACCAGACTACAATCCTCAGGCCCAGAGAAGGCAAGTAACAAGGAGGACCCTACGAGGGACACATGGATGTCCCTAAGCAAAGGAAATAGATGAGATGGTCTGGGTAAACTGGGGCAGGAGTACAGAGGGGAGGGTGGGGGATGGAACATGAGGGATCAGGATGGTCAAGTTGGGGGAGGAATACAGGGAGAGAGTAATGAAAGAGATATCTTGATTATGGGGTTAGGGAGAAACGTGGTGCCAGAGAAACACCCAGTAATCTGCAAGGGTGACCCAAGCTAAGACTCCTAGCAATAGTAGAGAAGGTTCCTGAACTGGCCTTCCCCTATAATCAGATTGGTGACTACCCTAATTGTCATCACAGAGCCTTTTTCTAGTAATCAATAGAAACAGACGCAGAGATCCATAGTCAAGCACCAGGCCAAGCACCAGGAGTCCAGTTAATAAGATGGAGGAGGGCTTAAATGAGCAAGGACCATCAAGAACCTGTTTGGAAAACCCACAGAGACAGCTGAACTGAGCTTGTAGAAGGTCACAGACTCTGGACTGACAGCTAGAGAGTCAGTATGGGACCAAACTAGACATTTTGCTTGTGGGTGACAGTTGTGTAGCTTGGTCATTTGTGGGGCCCCTAGCAGTGGGCCCAGGACATGTCAGTGGGCCCAGGACATGTCATGTACATGATGCATGAGCAGACTCTTTGGAACCTTTTCACCATGGTGGAATACCTTGCTCAGCCTTGATGCAAGGGGGAGGAGCTTGGTCCTGCCTCAACTTGATGTCTTGCTTTGTTGACTCCTGTGGGAAGCCTTACTCCTTCTTAATGGAGATGGAGGAGGAGTGGGGGCAGGAAGAAGCCAGGTGGGGGAGGGAACAAGAGGAGAAAATGGAGGAGAAACTGTGGTTAATATGTAAAAGTAAATATTAAGAAAGTGAATGTCGAGGTCAAAGACTGGAGAGAATATTTTTAAAACAATTGTTCAAAGGATTCATATGTAAAAATATACAAAAAAATTGGAATACCATAACAACAAGGTGTCAGGGGTCAGAGTGGGGCTCAAGTGGACGAGATAATAAAAAACAAGGGAAATTCAGGAGATGATGGGAATGCTTCTATCTTTATCAAGGTGATTGTTCCATTACTCTACACACTTGTCTACATGTTATCAAATCATATGCTATTAATATCTACAGTTCACTGTATGTCAGTCAATCTGCAAGGCTGCTTAAAAGAAAGCAACTTCAACCTTCGCTAAACTGTGTTATTAAGAGTGACTAGTTGGCCTCTCTGGAATTTACCTCATTTGCAAATGACAATAGTATTGGATTTCTGTGAAACTCCAAGCCCACTGTATCATGTGAAATGATTTTCAAATAAAGAGCTATCTCCATATAATACAATATATTATACTTAATATAACATAATATAACTTTTAACATTTTGATTAATTTCAAAATGACTTCTTAAGAGCTCATGCATGCAGAAGGATGTGAAAGTCATAAGAAGCAGGGAATTATATTAGTTACGCCGAGGGTCACAATGACCTCTGACCCGTTCCAGCCGTGTCTATTTTCAACAGCAATGTTCCTTTATGAACAGCACCAGCTTTGGCCTCTTTGAATAGCAGATCTGTGGTCTTTCTATCCTCTGCTTTGTCCTGTCTGGCAGGCCATGATATCTCTTATATTCTCTTGTAATCTGGCCTCAAAGTGGGCTAAATCAGTGAGAGACACTGGTGATTGGTTAGAGAATGGGAGGAGGGACAGGCCAGGGTTCCCCTTTCTCCTGACTCTGACCCTGTCTTGGAAAAGGAATCAGTACCATCACACGGCTGAAATTCATCCATAGCCTTAGATGCTTCTTCCCTCCTGATAATTCAGCACCTTACACAACCCTCGTTAAAAAGTGCAACCTTCTAAATTGCCCCAAATTCCACATTGGTAGAAATCCCTTAAATATGAAAGCCTATAGATACCACCATTAGCTATGGTGTGTTAATGGCATCTTTTCCTGATATAGTATCATGAAAATGCACTTTGTGTGACTGCTTCACCAAAAAAGATACCAAGCCACGTGAATAATACAGACAAGAATCAAGGGCTAATATAAGTTATGAGTTAATAAGAAACCTGAGCTAATAGACCAATCAGTTTATAAATAATGTAGACCTCTGTGTGATTCTTTGAGGCTTAACAGCTGAGGGACTGAGCGGGACAGAAACCTCAGTCAATAACTTTGCTCTCATAATTTTCTTCACCTAAATTTTCAACTTCATGAGCTATTACATAAATTCAAAGTGATAGATTTCTACAAAAAAATCTAAACAGCAGGGCGGTGGTGGCGCAGGCCTTTAATCCCAGCACTTGGGAGGCAGAGGCAGGCGGATCTCTGTGAGTTCAAGGCCAGCCTGGTCTACTAGAGGTAGTTCCAGGACAGGAACCAAAAAAAAAATCAAAGTATCTCCATCAGCTAGTTTGAAATAATATCTATATTGTCTTTTGAAATAATTGGACTATCTTATAAAGACTGAGTTATAATGAACACTGAAAGGCTAGATTAAGTATACTACAGTTAATACTTTATTATTTTACCCAACATAATATCCCTATTGACTATTTAGGAATTTCATACAATGGACCCCTATCACACTCACCTCCCATTCTTCCTATGGCTACCTTCCCACTCGTGTGGGAGGCTACTTTCCCTCTCCCCAAAATAGAAAAAAATACACCAAATCCTATATGTGCTACCCATATACATTGGATCATGGTCAAACTCCCAGGGGCTGGCCCCTCAAAGATAACTGAGTCCTTCTCCCCACCCCACGCCCCACCAGAAGCCGTAAACTGTGAAGAGTCACACTTCAGCATCTCTGCCACAATTTTAATGGGCTCTTTTTAAGAGCATCCTGTCTGTTCCTAGTGGGGATGGGATAGGCTGTTGCAGAAGTCTTCAATATTTCTCTTGCTCAATTATGAGTCTGCAGTCATAAATACTACTGCAAAAGTAGCTTTCTTGCCCATAACAGCCAGCTGCAGCTGGACTTCTACATGGTTTCCAGTGGTAGCATAGATCACAGACATGCACATGATCTCCATTTAGCAACACAGACAATGGGCATCAACATGGCCCGCTAAGGCAACATGAACCATGGAGATGCTTTGAGGAAGCTTAAACCAGAAAATAAACCCTTTTCATCTCAGATATCTTCTTGTTGCTCAGAGTCAGGATGATCTTGCAGCTCAGTCCCATGTTTGGGAGCAGAGCCAGCAGGAGCTCCAGGTTGCTGCACCTGCTGGCTATTGTTAGCAATAATATATTCCTTTCATATGGCAATAAGTCATTGGTCTGCTTCAAGGTTTCTGGTAAATACTGGGCTGTCACTGAGATGCATCTCAGATATCTGTTGTTGCCCAGAGTTAGGGTGATCCTGTGGCTGGGCAGTGCCTTCAGGGTCAGACACCATGCAAGCTTTAGTTCTCTCTATCCACCGTGCCCCAGAAGGCAAACAGCCCAGCTATGAGCACCATTAATGGCACTGTGAAACAGAACAGCCCGGTCCCAGAATTCACACCTTAAACCACAGGCAAGAAGCACCCAGCCCCCACACACACCTCAAACCTTCAACCTACAATTTGTCCTGCCTGCAAGACGTGCTGGGATAAAGGTGGCACAGACCTTGTGCGAGTGGCCAACTAGTGACTGGTCCAACTTGAGAACCTTGTCATGAGCATGAAAAGGAGCCCCTCCCTGACAATGCCTGGAGGGCCAGGAACCAGAGACTGGATGGTACAGACAGAGATCTAGGAAAGAACCAAATAAAATCAGAAAAAAAAATAATGAAATGATTGCTGATGATACTTGGCTATACCCATAGACAGGAGCCTAGCATAGTTATCATAGAGAGGCTTCATCCAGCAACTGACAGGAACAGATGCAGAGTCCCACAGGCAATCATCAGACTAAGCTTGGGGAATCCTGCAGAAGAGGGGGATAAAGGATTGTAGGGGGCAGAGAGGTCAAGGAACACCACAAGAAAGCCCACAGACTAACTCACTGGGTTCATAAGGGCTCATAGAGACTAAACTGGCAATCAGGGAGCCTGCAGGATCTGACCTAGGCCCTCTGACTGGGTAATCATGTTTGGATGATATCGCTCGGAGGTCTTTCCCTTTCTGAAGGAAATAGAAGTAGAATGGCACAGGCGAATCAGGGTGGAGGGAGGGATTAGGGGGAGAGGAGGGGGTGAGAACTTTGGTTAGGATGAAATATATGAGGGAAGCATAAATTTGACAAAAAGGAAGGCAGGAGACTTAGCAATCTCATACTCTGCCCCCAGTAACTTGCTTCCTTCAGCAGGGCTGAACTCCTAAGCTTCCAAGGTATAGTGGACAGTTCATTAAAATCATCACAGGTAAAACTTTATTGCTTTAGGTTTCAGAATCAAAATAAAGTATTACATGTAGTTCAATCTAACCCATCATAAATAATATGTATGTAAAAATAAAAATAGTATTAGGCATATGCTTTTCTTCTACCTACCCTATCATAGGTTTTCTTCCTTGCCTCTCTTCCAAATTCTGACTATTCAAACTTTTCAAACTACATATCTTGTTTCTCTGTCTTTGTTCACAAATCCTTTATTACCTTCTAGAACTCAAAACTAAAGTCACAGACCTGTAACTGCTGAAGAAATAGAAACAGTCATCAAAAGTCTTCCACCAAAAAAGGCCCGGGTCCCGATCGTTTCACCTCATTAATTCTACAAGATTTACAAAGAACAAGTTGATACTTCTCAACTTGTTCCACACAATAGAAACAGAAGTAACACTGCCACACTCTTTTTATGAGGCTAAAATTATCCTGATACCCAAACCACAGAAAGACATTACTAAGAAAGAGAATTATAGACCAATCTCACTCATGAACACTGATGCAAAAAATACTAAATAAAATACATGCAGATCAAATCCCAGAACACATCAGAACCATCATCCACCATGATCAAGTCAGCTTCATCCCAGAGATGCAGGGATGGTTCAACATACAAAAATATGTCAACGTAATCTACCATATAAACAAGCAGAAAAATAAAAACCACATGACCATCTCATTAGATGCCAAAAATCTTTTGACAGAATACAACATCCCTTCATGATAAAGGTCTTGGAGAGAGCAGGGATACAAGGAACATACCTAAACATAATTAAGGCAATATACAGCAAACCAACAGTCAACATCAGACTAAATGGAGAGAAACTCCCAGGGATTCCACTGAAATCAGGAACAAGACAAGGTTTCCACCTCTCCATATCTATTCAATA
>NC_022009.1:74316585-74324557 GCF_000317375.1 Microtus ochrogaster
GTATACACCCAAAGGATTCTCAATCGTACCAGAAGAACATGTGTTCAACTATGTTCATAGCAGCATTGTTTGTCATAGCTAGAACCTGGAATCAACCTAAACGCCCCTTGACCAAAGAATGAATAAGGAAAATGTGATACATTTACACAATATTGTACTACACATACAGAAAAAAATAATGACATCTTGAAATTTTCAGGCAAATGGATGGATATTGAATGAGGTAACCCAGACCCAGAAAAACGAGTACCATGTACTCACTAATAAGTGGTTTTTAAACATAAAGTAAAGAAAACCAGCCTACAATTCACAATCCCAGAAAGCCTAGACAACAAAGAGAACCCTAAGAGAGACATACATGGATCTAATCCACATGGGAAGTAGAAAAAGACAAGATCTCCTGAGTAAATTGGGAGCGTGGGGATCATGGGAGAGGGTAGAAGGAGAGGGAAGAGGAAGTGAACGGAACAGAGAATTATGTATAGCTCAGTAAAATCAATAAAAAATATAAAGAAACAAAAAACACTAAAAAAAAATAAAAGAAGTATCACCACATCACTTCTTTTTTTGTGGCTGTTTGTTTGTTTCATTCTGTTTGCTGGGACAGAGTTGACCCAAACTCATGGCAATGATCAAGTCTCAGGCTCCCCAGGGCCAGGATTACAGGTGTGAAGCCGTACACCTGGCTTCCTTCATCACTTTTACCATTAGCTGTTAGTCATAAGATTGACTCTAATGACTTAAAACTGATTATGCAGAATGGCGGTTCTGGAATGCTAGTCTGGTAACACAGGGCCCTGTTTTCCATATATCTCATTCCTTACTCTCGGTTTTCATGTGCATAAGCTAAATAGGACTGTGTTCCGTAACAGAAAGTGGTAGTTTATAATTTATCAGTGGCCAAAGGGAGAGCAGAAAATCTGAAAAAATGGTTTGACCTTTTTGGTTCATCTAGATGTCTAGATTGAGTGCTTAGCACTATTGTGAATGGGTACATGCTAAACATAAAAAGATTCACTTTTAAGAAAAACTTTTTGTGCAACTTTGCATAAAGGTTAGAGCTGCAAGCTAAGGCACTCCTAACATCTTTGAGAAGCTGTGCAAAAGTCCAAGTGTGTGGGGGTTGGACAAATGCCTCAGTCCTGTCTGTGAGGTCAGGACAGCTGCAACCCCAGTGTCTGCAAACTCTCAGCGCTCTGCAGGATTTTCCCTTGGGGGATGAAGAAATCCCACTACAGCCATCCCCAATGATGCTGCTGCTTATGCAGGAGAAGAAATTGGTCACTGGAACAAAAGCAGAAGGGCAAAGGTGAATCAATTTGAAAACTTGGGTAAGTGAGGTCAGGATACTAGTATCTATTTTGGAATTCTAATTTCTGTCTTGGGATTCTTGTTTTCATTTAAACCAAGACAATATATGTACATGGTGAAGACTTGCCAGTATGTATCTTTAATTTCATTCAGAACATCATGGTAAAAGTCCTACTATGCATTTACTGCTCCGAGATCCCCAAAACACATGACTAGAATCAATATTTGTTCATCTTCACAACATTTCTAGGATTCTGAAACTATGATTCTATTAGCCAGCTTTAAACTGAGCCTCTTATCACTACCTTTCTGCTCCAGCTTTGTCTCTGTGAGAATGGTTCTGATTATTAGGAAGAGAAATTGTTTCAAATTGACTTAAAGCACGAGAAATGCTTATCTTATCTAACTAACTGGATGTTCTGATACAATGGAGCAGAAGAAAGAAGAAGAAAATCTAAGCATCGTAAACAAGAACTCAGACACCTTCAAACTTGGTGCTCTATTTCTCATGCCAGTTCTCTTCAGTGACACACGATGCTGAAAATTAATATTAAGGATGTTGTACTTTGTTGTTTTTGCTTAGTTTTGAGATTGTAATCTAATTCCCATGTTACGCCCAGTAACCCCCCTATGTATACCTTCCTGCTCTTTTTCAAATTCATGACCTCGTTTTTCATTCATTGTTATTGAATGTATCCATGCATTTGTATATACATATATATCCCTAAGTATAACCTGTTGAGTCCATGTAATGTTACTTATTTAACATGTTACTTGTACATGACTGGGTAGATTTTTGCTTGCAAAATTCCATGTGCATTCAACATGCTTTCTACTATACATATCCTTGCTTTAATTAATAAGTCTTGTCCCAGGAAGAAAAAAAGCAGAGGAGTCATATTCTCCCAAGCTATGGGTCCTATATACCAAGATACAGTTATATTTCTATAAGAAAGAAGGCGAGACTGGATGTAGTTTCAGATAGTGGTAAGCAGAGTCAGTGTCTGTGCAACTGTGCTCTGTTCTTGTGTTCTTGACACTGTAGGTCTTCCTTTGCACACGCCACTCTTTCCGCCTGGAATTGCCACTCAATTCTGCATTTATCAGCGATGCTAGGATCTATGTTCCTAGGACCGTGACTCTTTAAAGAGGTAAGGCATTGCACCTGAACTAAGATGGCAGTTCACTAGGATGGAAGCCTGGATTCAGAGCCTCTGACTTAATTGATCTACAGGAAGTCACAGCATTGCAGTTTATTTATGTTGTCAACTTAAATTTGGAGGGAGGGGCGAGTCATGGTTGTTTTGTTTAAACTCTCAACAATTCAAATATTAGCAGGAACTATGGACTTCTACACCAAAGGGGAAGAATTGTTCTCTGGAACAAAGAGCTGGAGATGACTGTCCTGTTCTTAAACTTCTCATGCATTTCATTATCGTACCAACTTTCATAGTCTTATGAGAGCTTGACTTAACAGCTCTCCAAGACTGTAAACTTCTTAAGGACAAAGCCCATGCCATCTTGGCCCACAGTATCTGTCCTGGGCCTAGCATGTGGCAGGTGATGACAATTAGTTCATGAGACTATAAGTACGGGCTGCAGAGATGGCTCAGCTGCTAAGAGCATGCGCTGTTCATGCAGTTCACCTGAGTTTGCTTCCTAGCACCAATGGTATGGTGCTAACAACTACCTATCACTCTAACTCCAGTCCCTGGAAGCCTCTAACCTCTTAACCTCTGTAGACATCTGTGTACACACACACACACACACACACACACACACAAAAAAAAAACACCACTTAAACATAATAAATATAAATACTGAGATGAATATAAAGAGGTTAAAAATGGTTTGGCATAAAGTATTCTCCAAAAAATAAATATATTTCTTTGTACCAAGCAATAGTTTACTTAAACTGTCAGAAATTATAACTAGTTTATTAACACCTCTGAGACCAACAATGATAATGAAGGAGAGAGCTTTGTATTTTATAAATAAGCCTTGTTAAGCTGTCATCATACTTTATAGAATTTGAAGTTTGCAAACCATTTTAATTCCAGATCATAAGAACCAGTTCTCATCAGTACACATACATCAATCTAAACTTAATGTTTATTATTGAAAGTGTTCTTTAACACAAAGCATTAAGTGTCTACTCCAAACCCTTTAGAAACTTTATATCGAGCCATTCTGAGAAGAAGTCTATGAAGGAGTTGCTAATCAGCTTTCTGTTTGAGGAGTAAATGCCTGCAATAATCATAAAGAGAAAAGGTTTAACTTGACTCACGGTTTTGAGGCTCCAGTTTCTGACTAATAACCCCTTGGTTTGGGATCTGCAGGAAGGCAGGATGTGATGAAGCAAAGCCAGTATCATGGTGACTGAGAGTCTGGAAGAAAAGGAAGGATGAGTTATCTAATCTTGATTGTTATCTGGACACACCATCCCTAAGCACATGGACCTTGGCCACGGGAAAAAAGGGAAATGAGCAAGCCAGAGAGAACAAGCCAATAAGGAGTGCTCCTCTGTGGTTTTGTACCAAGAGCCTGCTGTAAGTCCCATCCTTTCGTGGTGGACTATGAACTATAAGATTAAATAAATCACTTCCTATCCAACTTATCTTTGCACATGGTGTTTATCGAGGCAACAGAATGCAAACTATGACAGGATGAGAAGATGAGCCCCCAGCCCCCTTCAAGGGCAGAACCCCAATGGCATCACCTTTCAACTATCCCCTACCGAGCAAATTATTGACCATCTTCCAGGAGTGTCAAGCTGAAGACTAGACCTTTGGGGGACATTTCTGATCCATGTTTATAAGCAACTCCCTCAGAGTCAGTCATAGAGCTGGCAAAGAGCAGGGGTTATGGTTCAATCCCAGATGACTGGCTGTACACCCCAAAGCCTGTCTTCTGTACCGGTGTGATGTTAGAATGGCTGAGGCAGGAAGTTCATGAGGTTACGGCCAGTTTGGGTAACTTATAGAGACCCTGTCTCATTAGTAAAGAAGGGGTGGGATAGCTCAGTGTAGACTATTGGCTTAGTTTATAAGAGGCCTTTGATTCAATCTCAGCACTGGGGGAAGAGAAGGGTATGTCCCTGACAATTCAGTGTTCTTCATGTTAAATACAAACTCTGCTCAGAAAATGTAGTCATTTTTCTTCTGAAAGTGATCTAATAGGATAAACCAAATTAATTCTCTCTAGTATAAATTACTTCATTAAACAGATTTGGTATTCACTCATCTTTGAAGTCTGAGGAAGAAAGAAGGCTGAAATCCACTCTCCACAATCAAGTCTATTCCCTTTCCAAAAATATAACTGTGACAGCAGAAACCCAGCCAATGAGAAAGGTTGAAGGATGGGGCCTCTGAGAATCTTCTATCAGAAAAGTGATGCTCGGAAAAGAGCCGGGCGATAAGAACTATCACTCAATATTAGCAATTCTATTTAGGATTAGTTTGCACCATAAAGTTCTCAAGCCTTCAAGTCAGGGAAAGCTTATTGAACTTTCATTTAATATATATTGGAGATAAAAATAACTCAGGTTCAGGTGGAAGCTCGATGGCACCAAAGAACAAAAATCTTTCTTACGTTGGAATCTTGTTATACGAGATTCATGAACTCCATTCTCTTTGGTAACCGCCAGCATATTTAGATAATTGATCATGTGTGGTGCCCTTGGGTTCCTACTGACTGTCAATTAAGTTTGTTCTTAATGTCGCTGCATAGGAATGGCTACAAGCAAAGACAGATGACGCTGCTGCTTTAGGGTGATAGGATTTTAAAAACATCCTGACAAATGCTGCTGGCAGCCAGAAGCAGAATATTCAAATGTAAATTCCCTTTTACATCAGCAGAGCAATATTTATCTTTGACAGCCCTGATTGCCTACTGGGGAGGTCCTTTTCAGAGATTAACTTGAGTAAAATGCTGGCTTCTACATTGAAAAATTCACAATTAGAAATGACAACAGTTAACTGAACACCTAAGTCTTATGGAAAATTCTTATTTTTTCCCCTGAAGAAAAGTAAAGTTTCTTAAAAGAAGTAGTAAAACAGTAAGACATATGCAGTGCATATGCGGGGTCAATGAGGTGGTTGCATCTTACTCTTTTTTTAACTATTGCTTTATGAATGGCATCTATCAGTCATCACTTCCTGTTTCAAGTGGCTAACTCCTCCATGGAATCAGTGAACACTGGGAAATTTATTGACTTATATAATCTATCTGCTGAAAAGACAGAAGTGGATCTGACCTCTGGGACTGAACCCACGCCTCAGAGCCTTTTGTGTGCATAGTCTGAAGTTTACCCTTCCATTGTCTCCCATCCCTTTAATCCTCATCTCTGTATGGCAAATGACACAGCTCTGGGCTTCTCTACACTCACACTCCTAGAGGGAAAAAAAAAATGGTCTCTTTTCACAACTTGAATTTGAAAACTCCATATAGAAGTTGGCCTGTCACAACTTGGTTCATCTGCCCATCCCCTAGACCATTTAAGACAGGCAAGGACAAACAGAATACACAACTCTCTCCATCAGTTCCCACTGCAATTGCTAAGCGATTTGCTTCTGTTGTCAGAAGAATGTGTCAACATACAGAAAAACAGGAGCAAGAGAACAAAGATGGTCTGGGTAGTCTGCCAGAAAAAAAAAAATTACTGTTTTGGTTTTTAATTTCTTATAACACGATGTTAACAGATACATGCCATGTATCTGTAGCTGTATGATCTGTAAGCTTACTTTTGCCCACCTTGCTGGAAGGGTAAGCTAGCAGAATACAGATTCGATCATTTGATCAGATTCCCACTGGCTTAATTTCGAGTTATTCTCTATCCAATGGAGGAAGGACTACAGACTTAACTTGAAAATGGTTACTTTTCTGCTTCTGGGGTGCCACATTAATATTTTAAACATAATCTTTATATAGATTCCAGCCGGTTTGCATGTGTTAAACTATTGCTCAGGCAAGTATGCATGTTTGAGATAATTATACTGGTTTCCCTTTTTATTTATGAAGTGTCACATTAAAATTTAAAGCAAGATATATCATCGAGTGGCGACATCTTATGCATAGCAAAAGCAGTCCCCTCTCTGGTATGTTGTTGAATGTTACATTCAGCTTTCAAAACCAACTGTTTAATACTTAAGGACAAAGTAAACAAAAATAAACACCAGGGAGCTGGAAATGAAATAACACACTCATCTAGGAACCAGCTTGAAGAGTTAGACTTCCCTGAATACATAGTATAACTGCATAAGCTATTCGTGATTTTAAAGGCATCTACTTTTACTATATTTCTATATTCCAGCCTTCCTAGTGACCATTTCCTTCAGATGGGAGCTCCCTGGATTGAGCTGGATTTTACATTGATTCTTGAATTTATTGATACCAGTTTAATTTGAGGTAGGTAAATCCATTTCTAGAAGACACACATTTTAAATCTGGGACACACCTTCTGCCAGAGCCCTATATAAATACAAGGAAGGATAAAGCTTTGCTCTTTGCATACTCTGCTTGCCCTCATTTTGCTAACAAGCTCATTCCTTTGTGGGCATTAAAGCCTGCATATACTGAATATATAAACATATTCCAAGTGTTTATAATAGAATCCCAGTGTTCTAATACTAAGGACCTGCAGAGACATCCAGCCTTGTTGACTGGCCCACTACTAGATTCTTGAAATTTCTGTTCATAACCAGCCATAGTTGGAATTGTAGGACCACATCCTGTAAGTTATTTTAATAAATCATACATACATATATGCATGTATGTATGTAGATAGATAGATAGATGATAGATAGATAGATAGATAGATAGATAGATAGATAGATAGATAGATGATAGATAGATAGACAGATAGATAGATGAGAAATTCATTCCATAAATTCTGTTACTCAAGAGGACCCTAACAAAGTATTCTAGTTTTCAAAACTATGCCTAATCAATTTAAGAATAATCTGTGACTTACTACAAGGTTGGATATTAATATCCTACAGTTACTACTTTGGGTCCTAGTTAAGTTATCCTGAGATGTTGACCTTTTCTGATGCCCAACATGCTGCTACCAGATGACTACGTGTTGACATTCTAGAATTTTAATTAAGTGTTGTCAATACTCTCTGTGATAACTATTAGCTTCAAAAATACAGACTTAGAAAATGGCTATATTAAGAACAGAGCTATCAGAAAAGAAAATTTCAAGATAAAAATTTACTGGCAAGGCACACTAACATTGGGTTGAAGTAGCATTGACTTATATACAGGCTTAAATGAAGCAGTAATAGCTTGATTGAGTGCAATGTTCCTTATTCTTATGAAGGTGGGCTGGGATTGACTCTGTTTAAAAATATTTGAAATTGCTGGTCTTATACTTGCTGTTTTAGCCACAAGAAGGGAAGCATCATGATCATATTCTTGATCTTCTCCCACTTTCCCCTGCCATGGTGCTAGCTCCTCTTCTTCACATCCCATAAATAGTTGCCCCACTTTTAACTTATCTTTCAGATGGGAGAATCTTGTCATCCATCACATTGCAGGTCTGGTTTTCTATCACTTGTCACCAGTGTTTTAGAATTAATGTTGCTTTGACAAAACACCATGACCAAAAGCAACTTGGAGAAGGAAAGGATTTGTTTCACACACAGTTCCACATGTCAAG
>NC_022009.1:74325011-74346369 GCF_000317375.1 Microtus ochrogaster
CAGTAATCAGGACTGCTCCATTGCCTCTGCCTCAGCTCCTGACTTCAAGTTCCTCCTGCCTTGCTTGGATTTCTGCCAACACTGGTTTTCATGATGGGAACAATGCATAGGACGAAACTAGTCCCACTGAATGCGGGTGGCATTTGCATGGTTGGGGCATTGGCAGTGGCACCAGAAAATATCCCTACTGCATGTACTGGCTTTTGGGGTATCTATTGTCTTTGGATAGGTACTTTGCTCAGTCTATATGTAGTAGGGAGGGCCTTGGATTGGATGAGGGTGGGGTAGGAGGATATGTGGAGGGAATGGGACGAAGGGAGGGAGTGGGAACTTGGATTTGTATGTATAATGAAAAAGATAATTTGTTTTATTTTAAAAAAAATTAAAAAGGATGAAAAAAACAAAAAACAAAAAAGAATTTCTATGGTCACAGTGTCTCTTCACAGCAATAGAAACCCTAAGACAGACACATAGGCAATAAGTTCAAAACTTAATAACTAGCATCTCATGAAACTGAAAAACTTTTGGGAAACCAAGGACACCATCATTCTGACAAAGCAGCAGCCTACAGAATGGGAAAAGATTTTTATCGACTACACATCTGATAGAGAGACAACATCTAATATATAACAAACTCAAAAAACTAGATGCCAAGAAAATAAATAACCTAAAGATGAGGTGCAGATCTAAACAGAATTATCAAAAGAGGAATCTCAAATGTCTGAGAAATACTTTTTAAAATATTCAATATCTTTAGTCATCAAAGAAATGCATATTAAAACTACTTTGAGATTCTATACTACACCTGTCAGAATAACTAAGGTCATACTGGCAAGAACATGGAGTAAAGGGAACGTTTCTCCATTTCTGGTGGGAATGCAAACGTGTACAGTCCCTGTGGAAATCAACGTGGCAGTTCCTCAGCAAGAAGGGTATTAATCTACCTCAAGATTCAACTATACTGTAGAAGGAGCTGCGGGCTACATTCCTGCCACCCGGCTTCCGGCCACCTGGCTAGCTTATGCCCAGAAATAACAACACACAAACTGTATTCATTTAAACACTGCATGGCCCATTATATCTAGCCTCTTCTTGGCTAACACTCATATCTTGCTTAACCCATATTTAGTAATCTGTATAGCACCACAAAGTGGTGTCTTACCGGGAAAGATTCTAATGTATGTCCATCTTGGGCTGGAACTTCATCACGTCTGACCCAGAGAGGAGAGGCATGGCGATTACCTCACTTCCTCCCAGCATTCTGTTCTGTCTACTCCACCCACCTAAGGGCTGGCCTATCAAATGGGCCAAGGCAGTTTCTTTATTAACCAATGACCTTTCTCCATCACTATACCACTCTTGAACCCAAAGAACACATTATTCTACCATATAGACACTAACTCAACCGTGATCATTGCTGCTCTATTCATAATACTCATATTAGAAGAAACCTAAATGTTCCTCAGCAGATGAATAGATAAGAAAAATATACATCTATGTAATAGACTATTACTCAGCCATTGAAAAATGAAATAATGAAATGCACAAGTAAATGGATCAATCTAGAAAAAAACATTCTAAATGAGATAACTCAGAAAGACAAGTGTGATGTGTATTCACTTATATGTAGAATATATGTAAACCTGATTAGCTATTGAGTCAGTGATAACCACAGACTTACAGAGAATCATATAAGTCAGGAATAGAGTAATAGCATAGGGATGGGGACAGATAGAGCTCCCTACAAAAGGGAAATAGAAAATGTCACTGCAACTGAGGTTGTGGGACCTAGGAGAATGGAGTCAATAATTGAAAGCAGACTAAAGCAATGGCCAAGTTCATTCAGAGCCTCAAACAATTTATACTCTGGGGGTTAAAGAGTGAGCAAAGTTCTTATGAGCTCGAGCTGTATACAATGATAAGGAAAACCTATACATGTCAAAAGTATGGTATATCTGTAAAGATATAGAAAGAATGTTTTAAACATTTAATTTAATAACAACAGAAAGTAATAATGAGTCACCAGAAGTAAACTCACACTTGTCTGCTACAGCTGGGAAGAGCATGAAAAAAGATTCCAAGAATGATTCCATGTTTTTGAAGAATCTGAGGTCACAAGACCCTTGTCTCTTCTTGGAGTATTCTCATAAAAACTCAGAATTCTCCTCACATGACTCTATTTCACTTTCCAAGAAGAATGGACCAAAACTGAGGATCAAGTGGAAAGGGGAGAGTAATGAGGGCAAAGGAGGGATAAAAAATATTGTTAAAGACAGCTAAAATTAAAGTCCATTTGTGAGGTGGTATGGGAACTGAATACAGTAGAAGTTTCCTAACATCTATATTTCTAATGTATAATTGGAAGCTTTGTATATGTATATATACATATATGACTTCTAAATTAAATCACCAAATAGAATAGAATAGATAGAATGAGTTGTATCTAATTGACATATTGTCCAAAGTCCTTCCATGGGAACGCCTTAGTAGTCTAGACTGTTGTCAGACACTATTGAAACGGCCCCTTTGCTGAAGATAACACCTACACAACTCATTGAATGTGGAAAAGTCCAACTAATACTTACATAGACCCTTCATCCCTGAGCATGCAAATGAATGGCTCTCTGCATTTGTGTCTGTTTCTTGTGTCTTTGAGGGGGGCTCTTTTCCTTCTGTTTATTTTTTTCTGTTCTGAAGTGTGTAGTTTTGTTCTATTTTATTTTGTTTTGCCATTTTCCCTTTGAAGCATGTTTGATTTTTCAATGAGAGACAGAAAGGGGGTGGATTCAGATGGAAGAAGAGATGGAGGGGAACTGAGAAGAATAGTGGGAGGGTAAATAGTAGTCAGGATATTTAAGAAATCTATTTACAATAAAAGAAAAATATTCTAAATATCTCAACTGTGGACTCCTGTAAAAGGCAAAAACAAATTAAATACTTTCTTATTTGAAGAGGGAAAAACCAGGCACAGACACAATCTGAATAAAGCAAAACCACACTGCAATAGTGTAAATAGCTCAGTGTCCAATACCCAGGACTCACTCTTTCACTCACAATCTTCTGGCCTCCTCCTAAGGCCTGAGTCTCCTTTCTGGCTCTACCCATACAGCCCATGTACCTTTTCTTCCAGGCTTTGGCAGGCCACTTTACTGTTGCTGCTCTTCTCGGTGGTGGCCCATGATATCAGCATCTCCAAAATCCCGGGATCTCTGTTGCAACAGTGATGTACTTTCCCAAATAGTCTCTCCTGGGCCCTCTTCATGCTGCCAAGTCTCAACTTTTCTGTGACCTCTCAATATTGGGGCTTCAACTGCTACTGAGTCTATACCTTCTCCAGTGGCCGGTCCTTGCTACTCACAAAGTCAGGCATCAACCGCTTTTCACAAACTCTTTATGCCTTCAAAACTTGTACCATCTGTGTGACGATTACACATGATTGCGTTTGGTTGCCAGTATGGGGGACAACCTTGGCAGACTGTGGAACATAGCTCCTGTGCTGACCCCGAGGAAACACTTCTAGATTTTATCTCAGTGATGCTGGTGTCTTCTCAATCACCACTAATTTCTCAACTCTAACTAACCAGCATCAATTTTCTCAGTAAAGCAAAGGTTTGGCTTCAATTGTTCTGGTCTGTAGTTAATCACAGCTGATTCTTCAGCCTTAGCTAACCAGAATCTCAAATTTCCCTCTGGAACTTCACATCTAGGCTTCCATTGTCTGCACTGTTTTTAGCATTTTCCCTACCAAGCTCCCACAGAGTAGTTCACCAAGCTTTGAACATTCAATGACTTCAAGTTCCTAAATCCTTCAACAATCCTCCCCCAAAGCAACATGGTCAGGTCTGTAACAGCAATACTCCATGATCGTGCTACCAAATTGTCTTAGTTAGGGTTATTCTTGCTATAATGAAACACCATGACCAGAAACAACTTGAGGGGAGGGTTTATTTCATTCACTATTCCATATAAGGGTTCATCAGTGAGTGTAGTCAGAGGCTGCTCGTTCATTTCCCGGCCACCCAGATCCGAAATAATCACAAAGAAATTATACTAATTGCAACACTACTTGGCCAATGACTCTAGCATATTCCTAGCTGGCTCTCACATCTTAAATTAACCCATTTCTATTATTCTGTGTATCTCCACAAGGTTGTGGCTTACTGGGTAAAATTTCAGCATCTGTCTGTCTCCTTTGGTAGCTACATGGCATCTCTCTGACTGCCTTCTTTTCTCCTCTATCTCTGCTTGAAATTCCTGCCTTCCTATATTCTGTGATACAATAGGCTCAAAGCAGCTTCTTTATTAACCAATGGTAATAAAACATATGCACAGCCTACAGAGGGAAATCCCACATCAAGTGAGGGCAAGAACTCAAGCAGATCAGGAACCTGGAGGCAGGAGCTGATTCAGAGGACATGGAGGAGTGTTTCTTACTGACTTGCTCCCAACTGCTTGCTTATACTGCTTTCTTATAGAACCCAAGCCCAGGGGTGTCACCATCCACAATGGGACAGGCCCTCTCACATCAGTCACTAATTAAGAAAATGCCCTACAGGCTTGCCTGCAGCCTTCTCTTATGAAGACATTTTCTGAATTATGGATACCTTCTCTGTGATGACTCTGGCTTTGTCAAGTTGACTTAAAACTAGCCAGCACATAAAAAGACCACAAAAGCATCAAACTATATCTCAGTTTGCCTTCTTCTAATAAGTGACCATAAGAACTCCATGAAAACTGGTTCACAATTTTTGAGTAAGAAAGATATTTAAGTGAACAATGTATGGCACTATGAGCAAGGAGGCTTGGCCAGACTGGAAAGCTGAGGAGGGGCAGAATGCGGAGGAGATGAGGATAGAACCTAGCAGGGGAGGAGAGAAGGGCAGGGAGTCCAGCTGTGCAGGGGAGAGCTACAGCTTGCTGCTTCATGGCTAGACTTGAAATAGGACTATTGGTATTCCTGCCCATTGTCTACTTCCCCCCCAACTGACTATTAAAGGAAGGAATTAGTGCCACTACTTTTTCTTTTTCAAAGTATGCAGTGTGAGCGTGGTTCACTCTGACTCCTTTAAAATGAAACAGGAGAGAAAGATGATGGCTCCTTCAGTTGGGAGGAGCTTGAGGGAAGGGAGCAAGCCCTGGCATCCTACTGAGCTGGGGTTGGGGGCAGAAGCTGTTTGGTAAGGTGAGGTCATCAAGCAAACTGATGATCAAGCAAGGTAACCCAGTGTATTCCAGTTGGGCTCAGGAAGATGATACCTAGGTGGGAAGCTCAACATCCAGCTGCCACCTCTCCTAAGTTTCAGACTCGCTCATTCAACTGCTTGCTCCTCCTAACAAGTGCATCCAAGCTATGGTGGAATACATCAGGGGTGTAATATGGTGAGGAAAACATACATGAAGCTGAGAACCCAGCAGGCCAATACAAATAAGTCAAACTGTCAAAAAGAAGGGGAAAAAAATGCCCAGAAGGAAAATAGAGAAAACTAAAATGGGATCATGAGGGAACACTGAAAAAACTCCCAGAGGTTGAGCATCAGAAACCCAAGGCAATCTCTCCCCAGTTGACTCAAACAAGACAAAAACAGAGAATGAGCAAGGACCACAAGAGGAGAGAATACTCTTCTTTGGATGCTGCAAAGAAAACTCAGATTGAAATAAATACCCAGTGTGATTTAATAAAAATAGCACCAAATAGGATCGTCAAGGCATGACCAGATCAAGAGGGCTATGCAGCAGTTATAGGATTGAACTTCACTAGAGTGCTTTTGCTGCAAAGTCTCTTTTGTTCTTTCTCCAGGACACACCTTAGCCGTATGCTGCCTGGTGTTACATTGTTCTTCAGAGAATCCGCACCTGAAGGAGAACCTCACCAGGCACATTCCCTATGTTGTGGTCCTGGGCTCCAAATCAACACAAGCAAACATAAGAGGTTCCCACAAAGAAAGATTTAATACAAGGCAGCCCAAAACAAGGGGAAGGCCGAGGGCTGGAATGCCTGATCTATCAGGACAGTAGGACAGATTTGGGAGCTGAACTGTGACCCCGAATTTTAGTTGAAGCAAATATTTAAGCACAAAAGTCACAAACATTTGTTGCCAAGTTATAATTGAATTTTCACCAATTAGAAATCAAAGATAAGGGGCTTAAATGTTCCATCATTGTCAATCAACATACAATGCAGGATTTTCAGTCTAACCAGTCAGATTCATTTGTTCTCTCTGTTGTTAGTAATAGCCATGATGTTTCCAGAAAACTAAAGATGCATGATGACCATTTCTATGGTTTAGGGATGAGGTGGATCAGCTATTGGAAGATTCCCAGCTCCCTTAGGGCTTGGGAACCTGAACCTTGTTTCACCCAACAGGCAAAATGAAGTCTGAAGTCAAAATGGCAGTACTTAGGACAAAGTGCTTTGTGCCTGTTCTCAACATCCCCCCCCACACACACACACACATCTTGGGACTAAGGGGATGAATCTGCTTCTATGGGCTTGAATAAGAGGTTTTACTGTGCCCTTAGAATCATGAGCTTGACATCACCTATGTGATCTTGAACAAATCATGCAATGGTCTTGATAGCACAGGGGCAAACAGTTTAACAAGGAACAGAAGGGTATCCAAAGATACTAGTTGAAAAGTGATTCATACTAGCTGGAACTCTGCCTTTCCTCCTTCCTGGTGAGGGGATTCTCTTTGGGAATTAAATCAGACCTGAATTTTGGACAGATTGAAGGAGGATTTCCAAACATTATCTCATGGGGATTAGGTCATCCATGTAAGGGATAGTTTTGACCCAGAGGAGGGCAAAGGGAAGGAGTGTTGTCTAGTCCTCACCATTTTCTAGGGTTAATTTAGTTAAGGTCTCCTTTTTTTCCCTTTAATTAAGGTCTTTTTTGTTCTTTCCTGTCTAACAGGTTTTATTTTACTTTCCCTGGACTATCCCAGAATGACTGACAAATATGCAACAGATTTCCCCCAAAGGAGATCTGGCTTTGACCTAGCATTTTCAGCCTGTTATGGGGGCAGCAATGATGTACTTTCTTCTGTAACTACTAAAATTGGGGCTTTGACTGTCAGAGCCCAGGAAGGTTGAAAGGCTTGTCAAAGGCTAGGTGGGCAATGGGGCATTTATCAGAAGCATCTGATGAGCTGGCCCAGGTGAAGGAACAGAGAGCAATCACATTGGCTGAACTGGTTCACATCAGCTTTCAGCAAGTCCAGATCTCAGAAGTCTGCAGTCCACAGGTGCTCCCTGGGTGGTGTCTGTTAAATCTGCTGAGGCAAATATAGAATAAGAACAAAAGTTAAAATTTAGCAACTTAAAAGAGAACCTTATGTTTGAAACTTTTACTTATCTGGAGTCCGTTTGACCTGTGGCAGGTGGATCCAAGTCTTATGACTTCTTTGATTTCCTGAAGCTCACATGAATTTTTAGTTTACCAAAGGAGATAAAAAAAATTCTAGATATATTAGCATTTTCATTGCACTGAAATCCATATTTTATCAAAAGCACTTAACAGGTGTCTGTAAAAAGAACCTGGAACAGGTTTACACCTTGGAGACATAGCGAAAGCTATGACTTTGGGTTAGTCTGATGAAAACCACCTTTAAGTTTATACTTAGAAGACCAAAGGAAATTTAAAATCTTGAGCTTATTACTGAATAACGAGTAGTCAGTGCTCTATCAGTTTATCTGAATTCCATTTATTAGTGTTAAAACTCTGAACCTCTAAAATGTCTGTTTAAAAATATACTTTTAGTGAAGTTTGCAAGGCATACAGGGTGTATAAGATTAATGTCTAAGACCAATTGTCCTGTCAAGTTTTTATGCATCTTTTACTACTAAGGGAGCACACAGAGGAACATAATCAGAAAAACTTCTGATGCATGCCTCTCAAGGTAGCTAGAGCAAGCCAATTCCATGGTTCTCTGCAATTTCTTTTCTCTTTTCTATTTTTTCTGTATTATACTTATTAGCACTTGATATTTTATATATGAACCAATTTGATTATTATCTTCTCTCCCAATATCATTGGAAAGTAAAATTTATGAGAGGAAAAAAAACTCTATGCAAAGAACAAATGTGTTTGAACACTTTTCTTTCTGTTTACTCATTTATCAGAGATAGGATTAGTTATTAAGTTGCTTTAGTGAAAAGTTACATCTGAAACCTGTTTATTCTTCAACATGAAGCTTGTGAGCAAGGCAAGCCTGTTTGCCTTTTCTGAAAAAGAGACCTACCTAATGAACTAACTAATAAACTAACAAGGTGGCTGTAGCCTTGAGGGAAGGAGCTGACTGTCTGTTGAAGTTAGTATAGCCATAAATGTGATTAGAGACTTGAGAAGGATTAACCAAAATGTCAAAAGCTAGCCCATGTTCCACACCTAGACAGATATCCCAAGTTCCTCTTGTCTCCATGATGATGAGGGTCCATGATCTTCTTGGAGACCTTAGGAGTCACTGATAGGATCTGAGAATCTCAGTCATTTAAATTTAAATAATTAAAAAACCACATTCAGCAAATACCTGACAGTTTGAGGACATGAACCAAACAACCCTTGTTTATTTTTAGTTATTTGTTTTAGGCTATAATTTGAAAACATACAAGACACTAGAAAATTTTTTATTGTACTGGATTACATTAGTTCTTAGCACGACTCTTATAAGTATAGTTCTGAATATCTCAAGGCTTAATCGTCTTTAACAGTTTACAATATTAGTCTTAAAATGATAATTTCTGAATTAAAGCTCTTTCAAGTATCAAGATAAGACTTTTAATTCATAAACATAGTCTACAGGAAGACTGGAAATTTTTCTGATTCTTATATAGTGTACCATTGAGGAATATTATGGGAGCTCCTTCAGCCAAGAGCCTTTAAGATACCAGCCCACTTGAGCATGGTCTCTTATACTATAAATGCAGCTGTAAAGCATGCAATTGGTCTCTTGTTTCTGGCTCTCACTTCCAGGGGCTAGATTCAGTTCCTGTGATCATCAGAGGTCTGTGATCTAAAACTGTGATCTGTGAATATACCCCTAAATAAATAACCCTTTATTATACATAATTCTGTACTAGTGTGGAATATTTTGTAACTTTTGTCATCAGAAGAACATAACAGTTTATTGTATAACAGTTTATCAAAATAATTATACCTTAATAAAGCTAGCAAAAACAAGGAGGTTAGACTTGTTTATTCAAGCTTATAAAAACCTTTAAGCCAGTTTTTATAAGCTTGAATAAACCTAAAGTATGGAGAGACATTCATTAAACCAGTGGTTTTAAGTTCTTTGTCAGACTGCATAAGTCATCTTATTACTAAATCATAGAATAGAAATATTCCAGTTTCTGTTGCTTAGCAGTTGTGGCCCTAACTTTATTTAGTTTGCCAGTGACTACATTGGGTATTTGAGACTTTAGTGCAATCTTGAGCCTTTCTCAGGATGAGTCTTTATGCATAAAAACCATATTTTAGGTTGACACATTTTAGTTAACAAAAAGTCAGAAGCAGAACTAAAGGGGTTAAAAAACAAGTTAATACATTTGAACATTTGCCCAGAACTATAAACATTGATGGATTAGGTCTTATTTTTAATAATTATCTATATAACCTTCTAATTAGTAACCCTGTGTTAAAGTTTTGAGTTAACCTTTCTTTTTGTTACAAATATAGATTTTATCCATGCCCAATAAATTTATAAGTCAATAATCCTTAGCTGTTCTACTCTTGTTCCCTTCTGCCAGTCAATTTTTTTTGATCCCAGACATAGATACGTTAAAAGCATGTCTGGGTCAGAAGAAGGGTAGGCCATAACCCAGTTCCAGAGCCAGCCCTTCAATGAGACAGAACAACATAAAGCAACTTTAATATCATCCTTAACCAATTGACATTTGAATCCCTATTACATTAGATCCAATGGCCAGACAGCACAGAGATAAAATCTGAGCATAGGTGATTGATCACAACAGTAACAGATGAGCTGTAACCAAGACACATAGAACACAGTAAACTCATACCTTCATTATTAATCAGACACAAACACGCAGTGGCCACATTCATGCATTTAAGCATGAAAACAAATTGACAAAACTGTTCTTATTTCCTCCAGCTATAATTTCAAGGAGGGGTGCCTTGAAACCTATTGGATCCATTTCTCATAAACACCAGAGAAAGCTGCCTATAAGCCAATGCACCGAATTCTGCAACTGCACACTGTCATTGAACTACTTCAGGTTACAGCTCTGGGCAGTGGTGCTTGGCTAAGGAGCTACACTGCAGCACTTTTCAGTTTTTGTAAAGGAGCTGCATTTTGTGTTTGTCTTGTTTTAATTCAGAGCAACAAGCATGCAACCAAACATAACGACAGACACAAACTGATGGATCTGGACAGGCTGGCATGCCCAGAACAACCAATAGAGTTGGAAAATAGATGGGAGAGAAGCAGATGTTCCACCAGCAGGACCCAGACATCCCACTGCTCTATCAATGAGGCCCAAGAGGCAGATGAGGCATCATCCCTGGGAAGAATATATCTCCGGAAATGCTGTCCTTCTATTGGAAATCCTTAAAATGTTTCAAGACAAGGTCTAGGAGTGCAAGGAAAACTGAAGAAGCTTGGCCTATGATCTCAAACGCATGAAACAAAACAGAAATGAACAGAGAAAAACAAAAACAAAAAACCAAAGCTGACAGTCAAGGACAGATTGCCTGGACAACACAGAAACCATTAAAGGGGACAGAAAACCAGAGCCAGATGTTGCCCCAGCAGAAACCTGAGAGGAATCAAGATGTTTCTCATGCTCTAATCCTAGTAAGTTTATCCTTTGGGTCCCAGGTAGGCACCTACCAGAAACCAGAAACTTGGCTTACCTCTAGAGGTACAAAAGACTGAAAACCAGTCCCAAGTACTGACAAATCTGCCTTGGGAATTCTAGTGAGTAAGCATTTGGATTCCTAGACAATAGACCAAAATACTGTAGTCTGAGTCTCTGAACCAACCCAAGGAAACATAAGAGGTTCCCACAAAGCTAGATTTAGTACAAGGCAGCACAAAATAAGGGGAAGGCTGGGGGCAGGGATACCTGATCTATGAGGACTATAGGACAGATTTCGGAGCTGAACTGTGACCCCGAATTTCAGTGGGAACAAGTATTTAAGCACAAAAGTCACAAACATTTGTTGCCAAGTTATAGTTGAATTTTCCACAATCAGAAATCAAAGATGAGGGGCTTTTGTTAAGTGTTCCATCACTGTCAACTGACATACAATGCAAGATTTTTTATTTTTTATTTTGTATATATTTGGTTTTTTGAGACAGCGTTTCTCTGTAGCTTTGGAGCCTATCCTGGAACTAGCTCTTGTAGACTAGGCTGGCCTCGAACTCACAGAGATCTGCCTGCCTCTGCCTCCCGAGTGCTGGGATTAAAGACATGCGCCACCATCACCCGGCTACAATGCAAGATTTTCGGTCCAACCAGTCAGATTAATTTGTTCTTTCTATTGTTAGGAACAACCATGATGTTTCTAGAGAACTAAAGATGCATGCTCTTTCTATGGTTTAGGGGTGAGGTAGATCAGCTATTGGAAGATTCCCAGCTCTCCTAGGGCCTGGGAATGTGAAACTTGTTTCACCTTACAGGTACAATGGAGTCTGAAATAAAATGGTAGTACTTAGGACAAGGTGATTTTTATATCTTCATAACACCTAAGCCTCGAACCTCTTAGTCTCCATAGTCAGGAGTTGAATAGTCTCTAGTATTTATGAATTACAAAGTCTGAAATATTCAGTTACAGCAGGAAAAAAAAAAAAACAGCGTGAGGAATGGAACCCAAGTCCTTCCATGTAAATGTCTACATCCCTGAAAGTTAGAGTTCCATTGCAGTTCATGTCCACTCAACCCCCTCATTTCAAGACTTCATTACTTCTTGTCACCAAACTACATTCTGCTTTTCATTCCGTCTCTCCTGACCACCCTGACGGTTCCTTATGTAAACCGGTTTAAGTTTCTCATTGCTTTCAGCAAAGTGCAAAATCCTTACAGTACTTCTCCATGGGAATTCTCTCTGGGCTTACTCTCCTGGGATATACCAGTTACTTAAAACTTCATGCTATCTCATAGTATTACCCATCTGTTTTCCTATCTTCTCACGCATGCTACCTGAAGACAGGGCAAGCATTCTTTCTAGAGTTGTAGGTTTGTATGCCTGTGTCCCGATCCCATATGCACTGAAAGCCTAGCACACCCTCATTTCATTATCTGCTGTGTGAATTTCATGATTCCGTTTAAGTTCTTATAGCCACTTATTGAGCCAGTAGTTAGTGTTTCATATGTGTGGGGTGACCATACTGTGTGCAGAGTAGACTAGCTCTCTGAGGCCCAGTTGGTCCCATGGACCCTAGGTAAGACATTATCTCCCACATGCTAACAATCCCTATAGACTGCCCAACAACCCCATAATGTACACCCTCCCCTGGGCTCCATATTCCAGCCCACAACTCTGCCAAAGCCCTTCTTCTTTACCAGAGGCCAAGCCAATTTTAGGGATCCAAGGGAAGTCACTGCCTATAGCCAGGAAACACTCACTACACCTGGCTCAACAGCCACCAACTGAACCTGCTCCCCTGAGTTCCATATCCCAGCCCACAAACTCAGCAGTAAACTTCTGAACTGGAGGCCACACTGTTCTAGGAGTCCCATAGACCTAACAGGTACACAGAACCTCAGATGTCACACAGGAACTTTGTGCCTTAGAGGCAACTTTGGAACCCAAAACTCCAGAAAGTTTGAGAGGCAGAGGCAGGTGAATCTCTGTTAGTTCAGGGCCAGCCTGGTCTGAAGAGTGAGTTCTAGGACAGCTAGGGCTGTTACACATTTACCCAAGAAACCTTGTCCTGAAAAACCAAAAGAAAAAAAAAAACACTGGAGGCTTCACACTGGACCTAAAGACTCATTAGTCACCCAAATCCCTGGCCACTTAGGCCAGAGGGCTAAGGAGAAAATGGAAACCAAGGAACATCCATCCAGAAAAGATAAATTTAGGATTAAATACCTATACTTATAATCATCCCAAGCCCAGACACCTAAATGCCAATATAAGAACACATTCAGCAACAGAAAGTGCAATATGGCACCACCAGAGCCCAGCTATTCTGCAAGAGCAAGAAATAAATATTCAAATACTGCTGAACCACAAGAAAATTACTTTAAAGGCAATTTTATGAAGATAATAGAGGTGCTTAAAGAGGAAATGAAAAATCCTTTAAAGAAACTGAAGAAAAGACAAACAAAAAAATGTAGGAAATTAATAAATCCCTTAAAGAATGTGAAGAAAGCCAAGAAAAAAAGAATCAAACAGGTGAAGGAAACAAGACCTGAAAATGTAAAGAGAAGCAATGAAAAAAATACAACAAATGGAGGGAATTATGGAAATGGAAAAATCTGGGAAAGTGAACAGGAACTACAGATGAAAACATCACCACCAGAATACAGGGGGTGGAAGAGAGAGAAGATACGATAGAAGAAATATATCCATTGGCCAAAGTAAATTTTCAATCTAAAAAATTCCTAACAGAAAACATCCAGAAAATCTGGGACACTATGAAAAATCCAAACTTAAAAAGTCCAGTTGAAGAGAGGAAGGAGGGATTATGTGATCACGTAGGGGGCAAGGTCACGATAGAAAACTCCACGGAGACAGTTGACCTGAGCTAGTGGGAGCTCATAGACTCTGGGCTGACAGCTAGGGAGCCTCATGGTACCAAACTGGACCCTCTGAACATGGGTGATAGTTGTATGATTTGGTCTGTTTGTGGAATCCCTGCAAGTGGAGCCAGAATGTATCCCATTTGGAGTCCATACCCTATTGTGGGATATCTTGCTCAGCCTTGATGCAGTCGGGAGGGATTTGGTCCTGCTTCAACTTGATATGCCAGGCTTAGTTGAATCCCCATGGGAGGCCTTACCCTCTAAGGAATAGATAGAGGTGAAGGGGAGGTGGGTAGGCGTGGCAGGAGGAAAGGGAAGGGAAACTGTGGTTGGTATATAAAATGAATTTTTAAAAAAAAAGAAAAAATCTAATACCACTTCATGATAAAAGTCTTGGAGAAATCAGGGATACAAGGAACATACCTAACATAATAAAGGCAGTATGTAGCAAACCAAGAGCTAACATAAATTAAATGGAAAAAAAGTCAAAGCAATTCCACTAAAATCAGGAACAAGAGAAGACTGTCTACTCTCTCCATATTTATTCAATATAGTACCTGACGATTTAACTAGAGCAATAAGACAACTAAAGGGGGTACATGTTGGAAAGGAAGAAACCAAAGTATTGCTATTTGCAGATAATATGGTAGTGCACATAAGTGACCCCAAAAATTTTTCCAGGAAACCTCCTACATGTAACATGAATAATAAAAACTCAAAGACAGATATTGCGGTTCAACCTGAAGATCACAAAAGTGTAACCAGAGGCTGCTTGTTCATTTTCTGGCTGCCCAGACCCAAATAATCACAAAGAAACTATATTAATTACAACACTGCTTGACTGACCTATTTCTAGCTAATCTTAAATTAACCCATTTCAATTATTTTATATTTTACCATGTGGCTCATTGTTTGTTACCTCTTGCTTCTTGGGCAGTTATGTGATGTCTTCCTCCTTTGGCAGCTACATGGCATCTCCTTAACTCTGCCTTATCTATCTATCTATCTATCTATCTATCTATCTATCTATCTATCTATCTATCTATCTATCTATCTTTTGTAGCCTGGCTACATTCTGTCCTTCCATAAGCCAAAGCAGCTTTACTCATTGACCAATAAAAGCAACACATATACAGAAGGACATCCCACATCAGAAAAGCAGCCAGCCTCAAATAGAAATGGCAGTCCTGGCTCCAAATCCTCAGAATGTGACTGAGTGTGAAACCTCTCTCCTTCTGTCTTGTATTCCTCTTTATTTCTGGGATTAAAGGCATGCACCACTACCACCCAGCTTTTATGGTTAACTAGTGTGACTGCTGGGATTAAAGGTGTGTACAACCACTGCCTAGCATCTATGGATGACTAGTATGGCTGCTTTGCGCTGACCTTCAGGTAAGGTTTATTTATTAAAACACAAATAATATACCACTAAACCTACATGTGATAAACATCTTCAGCAAAGTGGCTTGATACAATGTAAACAAAAAGCAATAGTCCTCCTGTATACAAACAGTGAAATAGTAAATGGGCTGAGAAAGAAATTACGGGGAAACATGAATAACAATAGCCACAACTCATATAAAGTATACTTGTGTAACTGTAACCAAGCAAGTTAAAAACATGTATGGCAAAAACTTCAAGTTTTTGAAGAGAAAAATTGAAAAAGTTATCAGAATCATAGAGATTTTCCATGCTCATGGATTGGTAGAATAGTAAACATGGTAAAATGATCATCTTACCAAAAGCAATCTACAGATTCTATGCAATCCCCATGAAAATCCCACCACAATTCTTTACAGTCCTTGAAAGAACAGTACTCAACTTCATATGAAAAAAAATGAGGATGGCTATAACAATTCCATACAATAAAAAAGCTGCTGGAGGTCCCACCATCTATGATTTTAACCTCTACTACAGAGCAATAGTAATTAAAAACTGCATGGTATTGGCATAAAAACAGACATGTTGATCAATGGAACAGAATTGAAGACCCTTATGTAAATCCATATACCTACAGATACCTGATTTTGATTTTTAAAAAAGCCAAAAATATACAATGGGAAAAAAAAGCATCTTCAACAAATGGTGCTGATCTAACAGGAAGTAAAAGAGTACAAATAGATCCATTTCTATCACCCTACACTTGGGGTCACAGAGGTTCACAAGGACTGAACTGCGAACCAGGGAGCCATCATGGGATTGACCTAGGCCCTCAGTGCATAGGTTATAGTTTGCAGCTTGGTCTTCTTGTGGGGCTCCTAACAGTGGGAGCAGAAGTTTTCTCTGAAGCTGTTTCCTGCTTTTCGGACCCTTTCCTCTTACTGAGTTGCCCCCCCACACACACCTTAATAGAAGACCAACCAGGTGGGTAGTCCTTCCACATCTTGATATTCTAAGATTGGCCAGTAGAGATGGGAGACCTGCCCTTTTCTGAAGAGAAGGGAGGAGTGGGGAGGGAGAGTAGAGTTTGGGAAATGAAACTGGAAGGAGAGGAAGAAGGGAGGGGAAACTGTGTTTGGGCTGGGGAATAATTAGCTACTTAAATGATTAGTTAATAAAAAAAATTTAAAAATCACACATGGAATTTAATTCTCTTACATAAACATAATAAAATACATAGAAATCAATTTATTACTATATTTTGTTTAATTTAGTATATTCAAAATAATATCATTTTGCTATATAGTCTATATTAAAATTACTGTAATATTTTATGCTCTTTTTACTCTATAGCATATATCAATTCAGATTAGGCATGTCTCAAGGTCTTTTGTGACTAGTAGCTATCACATTGGATGATATTTAAACCTAGACTAAGGTTTCAAGTGATCCAGGCCAGAGAGCACAATGTGATAAATAATAATAATAATGTAAAGTAGAGCTATGAGGCAGACCTCACCTGGAGGAATGGCTGACTATGGGACTGGCAGAATGAACATAGAGTTTCTAGCAAGGCAAAGTATGTATGAAAGTCCAAAAGAAGGAGGTGCCCCATGGACTTCAGAGCTGGTCAGGCCGAGAAGGAGGAGTGAGGAAAGACCATGGGCCTATCACAATCACTTAGACGTGTGTTTGGTGTCAAGAAGAGAAGCTACCGAATCCACCTGCGCTTCCATTCTATCTCAGGCAGGGTGGACTCAAACGAGGCAGCAGCTTCAGGTGATTTCATCAATGACACCAGCAAGAACAGGTGGCAGAAGCCTCGGCCTGATAAGGAGGTAGGTACCAAGGCAACCTAAGCAAACGCGCAAAAATCTCGGAGGAAAGATGTAGCATTTCCTGAACAACTTTGAGTAAACCATGCTTATGGGGACAGGGTCATATAGGCTTCCTTTATTTAGATTACAGCGGACTCAGTCTATGGTTTTGGGGAATCAAAACACTGCCCCAACTTGATGAAAATAATAAAACACAAGAGATTCAGCGCTAATTCAGTAGCTCTAATGGGCTACTATTTTGAAGCGTGGCCATCTCCTACTAGAAAAATTAATTTTTTAGAATATACCATGCAGGAAAGCATCCTAGTGAACATAATAAATCAATGGTGTCAGGACTAGATTAACTACTGAGAGAACAGGCAGAATCATAATTAGAGTCATTGTAATAATGGAGTTCAGAGGGCAGAGAAACTGAGATTACTGGATCGTTTGATTTTTAGACTTAAACAATGAGTTATTGGAAATGATGACACTCTCATTTATATCCTGTCCTTTTCCATCAATACTCTAGACTGTAATAGCTAAGCAGCATGCTCCTGAACCTTCACGAGAATTTGTTTATCTCTGGTATGCGTCTGATTCTACATTACGGTGCCAGTCTCACTTTTTGAATTTGATGTGTAATTTCAAAGCAGAAAATCAAACTCCAGTTTCTATATTAATTACAGGAATTACCCAATTCCTCTTCAAAGCATTAACAGGGCCTGCAATATATTAAACTTTCGGATGAGCCCCCATCAACTCTGATTCTAATGAGATGCTGTGGCTTCCCCTGGTAGCTAATTAGTGTTATTCATATAGCCACCTTTAGTCCATGAAACTTAAAAAAAGAAAAAAAAATGTGTTTGAACCCAGGTAAGGGCAGAGAGAGAGCGTCCTGTAAATACATTATTTTCTTGGCTGTTTTAATGGAATATTAGATGAGGTATTAGAAATAAATCCCACTGAAAGTGTATTTCCTCCAGCTTGCTATAAACATTTTGAATATAAATTCTGGCATGAACTAAATTATCTGGCTTCCACCCTATTTCTGTTCATCAATTTCCATTCTCGACTTTTAAGAATATCATTGGGTTTAGTATCTTTTGTGTTCTTTCCAACATGGAATATCTTTGAATCTTCTCTTCTGCTGGTCTTTTATATCCAACATTAATTTATCTATCAAAATAATAATAATATTTATTATATGTAATAGCATGCATGTATATATATATATGTTTGCATATCATGTATTTGTATATTTATATGAACAGTTCTATTGATTTAAGAGTGGAGTAGATTATTAAAAGTGTACTTGCTTCAAAAGAGCCATCCATTTTAAATTTTTTGCCAGGATTACTATTTGAATGCCAATTCTTTTCACCAAAAAAGAAACCAAAACTTGAAAACCAGTGTTTGAAACTGTAAGTTCCCTCAATGGAGTCCTTAAATAACCAAGAACTGTTCTAAAGGCCTAACAGAAAGTTTGAAGGATTATGTGACCTCAGTTTTTTTTTTTTAATTTATCATTTTTTTAATTTACTTTACATACCAACCACAATTTCTTCTCCCTCTCCTCCCATTCTTTCTTCTCCCCAACCTCCCTTTCACCCCCACCCCCTCTTCCTCCCACTCCCTTCAAATTGGGTAAGGCCGCCCATGGGGATCAACAAAGCATGGCATATCAATCTGAGGCAAGACTGAGCTCCTCCCCCTTGAATCAAGGCTGAACAAAGCATCCCACCATGGAGGATAGGTGCCAAAGAGCCAGCTCCTGTATCAGGGACAGGTCCTGCTCCTTCTTCTGGGGACCCCACAATAGACCAAGCTACACAACTGTCACTCACATGCAAAGGGCCTAGTGACCTCAGTTTCTTAAACCATTCTTAACTGCAGCAGGAACTGCTGGTTTGAGAGAAACTGCCAAGGAAAGGGGGACCTGCAACTAATTATTAAATGTAATACCACAAATGCTGAAAACCTTTTGAAAACCTTATATATTAATATAAACTCAAATTCTACTCAGGGCCAAAGTATATAATAAAAAAGCCAGTGTTCCATCTTTTGCAAAACAATTCTTCATAGTATTTGAAGATAATATTTAAATGCAACTTCAAGCTCTCATCTCTATCCTGGATACTCTATGCATCTTATTGGCCAGTTCTCATCTCTACCCTGGATACCCACAGATTCTATGTGTCTTATTGGCCAGTGATCTTTTTCACCTGTTTATAGCAAATGATCCCTTTGAATTTTAAGGTGGAGAAAAAGATTTTCATTTTCTAGGCAGTGCTAAAAATACTGGAAGCATTGGTACAAAAGCTCACATCTGTCAAAAACCTGACATCAGATCGTTCTTTCCAATTGTTGGGATTTTCTTGGAGTTAAGAGTCCCTGTGGGTGTTCTAACCCTCTGACTCTTTGACACAATGCTGCCATCCACAAAGTTCATACTCAAGAACTACTCCAATAAGCTGACAGGGAAAAAAATTCCCCACCTCATGATATTTTAAGTAAGGTTATAATTCTGTGTTGGGCCGTGTTCATAGCACCATGTGACTCATAGGCTGCAGGCTGGCCATGACTGCTAGATTTCCTCTGATGTGACTGATGTCCGGCCATCCTTTTTGTCTCCTCATGAAGGCAGCTGAGTAGGGCATGGAGATGATGGGCTGGCTCAACTTTCTCGCGTCTCTTTGGAACTGGAGCTGAAGTGTGCAGCAAAGAGCACACAGAACCTTTCCAGTGCGGTAGATATGCACTCTATGTAATTTTGTTTTTCCCAGCCAGAAGAGTCCTTTTTCCTAAAGGAGAGAGAGAGGAAGAGCTTTCCAAATAGCCCACCAACTAACTCTCTGACCTATGGCCATTACCAACACACACACATCATGCCCACAGCCAGCAGGGGCAGGTGTTTCTTAAGACCTTTCTCTGCAGAAGCTTTCAGAAGGAGTAGGCCTCCTTTCTCATCAGCCTCCTTTCTCTCATTTTAACTCAAATTTTGAAATGTAAATCAAGCCTTCCATACACTATTGGTTGCCTACCCAACCACGGTTTACTGCCTACTGCAAAGTAATTGATTTCTTTTGTTACCAATGTTACATGACTGTTTAGGAATCCACCAGGCTGTTCCTTGATGTCGAAAGAAGAATACTCCCTATAGCGGATCTTCTAGATGTCTTGCTAGGGGCTTGTGTGGATATGACATGACACAGATCTCACTATTGAGACATAAAAGGCTGTTTTTAGTGTGAATGCTGAGCTGGATTTTCATGGTAGGCTTCATTACAGAGGCATGGACATACAGGAGATTCGTACTGTAAACCTGTCCTGCCTTTGGTGTAATTATGTGTGGGAAATGTTTCAAATGAAGTGTGCTAGTGGTCAGAGTGGAACACTGACAGGAAGCAAGCCCTGACATCATTGCCAGAATGATCACTGAAATGCCTCTATATTTATTATGTGAGATAAAATACTGCTCATTTTTCAAAACACTGTTAGTTGGGTTTCCTCTGCCTGCAACCTGAAACTCCCTAATACATAAAAACCCTTTCACTTTCAAAAAGGACAAATTAAATTTCAACAGTACCGAAATAGTACTGTGTCCCTCCTGCAGTGAGAGTTAAAGGAACATTTTTAGATCACCTGCAGTGGTCCAGGCTTCCAGGTACAAGCTCACTCCCTATTTTCCCAGTTGCCCTCTATGCTCAGTTTAATATACCAGGAAGCAGAGGAACTTGCTCAAAATGACACCTCTTGGTTGCCAAGAAGCTGAAAACACAAGGCTGCTGACTCCGAGGCTGACATTCTCCCATATGCCAATTTTCATCCAGATAAATGTCTTCATGATGGACATAGAAAGGCCGGAATGTTAAGGCAAGCTTGCTTTTCACAGGCCAATATTTCAACAAAGGCCAAACACATGTTCTTGCAAGGCATGCCATGCATCTCAATGTTGTTCATCCTCTGCCAACAGTTCAGAGCCAGGCCTTTCTTGTTCTCAACAAGGAAAGGCATGAGTGCTTGCATGGGTGTCAACCCATAACTAACACTTCCCCTTGTGCAGACAAGTTGTCGGCCTCTAAAAAGACTCTCTTCCAATGCTGGGGAAAGCCTAGATTCCATGTGGAAGCCATAAGACAAGTCCAACTGTTTTGAGAACATTTTCTTAACAGACATAAGAAGCCTATCTGAATGCTTTAGAATTTCTCATTTCCTAAAACTAGAAAAATAAAATTTGAGTAGATGGCTCTGAGGTCAGGATCATTTGCTGCTCTTGCAGAGGATCAAGGTTTGGCTTCCAACATCCACATGGTAATTCATAATCCTCTGTAATCCCAGTTCCAGGAGATCTGATACCCACTTCTGGCCTTCGTGAATACTGTGTACACTTGTATTCAGATAAAACATCCATAGCATCCAGACAAAAATTAACAAAATCTTTTTTAAAATGT
>NC_022009.1:74346469-74357845 GCF_000317375.1 Microtus ochrogaster
AAATAATATCATTTTGCTATATAGTCTATATTAAAATTACTGTAATATTTTATGCTTTTTTTACTCTATAGCATATATCAATTCAGATTAGGCATGTCTCAAGGTCTTTGGTGACTAGTAGCTATCACATTGGATGATATTTAAACCTAGACTAAGGTTTCAAGTGATCCAGGCCAGAGAGCACAATGTGATAAATAATAATAATAATGTAAAGTAGAGCTATGAGGCAGACCTCACCTGGAGGAATGGCTGACTATGGGACTGGCAGAATGAACATAGAGTTTCTAGCAAGGCAAAGTATGTATGAAAGTCCAAAAGAAGGAGGTGCCCCATGGACTTCAGAGCTGGTCAGGCCGAGAAGGAGGAGTGAGGAAAGACCATGGGCCTATCACAATCACTTAGACGTGTGTTTGGTGTCAAGAAGAGAAGCTACCGAATCCACCTGCGCTTCCATTCTATCTCAGGCAGGGTGGACTCAAACGAGGCAGCAGCTTCAGGTGATTTCATCAATGACACCAGCAAGAACAGGTGGCAGAAGCCTCGGCCTGATAAGGAGGTAGGTACCAAGGCAACCTAAGCAAACGCGCAAAAATCTCGGAGGAAAGATGTAGCATTTCCTGAACAACTTTGAGTAAACCATGCTTATGGGGACAGGGTCATATAGGCTTCCTTTATTTAGATTACAGCGGACTCAGTCTATGGTTTTGGGGAATCAAAACACTGCCCCAACTTGATGAAAATAATAAAACACAAGAGATTCAGCGCTAATTCAGTAGCTCTAATGGGCTACTATTTTGAAGCGTGGCCATCTCCTACTAGAAAAATTAATTTTTTAGAATATACCATGCAGGAAAGCATCCTAGTGAACATAATAAATCAATGGTGTCAGGACTAGATTAACTACTGAGAGAACAGGCAGAATCATAATTAGAGTCATTGTAATAATGGAGTTCAGAGGGCAGAGAAACTGAGATTACTGGATCGTTTGATTTTTAGACTTAAACAATGAGTTATTGGAAATGATGACACTCTCATTTATATCCTGTCCTTTTCCATCAATACTCTAGACTGTAATAGCTAAGCAGCATGCTCCTGAACCTTCACGAGAATTTGTTTATCTCTGGTATGCGTCTGATTCTACATTACGGTGCCAGTCTCACTTTTTGAATTTGATGTGTAATTTCAAAGCAGAAAATCAAACTCCAGTTTCTATATTAATTACAGGAATTACCCAATTCCTCTTCAAAGCATTAACAGGGCCTGCAATATATTAAACTTTCGGATGAGCCCCCATCAACTCTGATTCTAATGAGATGCTGTGGCTTCCCCTGGTAGCTAATTAGTGTTATTCATATAGCCACCTTTAGTCCATGAAACTTAAAAAAAGAAAAAAAAATGTGTTTGAACCCAGGTAAGGGCAGAGAGAGAGCGTCCTGTAAATACATTATTTTCTTGGCTGTTTTAATGGAATATTAGATGAGGTATTAGAAATAAATCCCACTGAAAGTGTATTTCCTCCAGCTTGCTATAAACATTTTGAATATAAATTCTGGCATGAACTAAATTATCTGGCTTCCACCCTATTTCTGTTCATCAATTTCCATTCTCGACTTTTAAGAATATCATTGGGTTTAGTATCTTTTGTGTTCTTTCCAACATGGAATATCTTTGAATCTTCTCTTCTGCTGGTCTTTTATATCCAACATTAATTTATCTATCAAAATAATAATAATATTTATTATATGTAATAGCATGCATGTATATATATATATGTTTGCATATCATGTATTTGTATATTTATATGAACAGTTCTATTGATTTAAGAGTGGAGTAGATTATTAAAAGTGTACTTGCTTCAAAAGAGCCATCCATTTTAAATTTTTTGCCAGGATTACTATTTGAATGCCAATTCTTTTCACCAAAAAAGAAACCAAAACTTGAAAACCAGTGTTTGAAACTGTAAGTTCCCTCAATGGAGTCCTTAAATAACCAAGAACTGTTCTAAAGGCCTAACAGAAAGTTTGAAGGATTATGTGACCTCAGTTTTTTTTTTTTAATTTATCATTTTTTTAATTTACTTTACATACCAACCACAATTTCTTCTCCCTCTCCTCCCATTCTTTCTTCTCCCCAACCTCCCTTTCACCCCCACCCCCTCTTCCTCCCACTCCCTTCAAATTGGGTAAGGCCGCCCATGGGGATCAACAAAGCATGGCATATCAATCTGAGGCAAGACTGAGCTCCTCCCCCTTGAATCAAGGCTGAACAAAGCATCCCACCATGGAGGATAGGTGCCAAAGAGCCAGCTCCTGTATCAGGGACAGGTCCTGCTCCTTCTTCTGGGGACCCCACAATAGACCAAGCTACACAACTGTCACTCACATGCAAAGGGCCTAGTGACCTCAGTTTCTTAAACCATTCTTAACTGCAGCAGGAACTGCTGGTTTGAGAGAAACTGCCAAGGAAAGGGGGACCTGCAACTAATTATTAAATGTAATACCACAAATGCTGAAAACCTTTTGAAAACCTTATATATTAATATAAACTCAAATTCTACTCAGGGCCAAAGTATATAATAAAAAAGCCAGTGTTCCATCTTTTGCAAAACAATTCTTCATAGTATTTGAAGATAATATTTAAATGCAACTTCAAGCTCTCATCTCTATCCTGGATACTCTATGCATCTTATTGGCCAGTTCTCATCTCTACCCTGGATACCCACAGATTCTATGTGTCTTATTGGCCAGTGATCTTTTTCACCTGTTTATAGCAAATGATCCCTTTGAATTTTAAGGTGGAGAAAAAGATTTTCATTTTCTAGGCAGTGCTAAAAATACTGGAAGCATTGGTACAAAAGCTCACATCTGTCAAAAACCTGACATCAGATCGTTCTTTCCAATTGTTGGGATTTTCTTGGAGTTAAGAGTCCCTGTGGGTGTTCTAACCCTCTGACTCTTTGACACAATGCTGCCATCCACAAAGTTCATACTCAAGAACTACTCCAATAAGCTGACAGGGAAAAAAATTCCCCACCTCATGATATTTTAAGTAAGGTTATAATTCTGTGTTGGGCCGTGTTCATAGCACCATGTGACTCATAGGCTGCAGGCTGGCCATGACTGCTAGATTTCCTCTGATGTGACTGATGTCCGGCCATCCTTTTTGTCTCCTCATGAAGGCAGCTGAGTAGGGCATGGAGATGATGGGCTGGCTCAACTTTCTCGCGTCTCTTTGGAACTGGAGCTGAAGTGTGCAGCAAAGAGCACACAGAACCTTTCCAGTGCGGTAGATATGCACTCTATGTAATTTTGTTTTTCCCAGCCAGAAGAGTCCTTTTTCCTAAAGGAGAGAGAGAGGAAGAGCTTTCCAAATAGCCCACCAACTAACTCTCTGACCTATGGCCATTACCAACACACACACATCATGCCCACAGCCAGCAGGGGCAGGTGTTTCTTAAGACCTTTCTCTGCAGAAGCTTTCAGAAGGAGTAGGCCTCCTTTCTCATCAGCCTCCTTTCTCTCATTTTAACTCAAATTTTGAAATGTAAATCAAGCCTTCCATACACTATTGGTTGCCTACCCAACCACGGTTTACTGCCTACTGCAAAGTAATTGATTTCTTTTGTTACCAATGTTACATGACTGTTTAGGAATCCACCAGGCTGTTCCTTGATGTCGAAAGAAGAATACTCCCTATAGCGGATCTTCTAGATGTCTTGCTAGGGGCTTGTGTGGATATGACATGACACAGATCTCACTATTGAGACATAAAAGGCTGTTTTTAGTGTGAATGCTGAGCTGGATTTTCATGGTAGGCTTCATTACAGAGGCATGGACATACAGGAGATTCGTACTGTAAACCTGTCCTGCCTTTGGTGTAATTATGTGTGGGAAATGTTTCAAATGAAGTGTGCTAGTGGTCAGAGTGGAACACTGACAGGAAGCAAGCCCTGACATCATTGCCAGAATGATCACTGAAATGCCTCTATATTTATTATGTGAGATAAAATACTGCTCATTTTTCAAAACACTGTTAGTTGGGTTTCCTCTGCCTGCAACCTGAAACTCCCTAATACATAAAAACCCTTTCACTTTCAAAAAGGACAAATTAAATTTCAACAGTACCGAAATAGTACTGTGTCCCTCCTGCAGTGAGAGTTAAAGGAACATTTTTAGATCACCTGCAGTGGTCCAGGCTTCCAGGTACAAGCTCACTCCCTATTTTCCCAGTTGCCCTCTATGCTCAGTTTAATATACCAGGAAGCAGAGGAACTTGCTCAAAATGACACCTCTTGGTTGCCAAGAAGCTGAAAACACAAGGCTGCTGACTCCGAGGCTGACATTCTCCCATATGCCAATTTTCATCCAGATAAATGTCTTCATGATGGACATAGAAAGGCCGGAATGTTAAGGCAAGCTTGCTTTTCACAGGCCAATATTTCAACAAAGGCCAAACACATGTTCTTGCAAGGCATGCCATGCATCTCAATGTTGTTCATCCTCTGCCAACAGTTCAGAGCCAGGCCTTTCTTGTTCTCAACAAGGAAAGGCATGAGTGCTTGCATGGGTGTCAACCCATAACTAACACTTCCCCTTGTGCAGACAAGTTGTCGGCCTCTAAAAAGACTCTCTTCCAATGCTGGGGAAAGCCTAGATTCCATGTGGAAGCCATAAGACAAGTCCAACTGTTTTGAGAACATTTTCTTAACAGACATAAGAAGCCTATCTGAATGCTTTAGAATTTCTCATTTCCTAAAACTAGAAAAATAAAATTTGAGTAGATGGCTCTGAGGTCAGGATCATTTGCTGCTCTTGCAGAGGATCAAGGTTTGGCTTCCAACATCCACATGGTAATTCATAATCCTCTGTAATCCCAGTTCCAGGAGATCTGATACCCACTTCTGGCCTTCGTGAATACTGTGTACACTTGTATTCAGATAAAACATCCATAGCATCCAGATAAAAATTAACAAAATCTTTTTTAAAATGTAGTTAAGAATGATTAAAATTCTTCCCGATGAGGTCTGAATGATAGTGGGTTTTAATGCAATTTTCCATGCATGAATGCATTTGTGATTGATATATGTGTATCATGCTTTGAACATATCCTTCTTCCCTGATACTCTGCCTTACGGTTTGCTAAAATCTGAGAAATGCATAGTATATAACAATGTATGCTAGTTTTTCAATGTTTAGTAACTTCCTATGCCATTTTAAGAGTGTTATATCTACAGAACCATTTAATCGTTACCAGAAATGGATTAAAAATTTTCAGTAGTAATTTATTAATTAATAATTAATAGTACAATGCTCTCTTGATAGATGAGGACACTAAAGCATAGGGAATGCTAGTTAGAGTTGCTTAAAGTAGCAGGGGTAAAGCAGAGAGAGGCCAATGGCCCCAGACTCCACCTTACTCTTCACTTAAGACTGACCGGCAAGTCCTTCGCTGGTGTCTGACAGTCAGTTTTCCCCAAGACTTTGTTGAATGAGGACCTGGTGGCTGTTTTTATCAGATGAAGGCCCAAATAAGTCACATAAACCTATCATGCATCAAAATAAGAAAGCATTCAGAAAATGACACAGAAACCCTGCCACCTAGTTTCAGAGAGAGGAGGTGATGGATGAGTGGCCCTCACAGGCAGCAGGGCTACTAGGCAGGAAAGTGGCTCAATATCCAACAAAATAACATTACTGTATTTCAGTATGATTTCCCTTTAGACTGACCTACAAACATAACCACTGGCATTGTGTTATTTTTAAGTTTCAAAATTGGGTTTTGTAAAAAATCAGAGATTTGTGTTCTTAAGCATTTCCAAGATGCGGTGTAGATGCTGTCAGGTATCCCTCTGGCCTCCACTGGCTGCTCTGCGTTCAAACCTGTGGCCTCCAAAATGGCCTATCCAGTAGGAGTCTAGTACCTTCTGCAATACTCAACTCTGCCGCCCTCTTTGGGGACTGCCCTGACCGCTCTTTGTCTCAGGCCACAGCGGGCCACTGTATCTCAGCGGTTTACTTTTCCTCCCTCGCCTGGAGACGGCTTTCCTCCACTGACTCTCATTGTTTATCGGGGACAGGGAGGAGCGGTAGGAAGGTGGAGGGTGAGAACAAGAGCCAGAGAAGGGTAAGAGTTACACAAGATTAAATGAAACTAGTGATCTTGGTCAAGTTTAGTGGAATTAAAGAAATATTGTAAGTACTGGTAATTAAAAATAACAGGTATAGCCAGCGGTGGTGGCTCACGCCTTAAATCCCAGCACTCAGGAGGCAGAGGCAGGCAGATCTCTGGGAGTTCAAGGCCAGCCTGGTCTACAAGGACAGGTTCCAAAGCTACAAACGAAACCCTGTCTCAAAAAACCAAGAAAAAAAAAAGAAATAAAAAATAATAACATGTATAAAAATCAGTAATAAAAGAAGGAAAATTTGTACTGTACATGCAAATATTCCCATCACCTCTTTAAAAGGGAAATAGATTTTATTTTGTTACTTCATAAGACAAAGGAAAACTTTAGAGCAGTATAAGAACCATTTTTTCCCAAATATCACTGTCTGAAAGTTGACAGGCTGTCAGGAAGTGAGTCCTGATAAATGCCTCCTAAGTCCTTCAGATTAAACAGTCTACCTCCCTTCCCGTAACCTCAACAACTAAAAAGATTATGTTTCTAAAATGCCCTACAGGAAGAGAATTTTGACTTGAAAATGAAAAACCTTTATGAGATAAGGAATCTTCAAAAACATTAATTCATGAAAAAGAATCTTAAAATATTATACATATGTGCAAAAACTATAACAATGAAAACCCATAAACAGCAAGTAAACACTCTAGTGCTCCTACCAGAAGCCATGGGTTATTAAAAATCCCAGTGCCAGTTGTAGGACACTTCCCATTAAATTGTTGGTCAGAGTGTCTCAGAGACCACCCCCAATCAATATGATCTATTGCCATTGCTCTTGGTCTAATCATGCAAAAACAGAAAGGCTGTTATACGGTAACCAGTCACTTTCTGATTGAATTTAAGATCTGTTACACAGGAGGAAACTCTTGCCTGCTATTTTAGGTCTGGCAAAGAACTTGTGGCTGGGGAGTTTCAAGGTTCAAGGAGGGAACATACTGTTATTTTTCTAAGCTGACATACTATCAAATTGTCTTCAAAATAATTCTCTCTCTATTACTAAATTAGTGAAGGTGTCAACCTTCATCAGAGAAGCTTGCCCATACTCTACCTCCCAACATGCTCATGCAGCAACCATATTAAAACATGATGAATCATGCATGCAAAAGACATGAAAGGAAGAAAGGGGTTGTTGGGGGTTTTGGTGGGAGAAAAACACGTGAAATAGGGTAAAGGGTGGAGAGGAACTAAAACTCATATACAAGTATGAAAATGTCAAAAATAAAAAACAAATGTTGAAAAATCTTTTAGAATTATTATTTTTGCATAACTAAGTGAATGCCCATTGGCTGTGATACAAAATTTTCAGACTGTCTGTTGCTCAAGGTTTTCGCTTTTATTCATTGTCAGAGAAATGCTTGTGCTCCGTGGGTGTTGCTCTAGAAAGGCGACAGATTGTGGGGCATTTTCTCCTACAGGCTCCTCGTCTGCCATCTCCTTCCTCCAATAGGCCAATGCCCTTCTGATTTTAGAAGTTGGAGTTATTAGTTTTATCTCCCAAGTCCCACTCTGCTGTGGGCTGCAGAATAACTTTTCAATAACAATTCAAACAGCATTTCTTGGTTACTTACTTTGAACATTTTCTCTCTGTCATTAAATGAGGGCATTTAGTCAAACTCCTGATCACAAAGTTTTGCTACATCCAGAAAGATGCGGCGAACTTCTCCACCAGCGAGGAAGAACAACCACCACACGAGGATTCTTCTCAGATCACGCTTTAATGGAGTGCATCTTGGTTGATGGGGAGCAGGAAGTGAGGGGCCCCGAGAGCACTAAAGCAGCTGCTTATATAGGGAGTAGGCACACGGGTTGCCCTGTGATTGGCTGCCACCATCAGCTGACACCAGACTGCGTCAGGATAGGCCCAAGGACTCTAAACCACCGCGCATGTGGGAAGCGGGGGACACGCAGCTCCCAAAGGCATAGCCAAATATGGAGTTGTCTATTTCCAACAAGACAGGATGTCGGCACCATCTTGTAATGGCGGTCCTGTCTAGCTCCCTGCAGAAAGATGTAGAATTCTTGTACACAGTACAACCAGCATCTCTGAGAGAGCAGGACTCCTGGTTTTTGCTTTCTTCAAGAAGAAAGCCTAGTCTGAGACTCAATTCTTCTCTGTAAATCAACTGTATGAAGCCTCTACTCCTGTTTTGGCCACAGATTCAACTCCTACTTTCCTTCTTCCGAATCCCAGTATTCCCCTTCTATAATTATCTAGCATGGTGGGCAATCAATATTCGCTTGTTCTCTGAATAAATTTCGCTAGATTACTGAACAGAGATAGAAAAGTAAATCTGACTATGATAGAATTATGCTTCAGGGAAATGCATGGTAGAAAAAAATAATTGTATATGCTTCCCCAAAAAAAGGCATCTTCCAATTATGGACTTCATTAAGTGCCTTTTTTAGACCGTACTGCAAATTATAGAAGAGCAAAGTCATTCCATATTTAAGAAGCTTTAGTATTAGTTAAAAGTTATTTCTGTATATTGATTCAGAAGAGGGAAACACACATGTGAAAGAGACATGCTCAAATTTAAAGCTTGCATGGAATGCAGGTAGAAAGGTAAAGGATGGTAGGCTTCTGAGGAAAAGAAATCTTTGTATTCAAGTTTCATTATAAACATTACAACCAGAATGGTTTAAGATTATTTTCCAATAAAAAATGTATTTATTATTTCCAGGATATACAAACAGCTTGGGGAATAAAGGGAGACACAAAGAACAGAGGGAAATATGCCAGATAGGAGAATTATGCAAGAATAAAGAGAACAAAGGAATGAAGAAGTAGAATTGAGAAAGAGGAAATGGGATATAATTTTCCCTTAGTATCTGGCCTAGTTTGATGTGGTGGTTTAAAAGAAAATGGTCCTCAAAGGGAGTGGTACTAATATTAGGAGGTATGGCCTTATTAAAGGAAGTGTGTCACTGTGGAGGTGGGCATTGAGGTCTCCTTTGCTCAAGCTACTCCCAATGACACAGTCTACTTCCTGTTGCCTGCATATCAACATGTAGCAGCTCCTTCCCCAGCACCACATCTGCCTGCACACAGCTATGTTCCCCACCATATTGATAATGGAATTAGCTTTAAAACTGTAAGCTGCCACCTCAATTAAATATTTCCCTTCATAAGAGTTGTCATGGTCATGGCATCTGTTCACAGCAATAGAAACCCTAACTATGACACTTGCTTCCTGTTTCTGTGTTTAAGCACTGACCAAAACAAACTGGGTTGGGGGGAAGGCTTGTTTCTTCTTACTGGTTGGTGTGGACCACAGTGTGGACCACATCGCGACCATTGCTTCTTGACAAAGTTCCAGTACTTTGACATTAAAGATCATACTCCTCCAGCAACTTTTTACATTGTTAATGATTCTTAATATTAATAACCAGTTTTTTGTTGACTTGTGTAAAGGATGAAATGTGTAGAATGGTAGCTTCTTTACACAAAATAACTCTTTGGGAAAAAATTCCCACTACTGTAGAACCAGGAATTCCATTGTGCCCTCCTAATTACACCAAGAACAGGAAAGCTAGGGATTTACTAGACACTCCTGATCCCAAGGATGGAGAGTCTACAATTCAGATCCAGAGCCTGAGGCCATTAAGGGCAAGAGTTCAGATAATAAGTGTAGAGAAATCAGAATGGTACAGTATAATGGAAAAAGAGTAAGACAGCAGGACCTTCCCTTTTGGGGAGCATAATGAGGGGAACAGGCCCATATAATAACAAATTGTAGTATAGTGTCTGCTCCCCAGAAGAAGTTTTCCAGAGGTCAGACATTTGGATAAAGGTCTCCATTCCCTCCAGGGCTTGAGGAAAGTCCCTTCTTGCAAATAAGGGAGGCATTCTTAACCCTAGCTAGAGGAGCTTGTGACCCTTTCATTTACACATGACTGGAGCCTATTGTCAAGGCCAATGTTAGAGTCCTCAATCCCTGACGTCATTACACCCCAACTCACATGCCCCTTAGCTCCAGTTTAATCCTGTGTGCAACTATAGAGTATAAAAGGTGTAGTCTTTTCTCAATTAAAGGCTGCTGGCAACCATCCCCACTCACATTCTGCTTGTCTATCTCTTTCTTCCCCACCCCTGCCAATTCCACACATTCTCTTTGGGACCTGAACCCATTGCCAAGGCAGCACATGGCAACTGGTTATTGTCTATCACCTGGAGAAGCCAAGACAAACCATGAAGGCAGCAACGGAAGCTGAGATCACAGAGAAACACTGGCTTACTTCCCACTTCTTTCTCAGCTTGCTTATACTATTTACGATCACCTGGCGAGGGATGGTACCACCCATAGTGGACTGGGCCCTCTACAGTCATCATTCATCAAGAGAATAACCAATAGATATGACCACAGGCCAATCTGACAGTGGTAATTTAGGTTCTTTCTTTAGTTTAGGTTAAGTTGACAACAATGAACTAACACAATATCTAGAAAGACTTAGTAATTGAATACCATGTACATACCAATGTCTATGTATCAACTTTTTTTAGAAAAGGGTAAATATTTGCAGTTAATTTATAGAAATCTTTCTATAAATGGTAAATGCTCTTTAGATTGCTTATGTGTGAGAATCAAAGTTACATTTTAAGTTTTAATTACTATGCCATGAAAAAAATAATGACTCTGATCTGCAAGCCCTTTGCCCAAGGACAAACAGTTCCTGAGGGTATTGACGGTGGGAGCTAACAGGCCCAATGTTTCACTCCCCTAAACAACTTTGTTTGACCCAGCTACACTAAATTGATCACATGTGGGTGGGAGGTTACTGGGTAAGAAATGTGTCAGGATGTACCCTTGCCCCTGATTGGATATAGGCAAGAGATATGCAGGCAGGAAGTACATCAGGATGTTTGCCCCTGATTGGGCCTTGTGGGGGATGCGGTGAATTATTGGTTTGTCTTCTTAAATCCTAGCAAAACGTGTTTCTGTTCCATTTTCTAGGGAAACCAGAGATGGACCTGGCCAACAACCAGGCCAGGATTTAATTAAAGTCTGTTTCAAATTTGACTTTAAGCTGTTGCAGTTGTCTTATACCCAATAACAAGGCAACTTAAAGGAGAAATGGTTTGATTTAGCTCTTGGTTCATGGTATAATCCATAAAGACGGGGAAATCAAGACAGCAGGAGCTTGAAGCAGCAGATGATATTGCATCCCCAGGCAGAAGAGAGCAATAAATGCTCATAAAAAGT
>NC_022009.1:74358670-74366857 GCF_000317375.1 Microtus ochrogaster
GATACCCAGCCTCAGTTTCCTTCTTCTGGGCCCCTGTGGGGGAAAATAGGGCCTGATCCAAGTCCCTGTCCTATGTGAAGCTAATGCCTGAAATTCTTCAGTCTGGATCCCTCTTTGAAACAGCCCTGAGTTCAGCCCCCTCCCAGATCCACCAGGACACAACCACCATACTTATTAGGTACCACGCCCTCACCCCAACCCTGAAGCCTCTGCTGTAACCTGTATCCAAATTCCGAAAGAGCGGCCTTATCCATCTGTGACGGAGAGACCTTCGTTTAGAACTTGTTCTCACTTCAAAGCCTCTCACAAGATGAGTAGAAAAATGAACCTTTTAATTTTAACACAAAGAATAAGAAGACCGAACACCAGTGCCTGCTTGGGTAAGTGGCAGGACACCTAGGAAGCGGTTTTGAAATAACTCATCTCCAGATAAACTGTTAGCTCCAGAGTGTCAGGAAGGTCTGCCTCCTGAACCCCGCTGCCAGGCATGTTCAGAAATCAAAAATCTCTCTTAGGATTTAGGATAGAAATATGAGTTTACAGCATATATTAGAGTGCCCTCCGACCTCCCTGGCTCAGAGGTGGCATTCAGGCAGTCAATACTCCAGAAGTTACCAGGAGACCAAACCTTGTTGGAAGAACAGAGTTTTGAAGAACCATTTGCCAACTGGGGCCGCCCTTAGACCTATCAGGTCAGAAGAGTGTTGCTGATGAATAGTTTAAAATTGACTAAGAACTTCAATTTTACAGACATTTCTGGGATACAGCCAGAAAAGGGCTAAAAGGGAGAAAGGCAGGAGAAGACTCTAGAGAGAAAGGGAAGCATGGCTGAGAGAAGTTAGTAAATAGGAATGTTCTTTGAGCACGGAGTGACAGCAGAGGCCTGTGACTATGGAAAGAGCAGGAGCCACACACAGTGGGGCTACAGCACACCCCCAAGAAGATGTGGGGGTCAGTAACTCAGCAAGGATGCAGAAGTTTGAACTGAAGTACAGCAGAAGGAACCAAAGACAGGGGGAGAAGAAAGACAAGAAGTTTGAGGTGGGCTGGTGGACTCAAGCCTCAAAGACAGGCCACAGAACCGAAGGTAGCTGCCCGAGAAGCTTCCCTCATTCCAACAACCAGAGTAAACAAACAGGTGTTTTAAGAATAGAAAGTTGTGGCTGAAGACCTGTTTCTCTACTTAATCTGTGAACTTCCATTTTCTTATATGCTGGTAAACTCTGTCTTCTTATCAGCGAAGAGAATTTATCTCATCACTGGGTTCTTCTTTATTCATCTTTATTAAGTTTATCCTAAATGTGAGCCAGGTGGTGGTAGCCACCTTTAATCCCAGAACTCTGGAGGCAGAGGCAGGAGAATCTCTGTGAGTTCGAGGCCAGCCTGGTCTACAGAGCTAGTGCCAGGACAGGCTCCAAGGCTACACCGAGAAACCCTGTCTTGAAAAAATTAAACAAAACAAAACAAATTATCCTAAATGTACAGTTCAGGCATTCTGGGTCAAGTGCGCAATCCTTATTACCCGAAAGCAATGACAGGCACGTGGTCCCTTTTGTCTTAGGGCCATTTCCTGGAGTCCTGCAATGAGGTGAACTATCCAGCTAATCTTAGACAAGCATAGGTGAAGGGCAAGGGCTTTTTCTCTTTCATAAAGGTAAAGAAGGTCCAGGAATCAAAGCCTTCATAGAAGGCACCCTTTATGTAGGCACAGGAAGCCTAGAGAAGTAGGAGATGTATACACTTACAGTGTTTTAAGGAGTGGTAAATGAGAACTGTGGAAGGAATTAACAACAACAACAAGAAAGTCAGGTGCATTTTGTTCTACAGATCCTGATTTCTTGCGGTGCAGGTGAGTTGAATAAATGTTGTCTGTGTTTTATAATGGATGTTTCTTGGAATGCCAGGAAAGTGAAGTAAGATTTTTAAGGTTAGCTTGAAAAAATAGAAGATGGTACCATTACTCGATGCTACATAGTTTCCTTAAGAACTTATGATTTTATGAATGAAATAATAATAATAATAATAATCCCTAATACGTGGATCCTGTCATGATTATACTTTATTACCATATTAGGTAAATCGCAGGGGCCTGACAGTGCTTAATACTGCTGAAAAGTAAGAAATTGTGTCTTTTTTTAAGGTGAATCCTGATCATATATCTAAATACGGTATGTTTTATTTGCAATGCTTATATCTAAGAGAATATGCAACTCTATGAAATATATAGAAAGAAAATGATACAGCAAGGCAGAAAGATACAGCATTTCCCTATTGACATTCCTACCAATTAGTATACACTTTCCACATGGTAGAATATTTAATTGAGTATAGTAAATATCATGGGTGCTAGTTACTTGGTCATTACATCGCTTTACATATTTCCAGTGGTTTCTGATGAAAATACAACGTGAGGTGGAAAAACATATTTATTATTCATTTTATGTTTCACTTATTAAAAATAAAAATATGCTTTGGGAGATTAGATAGATGCTATTATACACAGAAAGTAAGTTAGGAAATGGGCTTTTCGCACTGGATTGATACTGATTTATACATAGGCATTCACCAGACTGCAGTCATGAGGGAGTGAGGTTAGTGTGGTCTCTGTTTCAACCATGCTATAAACACGTTTCTATGTTTCTATGTTTCTATGGGCCTCAGTTTCTATGGTGCCCATCTGACCACACGACTGGCTCACACAGAAGCCGTTAGCCAGAGGAAAATGAGGAAGCGTCATGGCTTCTTAATCTTTCTAAACTCAGTTGTAAATAATCCTAAAATGGATTTGATTAATGGACAGGAAAGTGGAGGTGGAGAAAAAAGAGGAGAGAGGGAGGGAGGGGGGAGGAAAGGGAAGGGAGACTGCCTCTGTGTGAAGGGACTTCCTTCAGGGATATAGGAAGGTTTTAGGTTGATTTGCCTTCGATGTCTGTAGTCTCAGAGTTTATGTAGATAAACAGCGTATCTTGGGGAATTGTGGATTTTTTTCAACATATACACACCCATCATTTACATATTGTTCAGAGTTCCAGCGTTTATTTGCAAAAGAGATTGTTTTTGTTCCTCTTCTCTTTTGTGACAAAATACGTGGAGAGGAAGGGTTTGGTTTCTCTCACAGAACACAGTGATGACGGCACGGAACTCTTGGCAGGAAGAACTTGAAGCAGACGGTCACACTGCATCGCAGTCTGCAAGCAGAGGGCAATAATATCTCCTAGAACTAGAAAATCTCTTACAGCCATGTCCAGAGACTTCCACCCTACATGACTGTAGAGTCCGTCAAGTTAACAATATTAATCCTCACAGAGATCGTGCACATGGTAAGCCAATGTGTAAACACTCATCATCTATAGCTCTGTACATATTCTTGTCAACCCTTGGCTAAATCTTCTACGTAGCTCGGATGTGTCCTAAAGGAAGCATGATTTGCAACAACAGAAGACCTCTCTTGATGAGGGAGTGATTTCTTATTAATAAAGAAACTGCCTAGACCCATTTGATAGGCCAACCCTTAGCTAGGTGGAGAAAACAGAACAGAATGCTGGGAGAAAGAAGCCGAATCAGGAGTCGCCATGATTCTCCCACTCCAGACAGAAGCAGGTTAAGATCTTCTCTGGAAAGCCACCTCGTGGGCTACAGCAGATTGTTAGAAATGGGCTAGTCCAGGTGCAAGAGTTAGCCTAGAAGAGGCTAGATAGAAATGGGCCAAGCAGTGTTTAAAAGAATACAGTTTCCGTGTAATTATTTTGGGTAAAGCTAGCCGTGCGGGCGGCCGGGTGCCGGGGACGCAGCCCGCCGCTCATATTACAACACTCTCTAAATGTGCAGATGGAGGTTTGAGACTAAAGAAGAGCATGTCTCTGTCAAGGACAGCTGCAAGGACAGAGTTCTAAAATGATTCCTGATGTTGAATGGCACTTGGTAACTCTGAACATGTCTTTGAAAGAAGCCAGCACACGTGCTACCTACCATTACTGTCCTAACTACCACTTACAAAGCATTTCTGTCGACCCAGAACACATTCTTCCCAAAGTTAAGGGGATGATACATTTGTTTATACAAAACAATTGTAATTATTAGAATAATTCATAAGAGTTTCTTTTAATATCAAAATGTCCTGAGTGGAGTTATTATGTTTGCTCTTGTCAAATCAAACTCTTTCGTCTTTGTCTTCTTTGCAGCTTCTTGCTGGGTCTCCAGGTATTTGATCTGCCTTTGTTTACTTGCTTTTCACCATGGATTTTTGTTTTGTATTCTGAAGCAGACTTAGCTAAAGGACTGCAGCTTTTAAATCTTTTGTTGTTGTTGTTGTTGTTTTTGAGAGAGAGTTACTTCATAAAGATCTATACCCGCATGCCTTCCATGTGACTTTCTCCCAAGACAGATAAAAATGGAATTTTTCTTGAAAACACGGTTTGACTCCTGAGCTCAAATAGTTATCCCTCAGTTCCTGTAAGAACATTGACCTCTGAGTATCAAAATCATTTAACTTTTCTTTTGGGTCTATCTAAGAAATCATCTCAAAGTATTCTTTGAAACCATGTCTGGGAATTACTTAAGATTCTCAAAATGTCTCCCCTGAAAATGGATGCTTGAATCATACAAGGATAACCCATTTCAGGGACATTGCCTTTGCTAACCCCTGATGGGAAAGCAGATAGAACCAATAAGTAGGTGTGCTACTCTGCTCTGAGTAAACTATTTAAAGGCAATTGATGGCTATGGATATAGAGTTTAAACTGAAGGCAATATCATAACATATATAGCCCAACAGATTCCCTTTGTAAACTGTTATAAGAATTCTGGTGGCCAGGAGCACTTCTCTTCCTCATAGAAAATATCTGTGTTTGGATACCAATCTATACTACATAAGAAGAATTATTTATACAGCTACTTAAACTTTAATTATTTGAGATGACATAAAATGAAGAGTTGAGTTTCTCAGTTGTACCAGACAAAGGCTAAATGCATAGTAAGTACATGCATTTGTACTTGAGGCTATGACTATAGTGATTGCTGTAGTCATACAGCATACATGTTAGATCACTCAACTATAAAACAATTCCATCTCTTCAGAGAGCACTCTGTGTATGGAAAACAATGCTGATCAGGACAGCTAAGCTATAACTCTATAGCAATGCATTGTCTTTGTTCTGATTAGCAAATGTTGCACTGCAACATGAAAGTTTTAGGTTTTTCCAATCAGCTCAAAGTTCTCTAAAGAACGGTGGAGATAATTTAGAAAAACATGAGCTTGTTAGACGACATTTTTTCATTAGAGAGAGGGAGTTTTAATTAGGGTATCAGTTGAAGTTGTTCCCTAAGTGATCATCTTTTATTCTAAATTTTCCATGAAATCCAAATGTTTAAGGAAAAAAACTACTGTTTCCAAAAGTATTTGAGATGCTTCTATAGATAACCCAGCTAGAAAACAAGGATATGGTGCTGCACATGCTCCAATATAAGGACCTAGAAGGCTGAGTAGGTTCCTTCTTTCCAGGCCTCATGGTGAAGTCGGGATAGATTTAGAAGCGTCATCATTTGGACACAGTGCCCTGCTCATCATATGGCTGAACTGCCCTTCTAGTCCTAAAGGACATCCCCATGCACATTTTTATAAGGCTCCAGATGACGCTGCCGTTTAATGTCTCTACTTAATCTGGTAGAGAATGTGAGACTAAAACAGACTTTGTAAATGTATATTTGTGGTAATATAATTTCTTCTGAAGGGCATTGGGCTATTTCTGTCTTAAAGGTTAAAGTAATTTTAAAACATAAATGTTTGAGGACAAAGTAAAGAAGCAAAATAAGGGTTCATTATCCAAATACCTAGCACTGTGGTGCAAACCCCCAATGACTTTGTTCTCCAGGAGAGATTCTTCAGTTGGTTTTCCAGGGAGTGCTCTGCAGCACTTCTGGTTTATAGCCTCAGGGTGTCTTCTCCCCCTTGCTTTATCTTTTCCCTCAAGGCTGAGATATTTCCCTGCTTCAGGTACACAGTAGAAAACATTCGCTTTAGAATTGACTTCACAAAGAAGCCATAGATCTTTACAAAGAGGAGAAAGGGATAAGAAAATCTCTGGTCAATAGAAGACAAGGGGGCAATTAACATTTACCAGTGGGAGCACTAACATCATTCAAGTTTGGAGTGAGGATTCTTTTAGCATGTGTAACTGTGTTTTTTTTTTTTTCTTTTTCTTCTTTCCATCTCTTCTACATCCAGGTAGCTTTCAGGATGCAAGTGTAAAACCAGAAACAGACTGACTATGTTGACCAACCATGCAGTATCAGGTCCAAGGAGTCAAAAAGATACAATATACAATTTATTACAAAGATGCTTTTAGTTACTGTTGTTGTTTTTGTCATTTTCAATGATCATTAACACTCACATACTCAGTTTGAATGAGGATAAAGAAACATTCTATTGTTGTAGAGAAGTAGATTTCTAAGTTCTAGAGTATAGGGTGAAGCAGTCTTAGGATAGGACATAGTGAAGCAAGTATACTGCAGTATGTGAAAAATAGTGAGCTGGGATAAAACACAAAAGGCATTGGGTACTGAGTTATTTACATTGGAGTTTGTTTTCATTTTGTTCAGAATGTGACTGTGCCCTAGTTTTTCTCAGTTAGAGTATAAAAGTATCTAAGTTATTTTCTATTTTATAGGAGCCTGCAGTTGAGAAACATCAGATATTAAGAGACTGGATATTTTTAAAGAGACTGGGTTTTTAAGTGTTTCAATTTTTGAGGACTGTGGAACCTTTTAAATTTATATAATGTTTTATATTGTAATGTCAATATTAATGTGTGATCTTGGGCATAAGCAAGAAAGGGAAGTTTGTGACTTAACAGGGAGGTATTTGTGTGTCAAGTTGACAGAGGGTTAGTTGTGCCGGCTAGTTTTCTGTCAACTTAACACAAGCTAGAGTCATCAGAGAGGAGGGATCCTCAATTGAGAAAATACTTCCAGAGTGTAGGGAATTTTCTTGATTAGTGATTGATGCGGGAGAGCCCAGCCACTGTGGGTGGGTGGGCACACCCCTGAGCTGGGTTGGGTTGGGTGGGCCCACCCCTGAGCTGGTGGTCCTGGGTGTTAAAAGAAAGCATGTTAAGCAAGCCATGAAGAGCAAGCCAGTAAGCAGTATCCTCCATGATCTCTGCATCAGTTCCTACAGCCAGGTTTCTACCCTGCTTAAATTTCTATGCTGACTTCCTTCAAGGATGAACTGTGATGTAGAAATATAACCCAACTAAACCCTTTCCTCCCCAAGTTTCTTTTGGTCATGGTGGTTCATTACAGCAATTGTAGCCTTACCTAAGATAAGATTAACAAAAAGATTTGTGTAGCTCTGACCACTGTATTTGTGGGTTGCTTGACAGAAACTGCAGGATTAAGAGAAAAACTGAGCTGAGAACTGATCTTATAAAATTGGAAGGCTACATTAGCCAATGAGGCCGGAAGAGGATCACTGAGTGGGGTGTGTGTTAAATAAGGAGTCAATGGAAGTATGATATAGGGTCCTAGGCAGGAAAGTAATAAATACACTATTCTCTATTTTTTCCCGTGTTCATTTTGTCTTGTTTTTCCAAATCATCTATTAACTCCTTCAACGTAGAAAATGCAACTCTCTTTAAGGTCCTTCACAGGGTTAATTGTAGAGAACACTCATTGTGTCTACTACATTAGTTACTTTCCCTGTTGTTCTGATAAGACATTTTGACAAAAGCATCTTAAGAAAGAGATTGTTTTGCCTCCCAGCTCCTGGGGACAAGCCAGCACAGAGGAAGTCACAACAGCAGCCTTCAAGGCCACTGTCCTACTTTATCCAGTCAAGAAGCAGAGAGGGATACACGGCAGAGCTCAGCTCAGCTCCCTGGTTCTTCTGTCTAGAATCCCAGCCCATGGCTCAGTCGGGACTCAGCACTTCGATTAAATCTAAACTATATAATCTCTCAATACTAACCACAACCCTTGCTGAATATATGGTATCAGTTAGGCTGACAAGAAGCAATAACAGAACCTGAAAACAAACAAAAAAAATGAAAAAGCACAGAAAATAATTGACATAAAGGATCGTTTTGTCAAATCCCTAAGGACAAACCATTTTGTCTATATTGGCTAATCTTTGGTTGGAAGTCCTGTGGGGAAGGAGCCAACTTCTATGTTTTAACTTACTTGTTTCATTTA
>NC_022009.1:74367001-74372523 GCF_000317375.1 Microtus ochrogaster
CGTTTTGTGACCAGGTCTCTCCATGAGATTTAGCACTCAACAGTTAATCTAGACTCACTGCTTAGCAAACACCAGGGATCTTTGTATCTACATCGCTCCAGCACTAGGATTACAAGTCTGTGCCAGCTCATCCAACTTCCATGGAGATATTAAGGCTCAAACTCAGGTCCTCATGCCTATGCAGCAAGTGCTTCACTAAACAAGACATCCCCCCACTCCCCACAGCCTACTTCCTAAGCTATTTATTCGGGATAAGACCCATTAATGTGAAGGTGAACTCAGCAAGGGCGTTGGTAATCACAGTTTTGTGGAACTTAAAGCTTCTGTAGAGCAAGGTGGGAAGAACACATTAAGATATACATACACCTTTCCACATAAAAATTTAGTATAAGATGGATATTTATCTAGAATATGAAATTCAGTTTCATATTGAAGCAGACAAAGCATTGTTAAGAGCTGATAAACTGCAGAAATATCACTTGACAAAAACTGACAAACAGTTAGTGGTTTTTGCTTATCAGCCTGGTAATTAGAACCATTTAGCCTGCACCAGTTTGTGGATACACACGGTTCTCTTTCTGGTTCTCCTTCACTACTCACCCTCTCACTGTGCTGAGCACTGCCCGTCATGGCAGCTCATAGCTCTCCCAATACTCAGAAGGGCAGTGGATAAGAGAATTCTAAGAATTGTTTCTAGAACTGATCTATTGGAAGCTCACCAAGGCCAGCTGGACTGTGACTGAAAAAGCATGGGATAAAACCGGACTCTTTGAACATGGCGAACAATGAGGGCTGATGAGAAGCCAGGGACAATGGCACGGGGTTTTGATTCTACTTAATGTGCTGGCTTCGTGGGAGCCTAGCCAGTTTGGATGTTCACCTTCCTAGATATGGGCGGAGGGGGGAGGACCTAGGCCTTACCACAGGGCAGGGAACCCTGACTGCTCTTTGGACTGGAGAGGGAGGGGGAGAGGAGTAGGGGGAGGGAAAGAAGGGTGGGAGGAGGGGGAGAAAGGTGGGAGGAGGGGGAGGGAAATGGGAGGCTGGGAGGAGGCGGAAACTTTTTTTTTCCTTTTCTCAATAAAAAAAAAGAAAAAAAAAGAATTGTTTCTACACTAAGATGGTAGTCAGTGTCGCAATTACATGCAATAAACCAAAGTCCTCCTCATGCCTAGCCCTTCCCAAATGCCTGCATCTCTAATTGCAGCAAACAGGAGGTATGGTGGGACAAAAGAAACACAGGTGTGTCAAAAAGAACACAGTCTATCATATAGACACTGTACTGATTAATACTAAAGTGTCTTCTCTTTGGATCACCCTGAGTGTACCTTGGTATGACCATTGAATAGAGGCCCTGTGCCAGTAAGGAAGAGGCTCTGCAGTTTAAATGGCACTATCTCCATGGCATAGCTTTCCATATGTAGCACAGAGAAAAGAAAACATGGATAAATATTGTGAAGCAAGAATCCTAACAGAGGTGGGCTGCAGAGAAGCTATGTCCTACTTTGGAAGACAATAAAAACTGGGGGACTCCCAACAAATCTTTTTTCTTTAAGGAAATGTATTCAAAATAGCTCTAAATTGAAGAAACAGAACGTAAGAAAAATAAATGATTTTTGATACTCAAGAGCTCCAGTTAAAGGCTTTCTGACTGAGAAGACAGAAAGTCAGCCTCTTTCTATGGTACAGCTCTGAACATTTTGTGTCTGAGCATAACAGTGTTAAGGTCAGTGCATGGTAAAAATCAAACACTGGGGGTTGCCACCCTTTCAGAGCCATTCAGGCCTAAAGGTATCACAAAGCTCCCATTGAGATAAGGCCTTGAAGTTACGTGGGCCGCTTTCACACTCATGCCATTGGCTAGGGCTCAGTGCTTTCTTTACCTGGATACACTTCAAGGTAGGGGTGGATGGGAAATGATATCTTTATTCTGGGTGGCCCTGCAAGGAACTGAAGTTAGAAGGCATTTTTAGTGTTTGTTTTGTGTCTTTTGAGTTTTATTACGAAGAAGACTGTGGGGCTGGAGGAATGGCTCAGCTGTTTAGAGCACTTGCTGCTCTTGCAGAGGACTGCGGTTTAGTTCCTAGCACTCAGGTACCAGCAAATAACTGGCTGTAATTCAAGTTTCCAGAAGATCTGACATCCTCTTCTGGACTCCAAAGCTATATAATACACCATGTGCACAAACATACACCTAAGTAAAACCACCAATATACATAAAATGAAAAGAATTAATTCAAAAAGAAAGGATATGACTTGGATTGTGATATTTGCTACCTGTGCTCCAGGAATCCATTGAAAGTAGTGCCAATGAAGGGTTTGGCAAATCTTGACTGTAAGCTTGACATATGTGGGAAGGGAGACCCTCAGTTGAGGACTTGCCTCCATCAGATTGGTCTGTGGACATATCTGAGGGAAAAGGATGAAGTCTTGAGTGAATGTATATTGTTGATGTGAATACAGCCATGTCAAGGACTCCAATGCCTTAGAGCCAAAGAAATGGAAAAACTTTCACTGAGTGAAGTTCAGAGGAATGGCAAAAACTCTCTCCAAGTATGGAAGTTAGCAATGAGTGACCTGCAGCTAAAACTAGTGTTTGCAAAAACTGTGAATCACGGCTTCTGCCTCTCTGATGTTTACAGCCTAAGACTGCTCTCCTATAGAGACCTTCTACTGAGTTAGCTAAACATTTCTCTTCATTCTTCTGTACACAATAAACCTGCCTCCTTGATTCAGATATGTAAGATAAATGCATTTCCATCATCATATACAATCCACCCAACCCCAGATTTTCTGTATGTTTGTAAGTATGTGTCCATTTTTTTCTTTATTCCCTCCTTGCCCTAGGCAAGTTTCCAGGACCCAATCATGTAGTTGGTTGCTGCTAATATCTATGGGGGCATTTTCTTGCTTGCTAGTCGATGCAGGAGGGTCCAACCCAGTGTGGGGAGTACCATTTATAGGCAAGCGGGATGGGATAAATAAGAAATTTAACTGAGGAAGCCAAGGGGAGAAAGCCAGTAAGCAGTGTTTTTCCATGATTTCTGCTTCAATCTCCTGCCTTGAGGTCTTGCCTTACATAATGAACTGTAACCTGTAAGCTTAAATAAACCCTTCCCTCTTTAAATTTCATTTGGTTGTGGTACTTAGCATGGCAACAGGAAATAGTATCTAGAACACAAAGTAATAGGAGTGAGAATGGCTGGGTCCCATGTTGGGGTGACACGTCGTGAGCCCCACGTTGAGGGCCATATGTAGAGGTCCAACCTTGACGGGTCCATTAGTTCCAGGGTAGGGGTGTGTGGATTAGAACTGTTAGGTAGAAAGAACAGAGATATAACAGAAATAGACAGAATCACAGAAGAAAGTCGGGAGGGCAACCTAGTGAATACTGAATTCACCCATGTTTATTTCCCATATGTTTTATATTCCCAAATCCAAAAGGTGGGGAAGAAGGCAAGACTTTTTTTTACCATGAAACAAACAAGGAGCAGTGATTACTCTTTAATACCTGAAATTTCAAGTAACTATACTCTGAGTTAAGCATTCTGTTGTTTAGGCAGGATGTGCAGCAACCACACCTTAGATCAAGCATTCTGTAGGCAGCCAGCCCTTGGGTCAAACCTCCTGTCATAATCTTGAAGAAGCAAGAACAGAACTAAACTCTCTGACCTTTGGTCAAGGTGGAACAGATCCACATGGATTCTGACATGAGAATATGCAGCCATCAGATTTTCTGCAATATAGACATACAGAATTGGGGATCACAAAGTCTGAGCTTGGAGTCTCTGCCATCAAAATCCAGTGGCTCCTACTGTAAAGAAAGCCCCTTCCACATTGTGACACATAGATACATTCCTTGGCATAAACTGTTTACTCAAAACTCTTGTGTAACCCAGCACTGGCGATCATCTAGAGAATTGTCAAGCTCTCTCCTGGTGAAGAACAAGGAATTGAATGTCCAGGAAAGACAGATGGACTTTTGTAAAAAAACATAAGTAAGAGCTTTATTTCTTTGGGAGGGGTGTCTTAACACTGGACTTCCACTATGGCTTGAATTTTTTAGGGGTCCCAAGTCTTCCCCTTTCCACTATTGGTCCAGTTTACATACTCACCCCATTTTTTTCCATCGTATTTCTACCTAGTATCTTCCTAGAACTAGAAGCCACCACCTCAGGGATCTCATTTTATCTTTCTTTGTCTGCCTCTGCCCCTTGAACTCTCTCCTCTTCCATGAGTTATAAAGTAAAAGCAAGGCTACCTTGCCTACATATTAGCCAAGCCAATCCCCTCCCTTGTGTTCCAGTCAATTGTCACGTGACAATCCACTTAAGCAAGGATTCTGTGTTTTACCAGTTATCACTAGTGACACACACAACCAACATCCTGACACAAATTTGATAAAGAACTAAAGAACAAGACAGTTAACATGAAATACATAGGTACGTTCTCTCCATGACTAGGTAGATAGCATCCTACCTGAGGTCCAGAACCAGGGCAGCTAATTAGTTGGTTCAGTGCCTACAGGTGTACTCAATGGGTTCAATCTATTGAGGACCTACAAAGAATAGAAGTGAAGAGAAAGTTTTAACTCTGCCTGACTGTGCACACTAGTTCTCATGCCTTTACACCCAGTCTGGAATATGTATCTTTGCCTCTCTGCCTTTCTGGCCTTCACCTGCGCTGCAGGTATCTGGGTCTTCTGCTTGTAAGGTGTCTTACTTTCGTTAATCATTGAACAATAAGAGTGAACCAGTACCATATAGGCTATGTTTCAGCTTTCTATATATTGTGTGTGCATGCATTCAGGTGTACGCTTGCATGGTCCATACTGTTTCTCTGGAGAACCTTGCTTGCTACACAACTTTCTTCCTTTCCTAATTATTTATTTATCCTATGTATACGTGCATTTTGCCTGCATATATGCCTGTACAACAAGCACATGACTGGTGCCCACAGGGGTCAGAAGAGTAAAAGAAAACAAGCCAGGAAAAGCTAAGTAGATGCTGAGAAGGCTGCTGGGCAGCACTTGGGATAGACTACAGCTCCAGTGAGCTTTGTAGGGTGTAGGATAGGGAGCAACAAGGTTAGCTGGTCAGTCAGGCTCCTGTGGCTGAAAATGGAAATAAGGGCATGGGAGCAGGCTGCCTGGTGCAAAGTGTGTCTTTCAGAGGAATCAAGAACCATCACTATCTTGGAAGGAGCTTGTTGATGAACTGAAACAAAATGTGATGCCTATGTCAAGCTAGAGTTACTGAGTGTTGTGAGCCTCATTGTGGGTGCTGGGAATCTAATCCAGGGCTCCTGACTGCTGGGTCATCTCAGCACTGGAACTTAGTTTTGCAGCGAAGAACTTAGTGACTACTCCCAGCCTCCTAACTGCCCTCTAGATCTACTACAGTTCATTCTCTTTTAAATAACAAGACTGCAAATCTAAACATCCTCAAAACTCCCAGAGCCTGTGGTGCTCACCTCAAGCTTCCCTTTCAGTCATCTGTTATGACCTACATACAAACCATACA
>NC_022009.1:74372623-74385247 GCF_000317375.1 Microtus ochrogaster
ACACACACACCCTTTGGCCCTGGTTACATTGACCTGGCTGCCAGGTTTCCTTCCACTCAATCTTCCAAAGTATTTCTCCTTTGCCCTGAAGTGCTTTCTGCTTTTGTTTTCTTTGTGAAAGCTCACACCTTCAGGGAGATCCTCTTCTCACCATTGAAACCTCCTTGTGCCTGAGCTATTTCCCTCCAAGGCCTTTAACACACCCAGTTTTTACGTGCTGTTCTGTCCAGGGATGTCAGCTGCAGATGGCAGGGGCTTACCTGGGGTCAATGTCACTGAAAACAACAAGTTCAGTCAGCCTGTGACAAGCTGATATTTATGACACAAATTGGTGAAAGTGGATAATTAATTTCTTACCAGATGAATTCTCCCCATTTCATGTTTTAAGGTTAACATTTTCTCTTTCTAATCTTGCATTTTAAAATGACAACTGAAAAATGGAAACTGAAGGGGGAGGTTGGTAAATGGAAGAGAAACGTGTAGTTCTGTCTTTAATCTATTTAATTCAGGTTGATGAGAACTCTGGTTGACCTGCTGTACCTAGGACTCTGTAGAAATGGATGGAAGAAGAATGTTTTAGGCTAAAAGGGAAGATTATTTGTGCATAATGCTCTGTTTGAAGATAGAAGTTAGCCTCACTTTAATTGGGAGGTTTAACTACTGTCTCCGCTTCTCCTAAAAAGGGACAGGTGGCATTTGTTTAAAAGGCTTAACTTTTTCAAGCCATCAGGGCACTTTCATGTGGCAGGTGCTTAGGAATGAGAGTCACATATGCAATGGACATCAGAAGACTATGACAGATTCTCTTCAGATAAGGGTTCTAGAGCCCCAGATTATCAAGATCTCTGCTTATCTTTTTCCATTTGCCCTTAGACTACCAAGGATAAGGAAATCTCATTAACTTTTGAAACTGGGCTCCGTCTTTAACCAAACCCGAAGCCCTTAAGTGCTGTCTGTTCCTGATGTATTCTCCGGGAGGATTTTTATTTTTAGATCTGCTTCTTGCCACTAAAAAGTTTTGTTCGTTCCCTAAGGAAATGCAAGGCCTTTTTCCCTGGGAATGAAATCCAGACACATTTGTCCGGTGTGATATACCTTCTGTTTGTGGCTGGTATACCGATTCTGTTGGGCATTTCCAGGCCATTGTGTGACACTCAGGGGTAACATGGAAAATTGATTGCATGCTACCTTTGTTGCACATTAAAGGGACGTGAGCCATGCTTGAGCTAAGAGACACAGAAGTTTTGATTTCTCCCATAGCAGGAAATTATATTCTATAACATGTGCTTAGTAATTACCAATCTTGGCATGGGCGTGAGTGCCACATGCATACTACCCCCAGTGGCACCATTTCAAGGTTGCAGAGTCACCTTTTATAGACGAGTCATTTCTAATCTCTCCTACTGCAACTCCGTCTGCCACATTTTGCTCTGCACGGGTGTTCCTGGAACAAATTGGAATGTTGCTGAGTGAGTTCTTTAAAGCATTTTTAATGCTAGTGCATATGTTTTAAGGGCTGTGAAAAACTGTCACCATGGACCTTGGAGACGGTATAGGAAGAATGAGAGGAATGGGAGCAGCCACAATGTGGATCCCTCTTGACAATAAAGCAGTCCTTTATATGTTTGAAGTACCTGTGAATGTTTCTATTCCAGTGGGTCAGTTTATCTTTGGGATGGTGAAAAATCCAGCCAAATGGCATGGCTTAGATACAATAATCTTAGTTATAATAGTCTTAGATATAATAATCTCTATAGCCTTATTTTTTTTAATTTATCAGACACGTCAGAATTAGTTCTTTAACGTATTTCTATAGTTTTAACTTGATGTTCACAACAATCCTAGTGAGTATGTGCTATATTGGAAATAGAATAGCCAAGTGGGTAAAAAGTATGGGGTCTCAGAAAGCAAAATCATAGAGATCTAGGTCAAAACCACGACTCTATGTTAGCAAGGTCACTTGGCTTTCTCATCTGTAGATTTGGACAGTGAAATAAACTCCTGATGGATTTGTTGATAGCATTAACATAATAACCTGACACTTAAGCATTTAATATCATCTCATTTTTTCTGTTAGCATTTTATAGATGAAATAATAACTTCAGTGGGGTGGCATAATATGCTCATGACTATACTGCTAGTAACTGACTTCCATTTGGATCCAAGTAATTCTGATTACAGATATCTTGATTTCAGTTTGGCATCAGAGTCCAGAAGAGAGTTGAAAACCAGTTCCCACAGCAAATGACTCAAATGATTATTTGCAAAATTGAATAACAAATTCATGTTGACAAGCACATATAATGGTATAAGAAAGTGAGTTATTCTGATTGTAGATTTTCATAGGTTACTAATCTAGACCTTTTCCTAAAATAAACCTGAACGCTGATGAAACAGTTGCTGAGTTTCCTCTTCCCCCTGGGTAAACAGCTGTACCACTGAAACGGCCCTTTTGCTTTTAAGGGTGCCATGTAGTTGGCTTCCTGCCTGGTGGGGTATGGGCAGGAATGCTGAGCACCATTTTCGGAGGCAGCCTGAGAAATCTCTGTGTACTATTTTGTTGCTTTACCTTCTGTTGGTAGAAAGGAGATGGTCATCACACACTGCTTGGACTATGATTTAATGATGGGAACCCACAAAGAGGATGGTTTCTGAGTCTCCGAGTCACTGATGAGGTAAGGCCATCACCATTCAGATGTATACCTGGCAGATTCTCCCATTGTGTGGGCTTCTCTTACCCATTTGATAATTTACACTTCCTCATTCAAATGGAGGCCTCTAGTTCAATATATGGAAATTTGGGATTAATCCATCTCTGGGATTAAGCGTACTGGATCATAATGACTGGTCTTTTTGATATGTTCTTGGATTATGGTCTTAAGTATTGTATTGACTATTTTCACTTCTGTATTCATAAGGGAAATTGGTTTGTAATTCTCTTTCTTGAGTCTTTATGTGGTGTGGGTATCAGAGTAACTGTGGCCTCATGAAATAAATTTAACATTTTAGGGAATCTTTTGTTTACATTTTTGGGGGCAATTTGAGGAGCATTGGCATTAATTCTTCTTTGGAAATCTGCTAGAATTCTACACTAAAACCATCTGACCCTAGGTTCCTTTTGGTTGGGAGACTTTTAATGACTGCTTCTTTTTCACTATGGGTTATAGGTCTATTTGTTTATCTGATCTTGATTTAACTTTGGTAAGTGTTACCTATCAAAAATTAACCATTTCTCTTAGATTGTTCAATTAATTTTTTAGTTTGAAAATATATCACTATAATTCTCTGGATTTCCTTGGTGTCTGTTATGTCCCCTTTTTAGTTTATGATTCTATTTAGATATTTTCTCTCCATCTTTTAATTAGAACCAACTTTTTGTTTTATTTATCTTTATATTTTTCACTTTGTTTCTATTTTATTCATTTCAGCTTTAGTTTTGATTATTTGCTATCTACTCCTTTTTGGGTGTTTTTGCTTCTTTCTGTTCTAGAGCTCTCAGGTGTTGCTGTTAAGTTGCTAATATGATATCTCTCTCTCTTTATTCAGGCACTTAGTGCTTTTTAGTTTCCTTTTTTCATTGCATACCATAAATTTGGGTATGTGTTATGTTCATTTTCATTGATTATAGAAAGTCTTTAGCTTATTTATTTATATTTATTTATTTATGTCTTGACCCATTTTTTATTCAGTAGGGAGCTGTTGCATTTCCACAGGTTTGTAAAGTTTCTGGTCTCTGTTGATATCTAGCTTTAATCCATAGTAGTATGATAGGATACAGGGCATTACTTAAGTTTTCTTTTATCTGTTGAAGCTTGCTTTGTGTCCAAGTATGTGGTCACTTTCAGAGAAAGTATCATGACCTGCAGAGAAGAAGGTATATTCTTTTGTGCTTTGGTGAAATGTTCTGTAGATACCTATTAGCTACATTTGGTGTATAATATCTGTTAGCTCTAGTATTTCTCCACTTAGTTTTGTCTGGATGACCTGTCCATTAGTGAGAATAGGGTGCTGAAATCTTTCACTATCAGGATGTAGGAGGGTCAACTACTATTTAAACTATAGCGGTATTTCTTTTACAACTTGATTGTCTTTGTATTCAGCACATAGATGCTAAGAATTAAAATGTCCTTGTTTGACTGACATGAGGTAGTCATCAGAAGTAAATCAAAATGGAAAGAAATAAACTACATGTTAATTACATGGAATTTAACTAAAAACTATTAACCTACTAAAGGTATCACAAGATTGAAAAGTTTAACATCATAGATGAGCATTACTGCATGCAAAATTTCAATGTGGTACTAACAAAAATATGTGTATTGTTGTGAGCCCTGGAAATCTAAGGCTAGGGTTCAGCATCTTATCTCTGACTCAGTGAACAGCATTTACCTCAGGTGTGGAATTGTATGACAGCATGTGAAGCACATATCTACCAGACAGCTCAAAATCTTTTCATGGACATGTCTTACAGTGAGTTCATCATATAAATACATTCTAGCTTCATGATCATACTCAATTTATAATATAAGGGTCCCAGGTACTGCTGAAACCCAGTGCTAAATACCTAGGTGACTGACTTCCAAACAATTAAAAGATTTATGGTTATAAAATATTTTTAAATTAAAAGTGTATACAGTTTGGGCCAAAGGGCACCTCTATATTCCACAGTAAACAACGATAAAAATATATACACTTGATACAATTTATATTGCTAATGGCCATGGAACATTAATGCAATTTCAATTTTCTTTAATTCTCAATAAAAGCACACACATATCTATACACACATGTGTTCTTTTATTTAATTCTTTAATTTTAAATAAAACACACACATATCTATACACACATATGTATCTATGTATCTATATGTGTATTATACATATGTATAAATGTGTGTGCTTTTATTTATATATGTATCTATACGTGTATTATACACATGTATATATGTGTATAGATATGTATGTGCTTTTATTTATACATATTTATGTATATATATGTATGTATCGGGATTTTTCAGCATACTTCATTATGACATTATGACTGACAGTCTTAAGGTTAACCTTCACCTGGAATAAACTTCAGACAGGTTTCATTTTGATTATAAAGGGAAGACCCTGACCTCCCTTTTCTTGGGGCATTTCTGTAAAAAACTGTAGATTAAAAGGGGCTTTCTCTGCCCCTTTGAGCTGTTAATCTTTCCTTAGCATCTGACCAACTTTACAGCCCAGGAATGTTTTTTCTAGTAACCATTCCTTTGAAGTGTCATCCTCAGCAAAGGTAAAGCCCTTGTCTTCTTTGGGATGATAGGATCTAGCTTCCCTAAGCACCAGTTAGCAAACACAAATGGCCTAATCAAGTTCACAGACCTCCCACAGCACCCCTTTCCCTCATATTATCAGAACCGAGCGGAGCTCAGTCTTTCCTGAATGTAGCGGACTTGACTAACACGAATAACCTTGAATAATTTCCTCATGTCTAATTAATGCCACCTGGTACAATTTTACTCTGTCCAGACAATCTCACTAAATAACTACACGAGTTTAACAAAAAAACAAGAAGCACGTCATTTCTGAAACCAAGTTTGTGAAGCAAAACGAAAGACTTTTCTTCTGAATTTTATTTTTAAGAAAATCCTTTTTCTCTTAGTCTTACTAAGGACATATTTTCAATGTACTGAGATTCAGATAGCATCTCCAATACTAAAAGAGAAAATGCCTTTAAGTAAGTAACAGCTATTTCTGAAGCGCAGTAGCTAATTTTGGCAAAGTTAATTGGATCTCAAGTCTTTCCATTTTAGTTTCCATCTCTTTCAGTGGAGTCTCTCTGCCTGCAATGTCACAGTGTCAGTAGTATGCTTTTGAGGGGATTCTAACAGGAACACTGTCACGTGGTGGAAAGAAACCTAATGTGTGAAATGTTCAAATGGTACAGTTTGCAATATGGGTTCACTAATGTTGCCGGCAATGGCAAGAATACTTTAGGAGTTTTAGGGCTGAAGGATATTTTTGGTGTCAACCCACAACGGTGCTAGGTGATAGAGAAAAGAACAGATATTCTTACTACTGTACTTGGCTTCTCCTAACATCTGTGTGGAAATGATGCTGACTGACGAAGACAATGTTAGTGGTTTGCTCATGGCAGCTATTGGACTAACATGGTAAAAATGAAGCAATGTCAAAATGGCAATCAAACCTCATGTCATCTTTTCACCAAGTTTCTGCAATGCTCTTCAATTGACCTTTCTTCTAATTAAAGTACAGAAGCAGCTAGAGTCTCAAGAGTCCATGGAATGTTTTTCCTGTCAGTAAGTTTTAGTAAATACAGAGAAAAATTTGTTTACATGGAAAAGTGTGCGTGTGCTTTCCCATAGCCATGGGCTCAGGATCAGCTTATTTACTCTAAGAAATGTTTGAACCAAATAATGGCTTATAAATTTTAATGAAAAAACATTACATTTCAAAAGTAAATTGTTAGAAATGCATCTTTTAATGAGCTATGGGTGATTTTATTTCCATAGATCTATAGTCAGATAGCATTTGTTGTAAAATGAGACAATTTTATTTTTATTTTTCTAATTTCCATATGTGTAAGGATTAAGGAATTTTATGTAAATAAAAAATTGGGTTGATTTTTAAGGAGGAAGAAGTTCAAGTATCTGAATACCTAAGTTATAGGTAAAATGGCACATTATGATTTATCAACTGACAACCCAATTATTTGTTGAAGGCATAGAATTAGAAATATCTACACTTGCAAAAGATCTACACCTAGTTATTAGTGTCATTTCCTTTCTCAACACAACAATTTTCATTTAAAATTTGTCTAGCCCATGAATTTTCTAGTGTGAGGGAATGTATCCTACAAGTGTTGGCCACTGGTAAGGCATGGTTTTCTTCTTTGAGGGAATTAGGAAAAAAAATATTTTAAATGATATAGAATTTCAAAAAAATGATTCCCTAAAACTGAATATGTCATATACTTTCTAGAAAAATCTGTCTCCCAGGGGGACTCATTCTAAAGAATGAAAAATTCAGTTCCTAAAATCCTCAAGAGAGAGAGGACTCTCATTTCTGTGTCAGGAAGCCGTTGAGTTAAATAACAAGCCAGGATTATTAGGAAATGACTCCCAGGAGATCATGAGTGGTTCTAGTCAGAGCATCTAGAACTAGATTGACACCTGGCTCCTATCTAATGATTCACACTAGCACACTTCAGTACTACTCTGGTCAAATAATTTACCGTAGAGCTTCAGCCTTGCCAAGTAAGTGTGTGTGTGTGTGTGTGTGTGTGTGTGTGTGTGTGTGTGTGTGTGTGTGGTCTGATAGGTGAGAAGTAATCAGTATTGATTGTGGTCATTATATCATCCTTATCATCTTCAGAATGATATTGACCAGATCTGCTCTATGGCCATTGCCACTACCTAGGAACATTCTCTTCTGAAGAGAGAATTAGGCATTAGGGACACAACTCTCCACTGTTTTGAAGGAATTTAAAGGGATTGGATAAGTAGAAGATAATTCCATGTTAGAGAAAGCAACACTTCAGCATACCACAGCACTAGTCTCTAAGGAAGATTAGACTGACAAGTCAAAACTTCAAATTGAGAAGGTTAAAATATTTAAATGACTTTGTTTATTTAACATACGCAAAGTCAACTTATAATTTCAGCAACTTGGTCTCATTTAGAAGATTTTAAAGTAAGAACATCTGAATAATCATCTAAATGATCTTACTTTTAAAACCATATAAAAATTAAATTTAATAAAAATTAATGCCTACTCCCATCTACATAACATAGTAAGAAATGGGTTTAGTCCTACATCTCCAAATATTATTTCAAGTATGGAGAAGATGTAAAACACCTTTGGTTGTTGGAAGGAGACACTGAAGTGTAGAGATTTGGTGAGTCTGGAGAGAAATCCATTCTTTTAATTACAACTCTGTCAACAGTTTCTTCATGGATTCTTCATGGGTTTCAGTCCATGCAAGACTTTATATTTTAAAATTCAAAACAAACAAATAAATAAAGGGTTAATGATGTGGGATTTCCATCTACATGCTGTGAATATCATTGGTTTATAAAGAAGATGTTTTGGGCCTATTAATAGGGCAGAACTTAGGTAGGTGGGGAAGACTAACCAGAATGCTAAGACAAAGGAGATAGAGTAAAGAGAAGCCATGTAGCTTCACCAGAGATAGACACTGGAACTTTATCAGGTAAGCCATAGCCATGTGTGATACACAGATTAATAAAAATGGGTTAAATTAATATTTAAGAGTTAGCCAATAAGAAGCTAGAGCTAATAGGAGAAAGCAGTGATTTAAATAATATAGTTTCTGTTTGATTATTTCAGTTCTGGGCAGCAGGAACCAACAAGTAGCCACCTCCTTAGCACAAATTTGCACCAAAGTGGTAGACTGAATCCACATAAAAACTGAGAGGGCTTGAAAAGGAATTCTAGATACTAAAAAACAAAGTTTAGCTGCATTTTTTTCCAAGTGGGCTCTGCTTGCTGGTGGCATGCTACGGCTCCCTTAATAGAGGTTTTCCTGAATCAGTGGTAGCAGAAAAAAAGCCGTGGCCATTTTGGAATGCTAGCTTTCTGGGCCATGCTGACAGTGTAACCTCTGGCTCTTTCAGGAAGCCAAGTATTTGAATGGGGTTTGTGAGCAATGTGCTATGGCTTGCTTGGCGGCAACATGGACCAGCTTTGTGACTAGAGATGGGGAATTGTGCATGCCTCTTAGAGGAGGCAAGAAGCTCCACCATGCTGGGCTGGGTAAGGCAAGGAGGCAGTGCTGCTTGATAAACTGGACATGCAGGATCCACAGAGAAATGACTGCTGAACTTGCCTAAATGGGAGATGTTTCTTCAGGATTCCTGCTACACAAAAGAGACTGCCAGACATACTACAGGACACAGAAGAAAGTGACTGACAAACTGCCAATATACATAGAACTACCTTTGAAGTTTTCTGCTTTGTGGAAAAGTCTTCTAGATACTATGGGTCTGTAGGCTGAAGATGGATGCCCCAATGATACAGAAGAACTTTGGGTGACTGTCCAGGAAGTGAGATGTCTGTCAATTCTAGAATTTTGGAAGTTGCTTACAATGCACTTCCTGTTTACTTAGGTAATATTATATCTTTCTGGAGTCTTTGATGGAGTTGAAGAATTTATAGTTACAGTTTTCCTTAGTTATGATAAAAGATAAAGTAGATATAAATATTGTAAGTATAATTCTTGCTTGATATCTGTTTTGTTATATGTAATTTTACTATGTTAAAATTAAAACCTCCATTTTATTTAAACAGAAAAGGGGAGATGTTGTGAAATTCCCTTCTGTCTGCTGTGAATACCATTGGTTAATAAAGTAGCTTCTCTGGGCCTATTGATAGGGCAGAACTTAGGTAGGCAGGGAAGACTAAACTGAATGCTGGGAGAAAAGAGGTGGAAAAGAAGCCATGTATTCTTGCCAGAGATGGACAGCGGAACTTTATCCAGTAAGCCACAGCCATGTGGCAGTACACAGATTAATAGAAATGGGTAAATTAATATGTAAGACTTAGCCAATAAGAAACTAGAGCTAATTGACCAATAAGGGATTTAAATACTATGGTTTCTGTGTGATTAGTTTTGTTCTGGGAGGCCGGGACGAACAAGCTGTCCTCTCCAACAGGTTAATGTGTTGAACCATAAGATTGTTCAGGAACAATTTATGTGAATATAATATGATAACCACTTGTGATCAAACATTGGCTAAAGAAGAGAAAGAGAGACCGGGAAAGCAGGACAAAGCAAGTACAATGGCTTATTGTGTAAAACAAATAGGAAGAGAAATCTGCTTCTCTTTGAAAGTCCCTAGGAATACATGTGCATTGATATAGATTATATTTGCAAAAAGTTCTGGGAAGATATTGATATAAAATTTCCAGGATTGCTATCTGACTCATCTTAAAGTTAACATTTATTTTTTAAAAAAATCAATAGATGGTATAATCCATTAATAGATTGTCTGTGACTTCTCTCAATTTATATATATTCACTTATCAAAATTATTAGACATTTGATGTTGAATATATATATAAAAATACAAAAAACTTTGTTGGCACCTGTATAAACTATTGTTCATAATATTTTTCATTTGGATATAAGGGTACAAATTCATTTTCCTTGAAAGATCATAAAAAGAATGAAACAGGAAACTATGGTAAGACTTTTCTGATGGGAAATGGTATTTGTTTTTGCCCATACTGTACTGTTATTAATGCATACCTGGGATTAAGTAACATATAAAAACTGTTCATTTTCCTGGCCATCCTGGGAGTCTGAGCACTTGACACATACTGTGTTAAGGGCATTTTTGCTGCATGTGACCTTGTAGAGAATATATCATGGCAAGGCAGAGCAAGCCTGCCAGAGAGTGCTCACCTTTTAAACAAAGTCATGGCTACATTAACTCTTTAACGTAGTAATCCACTAAGCTATTTATTCACTGTTGAACCAATTACCTCCAATTACTATTAATATGTGCGTTTGGGGGTTAAATTTCCAATGCGTGAAGAGACCGCCACTACTTATGTTTCATTTCCATCGGCTCCTATAGAAAATAACTAGTGGATTAGGAAAAGGAACGTTCCGGTCAGAACTTGAAAATGAATAGGCACAAAGCGAATTTCACTCCTTTCTCTGAACTGTCTCTTCATGTCCACTCCAGAAACTAAAGGAGTTATCATAGAAGGAATGTCATATATGAACTAGCATTTACCACATAATTCAGATGGTTTTATGTTTCTTGATATTTGCCCAAGTGATTCTAACTCTCTCCTGGTAGATTTTTTGATGCTTAAGTGGCAATGACATGTGTATTAGATGAATGGCTATTTGATCTGATTTTACATAAAACAAAATCATAATAAATATGATTTTTGCATTATATGACAAGATACAATATATGAGAATTCTTAGTAATTTAGCATTAAATTATATGTAAACTTGTTTTTATAATCTTATAAACATAAATGATATATGATCAAGATAAGATTCTAAAATATTGTTCTGAATTTTAAAATTCTAGGAGTTGATGCCATGCCAACATATTTACCTTTACTGCCCATATGAATATTTTAGATCTTACAAGAGCAGAGAACTTTCATTAGAATAACTTTTCTATCAGCCAGAACTAGAATGTGGGCAATGACTTAAGGTGAGCACTTGTATAATCAAGAAACGGAGAAATCAAAATGTTCACATTGTATTTGACCTGTTTCATTTTTAAAAGTATTTGCCAATGCCAGCTGAATTGTTGAAAAGCTGAGAAGAAATCTGGAAGGCTCAAAAATGGATGAATAATTTGAATATAATGATGAAAAACACTCATTCACATAAAGTAAAATAAATCTTTAAAATGAAGAGACCCTGAGGAAATAGTATAGAACACGATCCTCAACAACTTACATCCTTAGAGTGATTAAAATAGAAATTAATATTTATGGAATTATTTCTAATTTTTATTCTGAGTAGCCTCAAATTGTATCTGAAAATTTTAAATAGGTATTTTTAAAATTTGAATTAAAATACATGAGTATATGAAAAACATAAGAAATTCCCAAATTCCCAAATTAAAAAAGGACAACAAAACAAACAGGCATATGAGATTTTCAAATATTGATATGATCATGCAAATACTTGAAAAAGATGAATTGAAAATCCTAAGACAGGCAGATAATAGTGATTGAAATTAGAAACTTAATGAATGATTTAATAAAAATTTAGACACAAGTGAACAGATAATTAACAAATTAGAAAATACAGCAGGAAAAATACATGGGTTGAAGCCGAGAGAAAAATGAGAAATAAATAAATATCTGAAGTCAGACATGAAAATAGCTAAAACCAAAATTCTAGATCTGAAATGATAAATTCACTGAATAGTGATATAAAAATGGCAAGCAATAATTAATTAACTTTAAATAACAATATTAATCATCTGACCCAAATATTTAAGAAAGAAATTGATCCTCTTTAATCTGTGTAATGCATCCATAAGTTAACAAATGCCTAACAAAAAACCTCACAGGAAAAAAAGGGTGAAGATATGTTGAAAAAAAGACTGCTGAAAAAACTCACAAATTTTGTACAAAACATCAATTTAGAACCTCAGGAAAATCAACAAACAGCTGTTAGGACAGAAAGAAAATCCTACCTAGAATATAATTGTCATCACCAACGAAGGAAGTGGAGTGATTCTCAAAGAAACAAACTCAGAGGGCAGAACTGCTGTCTTCAGAAAAGTAAGTGCTAAGTTAGAATTCTGACTTTAGAGAAAATATCTTTTTTAAAAAAAAATCAAAACCAAATTTATCTATTTGTTGTGTGTGGTGTGTTGGCATGCTTGTGCCATGGTACATTACCAAAAACTACAGGACAGCTTAGAAGGACTGCTTCTCTTCTACCATGTAGATCCCAGGGATTGCTCAGGTTCCCAGGACTGGCAGACTGGCAGGAAGTATCTTTGTTCAATAAACCAGGGCACTGTCCTAAAACATGGTTCATATATATATACATATACATATACATATACATATACATACATATACATATACATATACATATACATATACA
>NC_022009.1:74385347-74396754 GCF_000317375.1 Microtus ochrogaster
TATATATATATACTGAGGTTTTCATTTTAACTACTGTGAAAGCTCAGGCAGGGGAATGGCAAGTTCAAGGCCTACCTGGGAAACTTAATTGAGACCCTGTATTTTGATTAGTAATACATATTCATAAACATTAAAAAGGGGGTGTTAAATAACAGAGTGCTTGCCTAATATGAGCAAGGCCCTAGGAGAGGCCTTGTGTTACCAATGTGAGTGAGAGGAAGGGAACATTGGCAAGGGCTGAAGGATGGTGTCTCATGGCCCTGTGAGTGCTTCAAGGATAGAAAGTCACAACAGGATAGCCACTCCTGTAGACAGAGACCTGGCTGATGCCATAATGGGATCACCACCAGTACAATAGATGAGTATGAGCCAGGGTGATTTTGTTTGTGCTTATAGTAGACTAGATAATGAAACATTTGGGGATTAGACATTGCCATATATTTAATGTTGATGATACTACAATATTTTCAGGTTCCTCTTCAAAAGTCCAATCTCCTTTTACCCTGCCCTACTGAAAAAGTATACCAGTGAAGTTCTAGCTCTTTAGCTCCATTTAAAATTTTTCTTTACTTACTATTTTTTTCATGAACATATGAGTTTAGAATGTATATGAAAGGCAAACAGGAACATGCTAATTTGGTAGCTTAATATTGATCAAAATTTAAAAGTATCTCTACATCCAGTACATTTCTAGAGAATATTTGGTAAAATTCTGCTATGACTTGAAAAAAGCTGGAAAAAACAATTGCTGGTCTAATTTTTTTTGCAGCACAACCTCAATTTTCTATGTTGGAAATTCAATTTGTAAAACTCAATGTACATCCCCCAGACAGTTAATTACACATTGCTGGAAACGATTTGAGCAGCTGAAATAATTTTGTATCAAGCGCACTTATAATTCCTAGGGGGACAGCTATTCAGCTCATAAAGGCTAAATCCAAGGTGCCACCCCTGGAAAAGTCCCCCATCTGCCTCTCCTTCTCCCAAGCAGAAACACTCATTTCCGAGCCCTTTCTACCACTCCCAGAGGCCCACCCCACCACCTATTCAGGGTTCCACACCTTTGTTAAGCTGTGTGGCACTTTTTTTGTTTCTTTATAATTCCTCCTCTTTCCACCAGTAGACTCAGAGAACTTCCTTCCATTCATCCATTTCATCCATCTTGAGTTGCCAAGTTGAATACAGACATATTGATCTGACAGAATTTTATTGTTTATCATAAATAACCACATCACCAAATTGAACTATATACAGTCTTCTATAAATTACACTGCTTCCCAGCACAGAAGGAGAGGAAATGGATATATGCTTATTAGTACCAACTGATTGGTAAGGTCATGAATATACATACAGATAAAGTTAGGTGGTGCAGCGATTACCTCTGCCTTCCAGAAAAAAGTAAGTCTTGAGCCCAGCTGCTTAATGGGCACTAGGTATTGACCGCTGGTGATGTGCCATGCAGCTAGAGAATGCCAAACTAAACAGAAAAAGCCCTTACCTCTTCTCTTCTCTGATGACTGGCAACCTTGAGTTAACAGCTTGAAGAATGACACAGGTAACAAGGCTGATCCCTGACTCTTTAAACTGTTAAAACATTGACTTCTTACGTGCCAGTGATAGGCAGCCACTTTCCCAGTGCCCTCTCCACTTCCTTCTGATCCTACCCTCATGTCAGTAATCTCTCTTCAAATGTCAATTCTATAATCTTCAGTCTTCAGAGTTCCTATTTGCTAGGAACTCAAGTTTTAATACAATATATATTATATATTTTACATTTAATTCCAAGAGATATATTCTGTCATGGGGGACTCAAAACTCAGAAGAGCAATATTTGGTCAAGTACGAAACAAAGAGTGAAAATTTCAGACTGGGGAAGAGAATCAAGGGGATTGAGGGACTAATGATTCACTGAAAGATTTTTGGCAGTTCTGCATGTAAGAACAATTTCATGGCTTTGCTGATAGTCAGGCATGGATGGAGAGGGGGTTTATGGTACCTCTCACTGTCGCAAATTTCAGAAAGAAGGGGAGCCATTGCCTTTAGCTGTAGACCCACTAGTGAGTCCACTTGCAGTCAGTGGCTAGTTCTGACACAATGCTCACACAAATGGCCCTGGTTAAACCATATGCTCACCGAAAACAAAGCTGCGGCACATCACGCCCATCTGTGCTCTATGCACTGCCATACAGTTCGTGAACCAGGCGAGGAATTGGAGATTGAAACACACAAAGACTCACAGACAGAGAGAGACACAGGTCATCCTTGAAACAGGAATGCCCCCCTATCATGTACCAGAACCACTTACATAGAGATCCTTAACTGATAGCCACTCCCCAGCCAAATGCACCAGAAACCACTCCCCTGCCATCAGAAATTCCTGAGGGTCTCATGCTCAGAGCAACTGCAGGCTGTCTCAGAGCAGAGGAAAACAAGTTGTTTACAAGACATTCAGGATCTGGGGGTTCACAGCTCCCAACACAAAGCAACTGGTTAGGGTGAGGAGACAAGAACAGATGTGGGAGAATGTGTTGCAAACATATATAAAATGATCACAGAACAACAATTCATCAAATGAACGTAATATAAAAGTTAAATATAATTCTGCCCAGCCAAGCATGTAAGAGCTCAATGTTTGTTGAATCAACTCTCAGAAGGCTAGATAAACGCATATTCTCCTATGACTGTTCTACCACAGTGAACTAGAATCTACATTTGCAAAATGAAATAGAATAAAAAGTAACCTGGTGAACAGTAGAAAGTGGACTTAAGTCTTGCTCTTATCATTGCAAACCCTTCACCAAAGGTTTAATTAAGGTTATTGCCTCCTCTGCAGGAAGTGTGTCCTTGTTTAGACAGGTGACAGACACTATCATTTCACTATTAAACCTGACTTCAGTATTAGAGCGTTAGATGCTGGGAGATCACCTGGGTTAAAAAAAAAAAACCAAACTTTATTAATCTGGATTTGATTATTTTCCATTTTAGATAGAACTTTCCGCCAAATGTGATAAAATGCTGAACCAATGAACTTATTCATCACTGTGAACAGGCATGGGATTGCTCAGAAGTTTTATATTAAAAAGGGCCAATAAAAAACACTCGGTTTTTTGTCAAGTATTGACAGAACTTTTTTGCCATTACTTTAATTTCTGTCTTAGATAAGAGATAAAATGTTTTTCATTAGTGGATGTTTGGTTAACTGATAATTAAACACCCCAAATGAGATCAGTACAAATCACTGTTTTATTTGACATCACACACAGTTCCTGGGCTTCCTAGCTGGCCGTCACTGTTCTGAGGATACCATCAATTACAATACAATCACTATCCTTATATGCATAATATGTGGTTTCCCCTGTTCTGTCTTAACATTAAAAGACAAATCATCCTCAATGCACATTAATTTTTAAAATATTTTAGCAGCAGGCTTCAAGGAAAGATCTCATCTATAACTATGCACATTTTCCAGTTTAATTCCGTTAATACGCACAGGTAGAATGCTTTCATGTTCTCCAAGGCCTGCATATTTTTCATGATAAACAATATGGAATTAAATACAACACAAAGCCAGTTGTCATTTAATAGTGTTTAATATTGAACATTTTTTTTGTGAAATTCCAGACCACCTTAAAGAAATACAGAGGTCTCTTGCTCAGCATCATTGGAGCATCTCTTGGGTAGGATGCTTCTGGTGTCTGCAGCTCCTCCTATGATGGGCCTCTCACGCGGTCACTCATCATTGCTATGGATTGGGAAGCGCTCTGGAGGAAGCACAGATTCCAGTCTTTGCCAGCGCTCTGGAGGCCACAAGATATGTGTAGCATGAGCATGCAGAAGTCCCAGAGAAACCTGAATTCAGGGAAAACACAGAGACGAAACATAGATATCATTTTATACTGACCATCATAAATAGCTTGAAAAGCTCATTTGATTCAGGTCTCTGACGTGTCATGGAAAGACTGTGACTGAAAACAGAGAACACGTAGAGTCATTTCTAGGGGCTTCACGGCTATCAGAACCTGAACCTTCACAACAGTCATTTGAGGGAATTATGGTTTTAATGTTCTAGAACAGAAAGCTAAGTTTAGAGAAGTTTAGAAAGTCATATACATACAATGCATTGGAACCTGGCTTCAGTACTGGGCTGACTCCAACATTATCCTCCACCCTCAACAGTCTGTTTACACAGATCAAGGAAACACAAATCCAATCTATCGTCTCAGACGTCCTCTAGAGCTATTGCCTGAGAGAGACCCTCATAAAACAGTCATAGAGGCACAAATACACATTTATATCTCGAAAGCATTGTTCCATTGCTGGATGAGCAATCAGAGTTCAGGTGTGATTCTGGGTGGAGACTGCTGTCAGGGCAAGCGAAGTGGAAGACTAGCAGAGAGAAAACTCCAAGATCATGGCTGACTGAAAACAAAACAGCATTTGTAGAGGTGAGCAGAGCTCTGCTGGGAGAAAAGAGACCAAAAAGAAACCATAACAAATATAGATGGGATCAGCTCAAGGGAGAGCAAGAAGCCCTGGGGACTTAGGAACAGTGTCTTTCCTTCTAATCATTCTGAAAATAAGACTTAAAATAAGCACAAAATTGGCTCTACAACACAAAGCCAGTTGTCATTTAATACTGTTTAATATTGAAAATTTTTTTGTGAAATTCCAGACCACCTTAAAGAAATACAGAGGTCTCTTGCTCAGCATCATTGGAGCAAACATCATGTCACCTGTACTTTGCTGCAGTAATTCACTCTCACTAATCTCTGCACACACATCAACATATACATTATACTTGTCTGCACATCAATATATACATTATACTTGTCTACACACATATCAACTTACACATTATACTTGTTTGCATACACATCAACATATGCATTAAACTTGTCTGCACAAACACCAATGTATACATTATTCTTGTCTGCACACACATCAACATATACATTATACTTCTCTACATACATATCAACTTATACATTGTACTTGTTCACGTACACATCAGCATATACATTAGACTTGTCTGCACACACATCAGCATATACATTATACTTCTCTGTACACATATCAGTATACACATCATATTTGTTCTCTTTTGAAAGTTACTAATATCCTGTGGCATTTATACCTATATACTTCAAAATGTATCTAAGAACTAAAACCTTTCTGACATAAGCACATTACCTTCACCATACAACAAGTATCTCATATTAATACAGGAATAAAGCTCATATACAGTTCATATTCAACATATTGCAGTTACCCTAGTGGAAGGCTTTTAGAGTCGTTTATTTTCAAAATCTAGTCTCATCAAGGATCTCAGACTACATGTGCTGGTGTGAGATTGCTTCCATGCCACCAATTTACTTTACCCAGGGTTCAAGACACTGACTTGTACCACGGCCTATAGCTCGACTTGCCTGGGTTTTCCACTCATGAAAAGACAAAAAAGGTAAATATGTTGGCAAGAAAAAAATGTATGGTTAATATTGTATTTTTTTCCAGTTCTGTTTGATTGGGTGGCATGAAATATCACCACTGAAATACAAAGTTCAATAGCAGAAAGTGAGGGTGACTCAATATCTCTATCAGTTTACACACATTCTAATTTTAAGATAATGAACAATATATAGAGATATTTAGAAACAGTTAAAGATCCTGAATGTCAGCTTATCTTATTCTTTTATTGCACATCGCTATTCTGTCTTAATTATTTACACTGGATCCTAAAAAAGTGATTTTTATCTATTTTTTTAAATTTTTAATTGGCAATTTCTTTATGAAGATATTTCTTTCTTAATATCAGCTACTTGTATTTCTTCTGATTGTCATGTATTTACATTATCTTCTATTACAGTATGTGTGCATGGGTGTGGGTCTAGAACTAGGCTCTCATTTTGCAGCCCAGGTTAGCCTTTAATTCACTATCTGGCTCAGACTTAGACTGTGCTGGTACTCAGAGAAATTCTCCTTCCACAACCTCCTGCAAGGCCTCCTTCTTTTTTTGTTGTTTGTTTGTTTTCTTTTAAGTCAAAACGCGTTCTTATCTTCTGCTTGTTTGTAGGATGTTTGTTGGCCATCTCAGGCTATCACTGGGCTTCTGTGTGTCCTTTAACGGGTCACTTTTGGTCTTTAACCACTTCTTAGTTTTCAGTAGACAGGGCATTTTGGGCTCACCCTGGACCTCATACCTGGTCCATGTGTAATCAGTTATTTCCCGCAGTGCTTTGGTTCCTTTCAGCAAGGAGTGTCAATTATAAGCAACATCTGGTACTAGGTGTGCTGATGGTCTTGGGTGTTGTTTCAGGAAATATATAGATAAATAAGATAACCAGTACCCAAAAGCTGCTCTTCACCTACCACCTTTATATTTTATCTCACTTCTTCTGTAGTAACTGGGTGGTTTCCTTAAACATTTAAATACCCATATATATGATTCTAAAATATATAACAATATTTTGAACATAATTGTGTCATAATTTCTACCTACACTAGAGTAAAAATCGAGTTTTCTTGGCAATCATTTTGGTAGCTGAATAATTACATATTCTGTTGCCAATGTTTGCAGCCTACAGTTCGGGTGAGTTATACAGAAAGAAGGTTCACTGTGGCTAGTGTTTCTGAAAGAGAGAGTTTGGGGTACATAAGTGGTGACAGCCTTTATCCTGAAGGACTGCAGATGGGAAGCAGGGTACACGCATGTGTACACATGTCTGTCTGGTTCCCTATTTCCTTTGATAAATCTGCTAAGACTTCATCATAGAAGCTCTACTCTAAAACCTTATGTAACGTTGATCACCTTCCAAACGCCCCACCTTCCAACACCTAGCTTCCCATCTTTCTAATACTTTACAGTGGGAGGAAACTCCAGTTTAAATTCCCTGGGCAGACCATTTCTCTCCATAGCAGCTCAAATACATTTTATTGTAAGGATGTTGGCTGTATCCACAGTTGGTTTAAATCTTTCTTTCCCTCCCAAGTGAGTTATGTTTCCAATTTCTACTTACATTCAGTATTAATGTTTGTTTTTAATTCATTTTTATTCAATTTGAGAATGTCAAAAAGTCAAAATTACTTTTTAAATGAGGAAAAATGTCTCCTCCTTCTTAATGATGCTCAGATTCTAATCATTAGCTAGAAGTTTACATCAACGAGCCAACAGAATTTAGGCTGCTAATCAGTTGGCCTCAGAATCAAGGGAGTAACATGAATTCTCTCATGGATTGGAATGTCATCACGAGAGCACTCAAGCATGAAAAGTGGGCGGACAGAAACACGTTCTAGAACACCCTAGACAGCCATGGCAACATAGGAGTGGGAAGATGGCTCAACAGGTAAGTGCCTGCCACATAAGCATGAGCACCCCAAAATGACTCCCAGCACCCACATAAGAAGGGATCTAGGTGTGAGAGCATGTGCCTGTAATGCCTGCTCTGGGGACGGAGAGACAGGAGGATTCCTGGAGCTCACGGGTCTGCCAGTCTAGCGGAGTGAATCTAGCTGGATGCACAAGGCACAAGCTCTAGGAACACTGAGGCCCCCGTCTAAAAAATAAGGTGGAAAGCAACTGAGAAAGACAGTCGGTATCAACATTTCACTCCTATAAGCGTGCTCACTCATGTGCATGCACATCCCCATGCATGCGCCCGCACACACACACACACACACACACACACACACACACACACACACACACAAAACCATACCAACAGTGTTCCCAGCTAGGAAATACTTTGCTGGATGTGGGTGAAATTTTAATTTCTGCGTAGCTTTGCTCAAGTCTACATTCAGCTGAGTTAAAGCACAGCCGTCTCCATTTCCTCCATCATAACCCAGTTGTATCTCACGCACTGAGTTGCTTTTTCCAAGCTGTTTAACTCTGATCATAAGGGTGATTTGCCAATGTTTTAACTTGGCTGAGCTGTTGCCAATACATTTGCTTGCTTTGTTTGGAGCACAGTTTTAGAGGCAGTGATTTAATTCTGATTTAATACTCCACACTCATTTTACTGAAACTAATCTTGTTTTTTCTTATTCTGAAAATATATTTAAGGTACCATTTTCACTTCCTGAAAGAGTTAATCTTAAAAATTATAAATAGCAGTGGTGAAAATTCTGGAGGATAATATGAATATTATTTAAAATGGTGATATAGGAATGTGAAAGTCAAGCTTTCAAAATACTGATATTAATATGTACAGAAAATGCTTAATCATTTGCTGAATTATCTTGCAATGATTATTTAATTTTTTATTGGTAAGTGTCTACAGACAAAGGGAGAATACAGTGAATATGGAAATGCCTGAAATTAAAAAGTAGATAAAATTAAGAGTTAGGTGTTGGATATAGCTCTGGCCTCCCCACCCGCTCTGTTAGTGTCTTTAGATAAGTAAAACAAAATTCAGATATACAAGGAAATTTATCTTAATAAGCAGCATATGTGATCAGAGAGGTTTGGCAGATCCAAAATCTGCCCAGAGACACCAGCAGAATGGAGACCCAGGGGAAGGCGGTCAGTGGGGAGGCTGGGACAGCCAATGGGCAGAGACGATACACTGCAAGCTGCTTGCTTCCTCTCTTCTGGCACTGCACAAACTGTGTAACTCGGTCTACTGTTCGACTCAGGCCTTTGACTGACTTGAGGAGGCCCATCCACATGGAAGACAGACTGTTTCATTGGAAAACAAAAATCATCTAGAATATTATTTGACAACTTATCTGAGAACTGTGACCCAGCCAAAGTGACACATAAAATCAACACCTGGTAAACGTAGTCACACACACACACACACACACACACACACACACACACACACACGCCCTTTGCTTTGTTCCACACTACAGAAGGCAGTCTTTAGCATGATTACATACATGACTCAGGTCTCACAGTGACTCATGAGGTAGATGCTGTCTCTTTTATAAGCAAGGAAACCAATAAGAGTAAAATATTTTGCAGTTAACACCAAAATAAGTGATTTTCTATACCATAGTTATTATCCCAATATGGCATTTCTGACTAACAAAGGGGCACAGACAAATCAGGACAATCAGAGTAAAACAGTCCTGGACAAAACAGAAAATGGCCACCCACAACTCTGTTGGGCCATGTAAATTCCTGAGAATATCAGATTCATCAAAAGCAAATGGCCACAACTGTAGCCCTTCGAATTCCTAGGATGAAATCCAGGTACCCAGTATACTTCAGGATTTGACCAGGTCTGCCTGTACGGAAGGCATGAAGTTAAAATAAGACCATGATGCAGACCCATTTGTATTCTTGCAGGAGGAGATTCAGACACAGTTGAAGCACAGGCGTGCATACATGCAGGGGAAAAAAACAACATAAGGACTCCCTGCAATCCATGAAAAAGAGGGCTTATAAGAGACCAAACCTATTGGTACTTTGATCTTGAACTATTTTCTCTAGAACTGTGTTTAGTCAGTAAAACAAGTTTCCATTAGGTTAACCTTGACCAACTGTTACAGTTTGCCCTTGATAGCCCTCAAAAGCCTGTATATTATAGCTATAGCTTTTCCTTTAGCTCTTTTGGTCCTATATGGGATAGGGACTAGTGGGAGGTCTTCTACCAACCCTGGGTATTCTTTCTCTCTCTCTCTCTCTCTCTCTCTCTCTCTCTCTCTCTCTCTCTCTCTCTCTCTCTCTCTCTCCTGTCTCACTTTCTGGCACCCCAGTGAAAAGCACAGTTTCTCTGAATGCTGCTGCCAAGATGAGCTGCTTTGTCTCTGGCCCCAAGGGAGCAGGCCAACCAATCATGGGCTAAAACCTCTCAAACTGGGGCCTAGCTAAATCACTCCCCCTTTTAGAAGCTTTTCATCTTGTACTTTGAGTTGCTTTTTAATCATTGTTTTCAGACAGAGAATCATTATGTATCCCTGGCAAGTCTAGAACTCACAGAGATCTGCCTGCTTCAGCCTCTCCAATGCTGAATGAAAGCCATTGGCTCTGATGCCTGGCTTGCCTTGTATATTTATTATAATAACAGAAAGCTGACTACAGTGCCAGGCACACCAGTGTCAGAGCGGGAGCTGATCATCCGTGATCCTGACTCATAGGACTATGCTTCCTTTAATGGGTTTGCAATATTGTTTTGACAATGAAAGCAAACATGCACAGCACATTTGTGGAAGCATATTAAAGAATTATGGAAAACTTCTACCAGGTCTCTGTATTGTTAGTATCTGCTGAAGGAGGAAACAGGTTCATCTGTATGTAATAATGAGCCCTTTACAATTAATCCCTTGTCCCTAGGGAGCACTGAGCACACAGATTAGGAATCAACCATCTAGAATAATGATCACTGCCTTGCTTTGACTATATAATATTTGATAAGCAAACCCAAAATGCATGAAACCGGACACTAATCAGAATCCAAATTTCCATTTTTAAGCTATGCACGGGCGTCGGGTTGTTCTCGTACCTCGCATGGCACTGTACACATCAGTCTGAAGGTTGATGCTCTTGACCTTAGAGAGCACAGCTTCAGGAAACACCATTAGTACCAGCTGGAAAGTGGTTCATGCTATCAGTCACCTCGTTTGTTTTGTCTACAAAATGCCAAGGAACCACATGAACTAAATTTCCACTGAATTGCTTGTCTTTGATCGAACTGGCTCCACTGAGAAGTTATTTTGGCTTCTGGTAGGCAGACATACGCATCCCCAGCCCAGCTCTCCTCCAGGTGCCAGGGGCACAGGTGTGAGAAGCCGTGCTCCCCTCCTCCCTCTCTGTACGCCTGCAGGGTTCAGAACACACCTCCATTTCTTGGCTTCAGGAGGCTTGTCTTGAAGGAAGGCCTCGCAAGGGCAAAGTAAGGACAGGTAAAAGCGAGACTTCTGAGGTTGGAGAGAGGAGAAAACAAAAGAAATAAAGAAGGCTGCCAGTGGGACCAAAGGTTCTTTTAAGAAGATGCTCAGAACAGAGGTGAGGACAGAAGAGGATCAGTGTGTAAAGTGTGACAAAGCACAGCGCTAGAAGCTCATTAGGTTTAAATGGTTTTAAAACAGAAAAACCAAACACAGTAGTCCACATTATTAAAAAAGAAAATCTGCCTTTGCTGAACCTACTTCATAGCATAAGAGGTAGAGATTGCCTCATGAACAAGGTCCAATAATAATTATTCTACAATATTAAATCCCCCATAACTGTGTTTGGAGGGCAAATCAAACTGAAGGAAGACCCGGACTTTGAAGGACACCTGTTTAAAGCAAGAACTGATATATCAAGCTTCCATACAATGTCTATGTTTCAATCTGACAACCAAAGTCCTTTACTGATACATTTATTTATTTGTTTATTTACTTATTTACTCCTTTTGTGTTTCTGTGTGTGAATGTGGGCACTGTGCACACGTGAAGGTCAGGGGGCTACTTGTAGGACTCT
>NC_022009.1:74396854-74423864 GCF_000317375.1 Microtus ochrogaster
CCGGCCTCAGAGGAAAACACCTTGTAGGACTCTCATCTCACCATGTGAGTCTGGGAACTGAACTCAAGTCACCGGCCTCAGAGGAAAACACCTTGACCCATGAAGCGTTCTCAGTGGCCCTCCAAACATCTGGATTCTGCACTCTCCTTTAAGAAAAACATCTACTATTCTTCAGAAAACATTATCTGGAGACAGAAGGCTTCTCTAATCACTGATAATGTGTTGCAACGAGGGAATGGCACTGCCCACCTCCATGGTCCCAAGGCGGTTTATCCACAAAACTGAACAGATAAACCCAGTTTGTGATAAGCAGACACATGAAGAGTGCCTGCTTCCTCAGTAAAGTGACTCCCTCTTACGCAAAGACAGACACTAAAGCATTAGCACCTTCCTTCCTTATCATGGGGAAGTGCACAGGAGGCGAACGAGAAACGTGTTGACCTCCCCCTCCCCCAAGGTTTTGGTTTCGATGAGAACAAGACCAGACAGATGTGTAGGAATGGAGGAAAGAAGGAGGGATGCTCTGGAGGAAAAATAAAAAATGGATGAGAAGGAAGAGCAAGATGCAGTGGGCAGGGAAATAATTAATTAATTTCTGAACAATGAATTTTCATAATGAAGATATCATGTAGATACAATATCTATTTATACATGCCATGGAACACTTTGTCTAAATTATAAAAAATAAAGTATATGTATGATTACAGGGCAGGAAAGTATGGGAAACATATAATTTTTTAAAATATGATTGCCTTACTCGTTCTTCAATAATTTTATACATTATATACACACACACACATATATATATATACATATCACATTCTAATTACTCTCTAACTCTCTCAGTGCCCTCCTTGCTTTATCAAATTCCCACCTATTTTATTTTTACAACCCTCTGGTAGCAACACCTGACCAGATATGAGCTATGAGGTATTATAATATGTAATAGAAGTGTTTATTCATCTAATGCAGTGTACCAATTCATAATTTACCTGTATAAACATTAATGTGCTTGATTACAAGTGCTGTACTAGATTCTGTCAGGGCTATCGCTTATGTATGGTACAGGCATGGTTATAGACAGATGTTGACATTACACTGAGAAGACTGGGTTCTGAAATACGCATTTCCAAGGTGTTAAATGCAGGATTTACATTTAAGTTATATACAGAAATGAATATTTCATGAAAGAGAACTCATGCCATCGGGGCGAGGGACTTAATCCTAGGTAAGATGGCAGCAGGCTGGAGCTAGAATAGCAGAGAAAATGCCAGACAGAGTCAGGTTCTCCAGGACGTCATGATCTGGTAGGAAAGAGAGATGTTTAAGCACCACAGTGAAGCACAAACCTGCCGCACTGCATCCATGGGAGCCATGCAGAGACTGCCTAGATTCATCTAGGCTCATCACTGGATAACATCCTCCTTCTGAGGGCAGACTCCGCTCAGCCTCTGCCAAATGTTCACAGATAGAACCTTCCCTTAATTCATCCAGTGAATTCCAGGTCAGGTAATCTTATAGGTTGATACAATGTAATATTTCCACACTGAAAATGAAGAGCCGCCTGCTTCATGGAACACTCGGAATGGTGCTCTTTCAAAGGCCTCACTCCAGGACAAGCATTTTCCTTCATTACCACCAATTTTAACTTTAATCATTTCAAAGCAATTTTCCCCCTCAAGACTTCACTTTAATCAGAATGCATTTCCAGGTCACTTCATGGCCTCTTCAGGATTCTCGCTAGACAACTACAGAATCATGCATAATCATCCAAGCCCCCCAAGACACCTTCGGTAAGTAGTTAGTTCAACAGTTTATGCAAAAAATAGATACAAAACAGGCCTCTAGAGGTGTCTTCAGCTAATTTTCATGAATTAATTTCTCTGGATTAATGTTTATGTACCAGTATCCTTACCACGTAATCAAATCACTGGAGGTGAAGTGGTCTAACTCCTCATTTTACAGCTTGATTAAGCAGGTGATGAAATACTTGAGTATAATTTGGATACTGAGCAACTCCCAGCACCCACATTAATCCCCTGGGTGATGACAGCACGGACTGATGCCTTACTGCTTGCTTGTGTGCTTCTCGTGGCTGATGTCCCGCATACCATTTTGATGCAGGAAATAAAAGCCCACATAAACACAAGAGGAAAGATGTACAGAAGACTTTATTCTCATGGAAACTGTCTTATGCCATATTTAGAAGCATTGGGCATGCAGCCCCTGAGGGAGACAAACGAGTCATTAGTAAGAGGCTATCCAGAGTTCGTCCCGCTGTGATGGCGGATGCGGCCGGTCCTCTGCTGAGGGTGCACCACTACTCATTTGGGTGTGTGGTACCCACCTTTATCTAACATCTTTCTCGGTTTCTTCCACTCCCTCTTTTATCTTTTCTCTCAGAATGAAATAGAAGGGGCTCACAAAAATAAATAACTAGGAACAAAAGAAGATAAATAAAAGTGACAACTGCAGGACCCAAGGGAGTCCCTGGGAAGAACACCATGCCTAATCCTCAGCTCCCTGAGAACCGAGTGAAGTGGAAAACATGGTAACTTAACACAGTTTCCCTTGGGAGCAGGGAACTTTCTTTTTAAACTCTTGGAAAAACTTTCAACTCCTGAGGGAAGCTAGTTTCTCTATGGTGTGGGTTTCCTATAAAATATTTCTGACAGTGACACGGGACAACAACAGGCTACACAAGAGGAGCCCCAGTGAGGGCCCAGTATTGATGACGTCACCAAAACCAGAGACCTCAAACTCAATGCAATGGACACTCACGGGTTAACAATATATGCACTAAAGGACTGCAAGACTCACTGTGTCATACTACAGTTTCCACGAGATTTTTCTTTTCCTTTACATTTTATCTTGTTTTATCTAGGGAGGAGGTTGTACAGGTAGAGGGTGGGTGGGACGGAACGGGGAGATGAGTGGGATCAAGATCCATGATGTGAAACCCACAAAGAATCAATAAAAAGTTAAATTTGGAAAACAATGTTCCCAACATAAGGTCTAATGTGGGATACTTTATGGATCATAAGTTACAACATTCACATAGTTAGCAAGTCTCCCCCAAAAGACAGAAGCTGAGTTCAGGGGTTAACAATCTGATGCATACTGTTTTGAAAGAAGCTAAAGTAACATGGTCATGTATGGAACTTTCTGGAGATCTCACTTGTTCCAATAATAAGAACTTAGCTTCCACCAAGGTTTGGATACATAGCATGTCTTTCATCTTTCTGTTTCTTACATCTATAAAAGCAGAGTGAGTCGGAACAAGAACCCGTACATGCTGCCTTGCTGCTCACCCAGAATCCTCTTAGCTTGCAACAGAAGTCCACAAATTCCAAAAATGTGCAGATAGAGGAATGAGACAATAAAATAAAACATAACTGAAGGCCCAATTTTAACCCCAGTAGCATTGTTTTCTCTGAAAGATCTTCTAGGCATTGCAGGCTTTAAATATGCATCCATGCAACAAGTCACCTCACCGAGATCAATGCAGGCAACACCCCACGGCAATGTCTGCATTTCTGAGCAAATCTCCATGAAAGTAATGTCCTCTTCTACTGAATGCATCTGGCACAGAACAGTCCCTGACTTGGGCTCAAACATTTGACTCCCACGTGCGTGATTATGAAGGTGCAGGAAGCAGTACAAAGCCACAGACTTACTAGCAGAGACCCGAGTGCGTGAAGATTTACTGACAAAGTGACCAATAACCTTCAGGATCATGCTACAGCTTTGGAGTGGCAGACAGTGCCCTGCATTGCCGAGATCCTACCCCCTAAGCCTAACATTCATCTCACCCATTCACAGCACTATGAAATATGCTTCCTATGACATCTTCTTTGCCTAGCAGGAAGAAAAGAACATACCAGAATGAATTTGTGTCACGTGCCATTGAATAACCCGTATGCTGCCCTGCAAACTCTCGTGAAACAACAGCATCCTTGAGGATTTCACATTTCAGATTATTACCAGCTCCACAAAAGCCAAAACAAGCTCCAAAATGTGGCTCATAATCACCAGGTAGCAGAACTGGGACTCAAAACCCAGCACTGTTTCTTAGTTTAAATTCCTACTTGCTCTACCTGCCAGTGAAATGAGGTGTAGAGCCCTGGAAATCGGAATGGTTGGCAAGGGGCCCTGTGGCAACACTTGCTAGGCTTGCTCTCTCCCCAGGGAGGAGTGAAGCCTTTCATTCTCTGCAGAAAACACCAACATTGAGCACTGAGGTTTGTACACAGCCCTGCTAGTCTGTTTGGGAAGCACTGCTGATTTGTAGCAACAGCGTATGTAGCAAGCCACTGGGCTGTGAGGAACATTTGCTGGCAGTGACAGCAAAGCCAGCGCCTGTTACAGCAGTATGGTTATGTCAATGTACATAAAAGCCGTGAAGAAATGTGGTCAGACTCTAAGCTGTGCCCCTTTGACTCCACACAACAGCTTTGCAACGGCTCGCCGAGAAGGGCGCATGTGCCATCTACTCGGGCGCATGGTACATAGACTGACTTCAGTGACTGAGTTCACAATTCATAGTGGGATACTCTGTATATTGCAGAAGTGAAGGCTGCAGGAAGAATTAGGAAGAGAAAGACAGGTTCTAAACTAACTGGGGAAGCTTCCATTGACCGCAACCCAAGGAAGAAAAAGTAGACAGAGAAGCAGCAAAGCAAGAGGACAGTAGCGAGCTTTTTCACAGTAGTAGTAGCAAGAACACAGCTGTGTACGGAAGGAAAGTAACGACGGTGCTCTATGAATGTAGAGCGGCAGCCCTGGCAAGCTATAAAAGGCCCATCATAAATGTGTCTCTTTTGCTCTTTTCCCAATCCTCCTCAATTTGTTCCCTCCTTGAAAAGGAATTGCTTGGTAACACCTCTGGCCACTGGCATGTTCTACTTCTGCCTCCAGGAAGGGTTTCCCCTGCTCGTTCCAGCATAACTCATCTTCATCCTCACAGAGAGTTTATTTGCCTGCTTTCCCTGGAAGGCTTCCACGGCCTTTCCCACTCTCCAAAAGCACACACAGATATACAGTTAACACTTATCATGGTGAAACGACAGTTCATTTCAGCTTTTTCTCTCGTATTAGGTATGCGTTTCTGGAAATGGATACCTTTTCACGTTCTGAACACATGATACAAGAATAGAAAGATGCTCAAGTGATTTTTGACCGCATTGAATGACACTAACGACTACACGGATGCAGATAAATGCCACCAGGCAACTACTGGACATGGGGGCTGAGGAAAGAACGATGAGGGGACAGGGATGCTACCTCTCACCTGCCTGGAAAGGCAGCCGTGCCTATAATGCTAGAGGAATCACAGGACACGCGGCAGTGAATTGGGGAAGCAATGAATCAAGCTGCAGGCTATTCAATCAGATTCCTATTGCACATCACGGGAAGAGCAGAGTTCAAAGCTGACCCAGTGAAGTCCTACTCAGAAATTGAGGTGTCAGCTTTGCAGCTATGAGAATGCAAAGGCTCCTAGAGTGAAGGGCTAGGAAGCAAGGGTGCTAGCTTGGAGGTATCTGGTGAGGTTTATGCAACCATGGGCAGGAATCGATACCTTGAATGGATATATCCACCCTAGGTTAGGGCTAAGGAGACTTAAGCATGAGGAGAACTCTGTTTCTCCCTTTGTTTAACTGAGAACATTGAGATAAGGCACAACAAAATGCTGCCTAAAGATGGCTGTAAATCACCTTTAACCTGTGGAGAAAGCACAAGGACCTCACTGAAATCTTCGGTAGTTCTGGGAGCTTCATTTTTCTGTGCATATGACTTGGATTAACGTAGACTGTAAAAACAAACCTTCAGAGAAATTTATTTTTCTTTCAGAAGGTAAATGAAATGTTCCTTGTAGTTTTTAGCTGAATTTCAAATGAATTTCATGAGCTTTGTTTGCCACTGTAGCCAGAAACGTATCTGTGTGAAACAAGCACCCCGAGAGCACAGATCAGCTCACACAGTACGGCAATTCTTTTCAACTTTTCTCAATTTAACTCTGACTTAAAGTCAAAGGAGGAATTTAAACTAGTGTGTGTGTGTGTGTGTGTGTGTGTGTGTGTGTGTGTGTGCATTTGGGTGTTGTGTGACTCCTATTATTTGCTGGGCATCTAAATGAGCTATTGAGAGCCAACATCTTTATAATATACAATTTGAGTGACCAACAAAGAAATATGACTATAATCCTGTGAAAGGTATATTGGTCCTGTTGAGGAGGATGGCGTTAATTTCAGCTTCGCATGCTTTCTTTTCCTTCCAGAACGTTTTTGGTTTTGAAATTTTTAGTTCTCTAGCATTTGTGCTTTGATCACGGTAGTTAATTTAGAGAAATCCACCGGGGGTTATTCAGCATTCAGTCAATAAGCGTGTTGGCACAAAGCCATGAAGTGCTCCCTCTGTGTGAGACAGACAAATTTCAATATACTGGAGTGGCTAAGGAAAGATGACACTCAGCTTTCTGGTTCTCAGCATGCACAGTAAATCACGTAAAACTTAATGATTCCAAAATAAGGTTGAAATTCATATACTAATGGGTAATCCCTGTAAAGATAGCATCCTAGTAATATGACGAAGATTGGTGAATCAGAAGAAATTCCCCAAGGTCAGCTATAGACTGTCAATGGGGAGCACATGTGGGTAGCTATTACATTACAGGTTGACAGTAGATTGCATAATTTAAAATCACATATTTTTTCTCTATATTGGTCACTTGCATATGTTGTAGATATGGCTGATCATTTTAATCCTAGTGTAAGGAAAATATACGAAAGGGAAATTAAATTTTCCAGTAAAGTTTAAAATTCCCTAGAGATTAACCACTGATGGCAGAGACTATGCATGACTGTCTTTCCATGGTTTACATAATTTGTATTGGCTCTCACATATGAATTCTCAAAATGTTTTACAAAACAATTATATATTCATCTTGGTAGTGAAGAATGTTGAGACCAACATTAATAGCTTTTGGTGCTTGATAAAGCCCTTGAGAATGTCTGAAAAATGAGGGTTGGTTAGTCTGCTTTCATTTATCTATCAACTATCTATCTATCCATCCATCTACCTACCTACTTACCTATCTACCATCGATGTATGTGTCTATCTCTCCACTACACAGCCTGTGGGAGTAGGTGATGTGTCCTACCATATCTGGTACCATCATCCACATTTAAGGTCTGTGTCATCTTCCTGGTGTTAAAACATGGGTATCATTCATTTTCCTTACAAAGTGGACAGGGACCAGACACTCAGGATGAGATACTGTCTCTTTTCATGAAAGTTTCTGGCTCTATCTAGCTCACTCCATCATCTGTAAGTGACTGCTATTGAAGCTACAGTTCCAATGAGTTGCCTTTTCCTTAAAGTAATTTATTTAACCACTTTCTGGTTAGTTCTTACATGTCTTCTGAAACTCAAAAAGACAACTGCTTCATGATTTTAAAGAGATTTCAACACGGGACTAGGCTATGTCTAATTCCTAAGTCAAAGGTACAGCACCCTTTCTAGTGACCAAAGATCCTGTTCTTTCAGCATCTATTTCTGGGATACTGTGATGTAGAGATAGCCTGGGAAGAGGAATACAGTGAACATCAGTTTCCGGGGGCAGAGGGCACAAACTTGGAGTGAGACAGTCAAGTTGATCATTTTGGAATCTTGAGTATGAAAATTTATAGCTGCCTCTTTGGTAGCTGCACTTCTTTGGTCTTATTTTTATCTCTTTCAACTGTGCATAATGGTAGCAAGCCTGCAAGGCTGATACAAAAGCTAAATTAGTGGGGTGCTCTGCCATGCTTTAACTGTCATACAACAGTCCCATGGAAGGCCAGGTCTGAGCCCAAGGTACCACACAATAAGAACAACAACAACAACAACAACAACAACAAAATGAGGCATCGAGAAAGGCTAAGTCGTACCATATCCCATTGTTAACTGTTAATGACACTGAATAAAGAGTTATGCCTTTGAGAAAAATGGCAGTTTATTGCCTTCTGATACTGTTCTATAAGAAATATAAGAAATGTTTACAAGAAGCTTTGTCCCCATAAATGACCTTAGAAGCATCTAGCCACTATGTTTCATTTGTTGAAACAGAGCTGGGCATTAAAGGAGCTTTTCTGTGTACTGAGAGGAGCTCAATAAAAACGAAATCCATGGGACTCAGGAAACATCCCCAAAAGGCCTCTGCCTGACGCACTTACAGCAACGGAGGAAAGAGCGGGAGCGCTAGCATTGCCCTACATTACACACATGGCAGGACAAAGGAATGGCTTTTGGGTAAATGAGCGATGCTTTCTTGATTTTCTCCCAGCCTGCCAATACCAGCTAAAAGGTCCACTGGATGTATGAATTTTCTCAGCAAAGTAACACTGCATTATAAATGGTGTTAGTTCCTAGCCACTGACTCATTCCTTAGCTCCTGTTGGCTTCAGTATCCACAACTCTACAGAACTGTATTCTTAAAAATCACCAACAGTTTCCCATCGGTCTCTGTCTTCCTCTGCAAGAGTCGATCTTGTTGATTACTTCCTGGTAGAGTCCTCGAACTCTTGTTCTTCTTAGCACTTGGACACACTCTCATGTTTTGGCTAACATATCCTTGTGCTCTGCTTCCTGGATGTAGCTATTTCCTGTTTTCTGGTCTCCATCTTTCTGCTGTCCTCAAAAATGCTCTTTTGGGGTGGAGTCGTCATCTGTCAGAGTCTCCCGATATCATGAGTGTATCCCTGGATTCCTTATTTCTAGCCCTGGCCTTTCTCCTGATATCCGGGTCTCACACCCCAAGGTGGACCCTCATCATAGAATCATAGTGCATCCAACACACCAGCTGGTCATGATGCCCTGGCTTTGGACGGGGCAATTTCTCTATTGCCTAGTTTTAATTGCAGCTTCTCACCAGAAATTAGACTTTGCCACCCTGATTCTTTTTGTGTGAACTGGCCCTGCCCCTTGCTCTCCCTTGCCAGGGTGAACAAACTGAGGCAAAGCTCGAGAGCTCACCGTGGTGGTGAGGACGGGAAAGCTGGCCGAATGGCCAACCCTGCCACTACTCAGGCCCGGAAACAGAGTTATGAGTTCGCTCACCCCAGCATCCACCTCACCCATGATTTGCGAGAGCACAGGAAGGTTCTGATCCTGCACAACCGAAGCTGCAGGATCTTCATGACACAGGGCAACAGCAAGAGAGGCAAGAGGAGTCCCAGTGAGGGCCCAGCATCGATAGGGTATCAGAAGCCAGAAGCCTCAAACCAGAACAACGACTCTTCGCAATGAACACTTAGGAGTAAAGATATATGAACGAAAGGGTTTGCTGTGTGACTCACTGTCTCCAACTACAGCTTCTGTGATAAGATTTTTCCTTTTTTTCTTTTCTCTTTTAAATGTTGTTTTATTTTGGGGGGTTGTTGCAAAGTAAGGGTAAGGATATGAAGGGATGGAGACATGAATAGGATTGAGATACATAAGGTAAAAGACATAAAGAATAAATAAAAAGAAAATTTTAAAAATTACATTTTCTATATGTAACAATAAAAATTAAGAAGAGACCATGTATTTGAGAGGAGTGCAGGGCATGGAAAAAGTTGGAGTGGGGAGAAGGAGGGGTGGAAGTCATGTAATTACACTATTAATGTATGAAATTTTCAATAAAATAAAAAGTTAAATGAAAATACATTTTCTGGTTAAATATTCAGTGTATGCATAAACAAGTCTTTTTGTAATGAACAACTTGCAGTTGACTCTATTTGTCAAAGATGGCAGCAGTGAGCACCCCTGACCCACAGGGTCCTCTAAGCAGAAACTGGAGCTGATTAACTGTACCCCGACTCTGGTGGCAGATGGTACAACTAACTGTTTTGACCAATGACTCTGGCTGTAGCATTTTACTCATCGGGAAGCTTTTGTTTTTTGCTGCTTGGAAACGAGCCTTCATATAAAAAGTTGTGAGATCATATACTGTAAAAAGCCTAAGTCACAGTGAGACTGGACAATAATACACCACACAGAGAAAAAGGGAAAGGCACAGGCTTAGGACTCTCTGCTGGGACATGGGCGAAGGACCCTCTGCTGGGGCACTGGCAAAGGACCACCTGCTGGCGCACGGTTGTAGGATTATCTACTGGGTAGCCTCTCAGGGGCCACATCACATAAGATGAAGCCATATGAGTAAATGGTGTTGGGGATTTGATGTGGGAGAGACCATTTGTGTTTTTCCTCCCCCAGAAGGCTTCACAACAACTTATAACACTACTAAAGCTAGCCAGCAGGGAAGACATTCTGAGCCATTTTGAGACTGATTTCTCTATCTCTTACAGCTGAAGCATTTGGCGTCTTCAGCAGTCGGGTCTGACCATGTACTTAGGTTGGGTAATCAGGGGCAACTGTAGTAACCTGCTGTCTTGGAGATGCCTGGGATCTCCCTGATCATTACCAGGAGGGGTGATATCCCATGCCTAGCACTGAGATTTTCATTTCATAAGCCACATCTTCTGGGAGTACCATTGTTCACCTACACAGGCTACTTCAGTTCAAACTAGTTTTCTAAATTATATTTTAAAATTATTTTCCTAACTCTTTAGTTTTTGTCAATAATTTTTTCACTGTTAGGTAAAAAGGAAAGATCATTAACAAGTGAGTAGGTGTCTAAAAATGGACCAGGATTCCTTTTCCTGAGCAGTAACTAATACACTGGGAATGATCAGTATCTGGCAAAAACAGCACAGTCTTAAGGAAAGGAGAAAGAAAGTGCTTGGCAGGCTTGCCCATTGAGCGAAACTGTAAGTGAAATAAAATAAGGCACAAAAGAGAACAATAGACAGCATTTGGGAAAAGAACCACAATAGAGAAGAGTTCAGTCAACCTCAGGGAGAATTAAAAGGAAAAAAAATTAAGTCTAGAATTTAGGTCCCAAAATTACACATGATAGATTAAGTTCTGGCATTCAATAAATATGAATTCTTGGCATTATTGGGGATTTGTATGATGTTACTTAGGACTGATCATATGCTTGATTGTGGAAAAGAAAGGAAGAAAGGGAGGGAAAGAGGAAGGAAGAGAAAGAAGGAAGAATTTAGCTGTTCTTCAAAACACTAAATGAAGCTAAGACATGCCCTACCAATTCTAATCTTAAATATTTATCCTATAGAATTGTAAACAGAAATTTAAGTACTTGAAGATGCAAGCAAAAAGCAGAACCACTCCCAATAATTAAAGTGCAAATAGTCACAGTGTCCACTCATGATACAGACGTGGAATGAAATATCATTTATCTGTACAGAGTGATAAAGCACAGCCAGACCAACAGACACAGGTCTCAGAAGCATGCTAAGTGAAAGAAGTCAGTCACAGAAGCCATACATGAAATATGAAATATTCAGAACAGGGAAATCTATACTGAAAGAAAGCTGACTCATTTTCTAGGATTAGTAGAGGAGCAGGTGTGAAATAATTTCCTATGGGGCATGGTGTTTTCTTTGGGGGTGATGAATACATTTTGGAACTGAGAAATTATAACGGTTGCACAACATTATAAGGTATAAAATGACAAACTGTTCACCATGAAGTGATTAATTCTGTTACATGGCGTCCACCTCAATAGTAAAAGCTAGAAACAATTTCATTCATAAACTTATAAAAGGTAGAGAGAATGGAGAAGGGGAAGGGAAAAGAGATGAAGGAGGCTGTAGTCCATGACAGGAAGAGTTATGCTTTTATGAGCATCCCAGATCTCAGTGTAGGGGATAACATGACACCAGCAGTGGAAAGAATGTGGTAAGACAGACTTACCTAAGAAGAGAGAAGCAAAACACAAGACAGACCATTATGAACCACAGTTTCTAACTGTAGGTGCAAAACAAGATGAATTCCACAATGCTAATGTCTAGGCAAGAGGATATTAGAGCATGAACTGAAATAATGACTGTGAGGTCAAGGAGAAAAAAAAAACAGATAAAACAAATTATTAGAAAAATAAGTACAGACAAAGAGAATATTATAAAACTGTGATTAGGGACCAGAAAACAGGTGTGTCCGAATTTAGAAGAGAGTGTACCAGAAGTGATCATGTAGAACCTGGATGTGAACTCCATTTAACAGGCACTACATTTGTAATGCTAGAGGACTGACTAGGAGAGATGCTCAGAGGCAGAGATGAAGCTCAGGGAGGCCATGTAAGTTCAGGAGACCTCCCAAACTCTATGAGAGATGAAATGCAACTGAAGTTTGGGAAACAGATAGGCTAAGATTAAAAGCAGCCAACCACAGGCAAACACAGAACTGCCTGCCCACTAGCTGTGCCAAATTAACCTCCATTCCTTTGTGGCAAGGTATCTAGAGTACAAATCAAACAAACCTGCTTTGGATATGGCAGATCTTGTTTTCTGCTATGCACTTGAAAGTATTCCATGATTATCTTTAACTAAAAAGGAAGCATGCTCACTGCAAAGGCTTGCATGATTATCATTCATTGAGTAATCGCCCCGGAATCATAGTGAAAACATAATAACTTTGTGCATAAAATATCCAGTGCCCCAAAGGAACAGTTTACTTACCCCACTGAGTCACTGGAAAGAACTTTGATACAATTACAACAAAATATTTGTTTGTTTAAAGTGTTACCCCATATGTTAGAATTTTAACTAAAACTGGCAGGTGAATTCTTAAGACATTGTAGCAAGAATAAGAACTGCTTATAGATACTATTTGTTACAAAATTGATAGTCATGGCAGATGGGTCTGTATGCCTATAAGCAAGGCTTCCTACATGATAAATGGGAGATTTAAAAATTTTACTGAAAACAAACCTGTGGCTGATCACAAATGCCACTATATTCTAATGTTTGTCAGAGAATATATTATTTTTATTTTTAATTTTTAAAAAAGAAAACAAACTATCTTTTTTCATTATACATATCAATCCAAGTTCCCACTCCCTCCCCTCCTCCTATTCCCTCCATATACCCCCCTACCCCACCCTCATCCAATCCTCAGAGAGGGTAAGGCACATTGCTTTAGGGAAGGTCCAAGGCCCTCCCTACTATATCTAGACTGAGCAAGGTATCCATCCAAAGAGAATAGGTTCCCAAAAAGCCAGTATATGCAGTAGGGATAAATCCTGGTGCCACTGCCAGTGGCCCCTCAGTCTGCCCCAGCCATGCAACTGTCACCCACATTCAGAGGGACTAGTTTGGTCCTATGCTTGTTCCTTCCAAGTCCGGCTGGAATTGGTCAGCTCCCATTAGCTCAGGTATACTGTTTTAGTGGGTGTACCCCTCATGGTCTTGACCTGTTTGCTCATATTCTCATTCCTCCCACTCTTCAACTGGACTTTGGGATGTCAGAGAATTTATTAATAAAAGATATACCTTTAATGTTTTAAAATAAAAAAACATCAGCAATTTCCATTTGAAAAATGTATTATTATAATTCCAGGGAGAAGCATCAGGTCTGGACCCAAAAATCAAACACAGGCAAATGTCAGAGTTTGAGTTCTGACCCAAATGCTTCACTATACTTACTGACAACATATGAATAGGAAGCCAATGCATGACTGTAGAAGGCATCGAAAATAAAGTGTTTTAAAGTGTCTTAAATGGTGTGTTTTCTTCCGAAAAAAAAAATTGTCTCCCACTGAAATGGCTACACATTAAAGGACCATCATATCTAGATATTAATAATGTCTCAAAAGTACTTACAAGATAGTTACATATGAATATATGTGTTTTGCAGTTTCATGTAATTAGCATTAGAATGCAGAATTGCAAATTGGATTTGAAGAAAGAAAGGTAGATGTATGTATGTATGTATGTATGTATGTATGGATTGATGGGTGGGTGCATGGATATATGGATGCATGGATGGATGGATGGATGGATGGATGGATGGATGGATGGGTGGATACATGCATGCTGGAAAGATAGGAAATCCTTTCCTATAGTTTAGATACAACTATCATCTAGAGTGTGTAATATATGACAGAGACTGTTCCTTAGACAGTAAACACTTTGTCATCTTGTTTTTTAAAGTAATCCTGGTTTCTGGTGTCAATGTACCTGTAAAAATTATTTTCCTAGACTATCTTGTCACCCAAGGTGGCTAATGTGATGAAATCATGAATTGGGATTCCCTTCTGTACATGTGTTGCTTTTATTGGATAATGAATAAAGCTGTTTTGGTCAATGGCTCAGCAGAGTAAAACCAGGCAGGAAATCTGAACAGAGATACAGAAAGAGAGTAGGTGGAGTCAAAGAGATAACATGTAGCTGCCAAAGGAAGCAGACACCACATAGCAGCTCAAGAAGCAAAAGGGATCAAACCACGAGCCTTATGGTAAAATATAAATTAGTAGAAATGTGTTAATTTAAGATGGAAGAGCTATCTAGAAATACACCTGAGTCAGTGGCCAAACAGTATTGCAATTAATATAGTTTCTGTGTGATTACTCAGGTCTGGTCAGCCGAGAAATGAATGATCAGTCTCTGATTAGAAAACCAGGCATGAATGGATCTTTTAGGGACTGAGAAATACTAACTACATTATCAAACCCGCGACTTCCTCCTGACTTTGTCAAATTCAAGAGCGATCAATGGGCCTCAGAAACCTTAGATTCTCTTAGGTCCAATGGTCATACTCTATTGTGGCAGGACTGGAAAGCAGGGAGTTCTGGGTCCACTGAGCAGAAGTCAAGATAGATTTTCTGTTACACACAGATAAATTTATGCAACAAAACACATTTAATGTCCTGTTTTGCTTCCTTATCACCCCACTATGTTAGAGATGCTACTTATGTCAGTGCTCTGAAGCTGAAACATCCTTCAAAACTCTTCATAGACACCAGGGCACATAAAGGTACCAGCACGTTCTCTCATAGTCTATGGCCTTGTGACCATCTGAGAGGGCAGAGAAGGGTACCAGAATGTCCTCTAATAGTCTGTGTCCCTGCGACCATCTGACAAAGCAGAGAAGGATATCGGCATGTCCTCTCGCAGTCTCTAGCTCTGTGACCATCTGAGATATTTCACAAATATTTTTACTTCTTATTTTTTTCAGTAAATGCTAATGGCATGGTAATTGTTTCCATAGATTTCCAATGAAGCCTGAGGTGCTTTGACAGCTGTCAGCAAAGTGTCAAATACACTGGTGTGGTGAAAGGTGAGGGGATTTAAAAGCTCTTATTAAGCCTGTAGGCTTAATTTGGCCTATTGATACACACAGCTGCTAAAAATAAGTATCGGATTGGGGAGGTAGTATTTATGCTTTTCTTATAACATCTCTGAAGCCTAGCACTTCTTGTCAGTGTTGACTAAACCTTCTTTTAGTTATCTTTAGGAATGGTTTCCCTCCCAAAATAGTTCTGCCCTGGACCCCGTGCCAATCTCAGTTTAATCTTAGAGCACCCATCATTTTCAATATCCTGCTCAATGGGATCCAGCTACTGCCATGTAGGAAGACACTGACCTGGTACACTTGGAAGATAACTAATTATGGCTGTCAACCTTAGTGCATCCTGAATCAACTAAAAATGCATACTGATGGGTACTCCTGTGAGTATCAGATCATTTGAATCAAGAAGATCCAGCCTACATTATTTAAGTCAAAAAGAACCTGCCCACCTCTGGTGGCAGTCAACGTAAAAGGACATAGAAGAAGGAAGCATTGCTTTTTGCATGTTTGCCCTCACTTTTGCTAACAAGTCTATTCTGCTGCTACAGCATTCCTTCACTAATAGTAGTACCAGCTTCTTTGGGCTTCCAACATGGACTAAAGACTAGCAGCTCTCTAGGAATCCTACAAGACTTCAGTATCAGATTGGATCTGCTGAGATTCCCTGCCTCAGAGATTAAGCAACTCCTGATTCTTGGCCTCTCTAGTGCAAGACATTCTTTGTTTGACCATTGGGACCATACCATGCAAGACAACTTAAGAAATTCTGTACATCCCCTATCTATCTATCTATCTATCTATCTATCTATCTATCTATCTATCTATCTATCTATCTATCTATCTATCCACTATCTATATCTACCATCTAGCATAAATCATCTACTTGTCTGTATGTTTATTCTATTAGTTCTGTTTCTATAAGAACACTGACTATTATACTGGGCTTGTTTTCTGTGGTAGCAGGAATTCTGGGATGTGTTCATGAAATCTACCCACAAAATACAGACATTCATCCTTTGAGGTACCACCTGTACTTGATTCCAGTATAACAGAAAACTGTACTTCAATAATTGCAGCTTATTCTACTGCATCAGAATGCCTTTATAGACCAGGATACATGTAAAGGATATGATTTCTTGTTTTGAAAATGATAAGAGTCATATTATAAACTGCCCATCAAAAGAACAGCATGTTGAGAACCTGAAGTCAGGCTCTGGGACTTGACAGTGGCCTCTAATAGATGCTTGGGAAAAGCTAGGATTTTTAGTCATTATGTGTTGTTCATTCCTGGATGCCCAGACCCACAATGATCACACAGAAACTGTATTAAAACACTGGTTGGCGTATTAGCTTATGCATATTTCTAGCTAGATCTTTTATCTAAACCCAGTTCTATTTATCTGTGTATTACCATGTGGTTGTGGCCTACCAGTAAGGTTCCATCCATCATCCAGCATCTATCTCCTGCAGCAGCTACATGGCTTCTCCTTGACTCCACCTACTCTTTATATATATCTTTTCCAGCCTGGCTATATTCTATTAAGCCATTGGCAAAAAGCAGCTTCTTATTAACCAATGGCAATAAAACATATTCATAGCATACAGAGGGGAATCCCACATCAATCAGTCACAAATAATGTTTTCTTTAACAATGCTAATGAGCTTCTAAATCTCATAGTTCTACAAACTTCCTGATAACACCAATATGCAGCCAAAATACTGATGATAACCTTTGAGACCTTAAACAGGTGATGCAGTTAAGTCAGCCATGAATACAATCCTAGTATTATTGTTAGCTAATAAATGTACTAGTTTCAGGCCAGTCAGTTTCTCTAAGACAATTTGTTATTCCTCATGGGATTTAATGGACTGCTTGTGGCTTCCAAATGGCCAGGGACCCACTGCCCAGCAGTGTTTATTCTCACTGGTCTCTTTATCGATGCTCTGCTGGATCCTAGGAGCTCTGGCCCACTGCACTGAAGCCCTGGCACAGGTCACTCCTTCTTCTGAGCACAACTGGTTCCCATGCAACATTCTACACCTCACGTAGTTCCTAGAAGATTTTATCTTGTTTTTGTTGGATCTATTTTTCTAGATAATCAGTCCTTATAATAATTAACCTTGATCAAATTGATGAGATTTCAAATCAAGGCTCTGGGTATGTTTGTGAGAATGACTCCTGAAAGGTTTAACCGAGGCAGGAAGACCTGTTGTGGGAATAATCTTTTGGTACACTGTGCAGATGTGTCTTTGCCAAAGCACCTTCTTATTGTTTTAACAAAAAGCTAAGTGTCCATTAGCTCGGCAGGAGTTATCGGCAACAAAGCCATACAGAGGATGCTGGGAAGAAGAAAAGTAGGGTCACCAGCCAGAAGGAGAGGAAGCATGTTGAGGAGTAAAGATGACCAGGTTGCAGGAAAGATTGTAGAGTAAAAGGGATGGGTTAGCTTAAGTTGTAAGAGTTACTTTGTAACAAGCCTACGCTATGCATTTATAATTCATAAGAAGTCTCTGTGTTGTGTTTTGGAATCTGGCAGGAGGGACAGAAAAATCCACTTACCCTGAATGGGAGGGGCCACTGTCCTACAGTCTGAGGTTGTGGACTGAATCGGAGGAAAAGGAGGCTAACCGAGCAGCACCAGCATTCTTCTCATGCCATGCTCCTGTCGGCATGGCTAGAGCGGCTTCTTCCCCACATGGCTGACTGTGCTCTCAAACTGTGAGACAAATCAATCCTTCTTTCCTAAAATTGCTTTTCTCATAGCAACAAGGAAAGTAATCAACCAAGTCCTTAAGTACTGCAAGCCTGTAGTCCTCGTGAAGACTTGCTCAAAACTGGCTTATCACTCTTAAGAAACCCACCTTGGGTAAGCTTCCTAGCCAACATCATTTGCCACAGAAAATGTATGTGTGCTTTGCCCATATGTATGTCTGTGCCCCATGTGCATGCAGCGCCCACGGAGACCAGAAAAGGTTGTTGGATCTCCTGGGACTGGAGTTATGGACAGTTGGGAGCCACCACGTTGGTGCTGAAAATCTTAACCACTAAGCTATTATTCTAGCCCAAAGCCTGCATTACTAGAAATATTATACCAATACTCTGGCATCAATGCCCTACACTGCTACTTATTAAGATGTAACCATCAACTCTCCAGTTAACGACTTACATAAACCAGAATTTGAGATTATCTTTTAGATATCAGATTTTTCTCTCCTGGCTTATTATTTAAATTTTTCCTCTGTCTATATATCTCAAAACAAAAGTAAAGCCTACCCATTATTTTCCAAGAATGCAAAGCAAATTCAATATTAAATATTTACTTGCTCTGGTCAGCATATGATGGTCCTTGTAAACTATTATACTGTGAATGATTTAATTGTTTATATGTCTACCATTCAGAAAACTAGGGCAAGGGTGACATCAAACAAATATCTTTAGCATATTTGCAGATCCATTTTTACAGAGTTTGTGTATACATTTATATCTGTTGCTTAATATTTTTTTTAAAAAGTATTTAATGGACCTAAATAAGAGGGGATTATAGTGAAAGGATTTGCTTTTTATTTTAACACTGTTCTGCATTAGAAACCATTTGAAGAGGTCTGCAATGGTCATTTTTACAAGATCCACGCAGAAAATTATCAGCCACCCCACACACATAACCTATTACACACCCTGTAGTTCATTTGTTTTACTTCTTGATTTTCATTCCTCCCATTTCATTTTCTTGTTGCCGCACAACATCCAGGACATCCACCTCCTCAGTGGATAGTACTGAAATTAGACAACTTTGTTTATTGCTGGCCTTGGAAGGTGTTTTAATGCTGTCTTAAAAGCCTGAAATATTTTATGATTTATGAAAGCATGATGCTTACATATAATATTGTTGTAGATATTTGCCATCCCATTTTACCAAGATGAAGAAATTACCTTAAATTCCTAGTTTTTTGAAGATTTTTATTATGAATGCATATTGAGTTTGCTGAGTTGCTTTTGATATCAGTTGAAATAAAAAGAGCATTTGGCTTAGTTCTTTATCATGCAATTATGATAAATTGCACAGATGTGCAATTGATTTTTAAGGTTAGCGCTGGGTTTCACTGTGACATTTTCATTTTTTGCTTGCCCCTCTTCCATTAATTATTCTCTCCAGTTCTTTCTCCCCCACCCCCAAAATAAAGCTTACTTCTGCATTTATGTCATGTCTAGTCTATTAACCTCTATTCCCCTCCCTTCTCCCCACAGACCTCTTCTAACCTCTCACAATCTCTGATATATTTTCATGCTCTACATGCATATTTATAGATAAATTTAAATCTAGGTTATGAATATGAGAAAGTATTGCATTTTTGTCTTCCCGAGTCTTGTTTATTTCACTTTACACAATGATCAATTTCCTTACAGCTGTCACAACTTCATTCTTTTTCACAGGTGAACAATACAATGACTTCATCCCTCTACTTAATCAATTTATTTATTTTTCTTTTTTTCAAGTTGAATCTATTTTAATTTTGGGGATTATAATTTAGTTACAACATTTCTCCCTTACATTTTTCTCCCTCCAATTCCTACTGTATGTCCCTTTCTTTTTTCTTTCTAATTAATGATTTTTTACATTAATTTTAATGCATTTACATATGTACATGTATATATTCCCAAATACATATATACAGTCCTACATAAATATACACATTTCTAAATATAACCTATTCAGTCATATAATGTTATTTGTTTATATTGTTTTCAAGGCTGACATTAACTTTTGAAATTAAATACTTTGCATTTCTTGGATAATCCCCCAGTTAGTAGTGATATATTAGAATATGTATAAATGTGTGGGTATTTGGTTTCAATCTGTTACTATCTTGACAAGTATTTCATGACTATGTTCACTGGACTGTTGCTATGTGATTTTCATTAGCATCTTTGGACAGTTTTGACACTAAATATTTACCTTATCAAATAAGGTGGAAAGTATTTCACAGCTTTTGTTTTACTTGGCCACATGGTCATCTCCTGGAGATAAACATTTTACTTAACAGTACCCAGATCTCAGTGAGTAGCTCATTCATATTTTAAGTTAGATGAATATTCAGTATCAATTGCCTTGTACAAATGGTGTTGTAGAAATGTGAGCTGTGAAAGGCACTAGAGAGTGAATAAATTCAGATTATCTTCAGAAACAGAGTGGTATGATCAGAAGTTGAAACTCATGCTTTCAAAGAGGTCTTTGCACAATGAAGAATATCAGTTATTTAATAACCAAGTTTCAAAATAAAATGTAGAATATGTTCAAAACCTTATTGGATTGTAATAATATGCTGTAATCACTCTTAGGAGTGAGCAATTCAAGGCTTTAGAAACTACCAACCAAATTACTAATGCTCTCAATTGATTTTATAATTTCTAAAGAATATTTCAGTGTTACTACATTTGTTAAATATGTGTACTGGGAAACATCAGCAATTTAATGTGTTAATAATAACTTACAGGTTGCTGAATAATAAAAATTAAGCCTAAGTTATTTCAGGTTGGATAATGTCACTTGGAATTCTCACACCTTCCTATCAGTTCCGAGTTTTTCTTCCACTATTATCACACCTATTAGCCAGTGCAAGTTTCATTGCAAGGTACAGCTGTAAACTAACCACTAATATTTATATCTCTCTCATTCTAATTGTTAAGAGACCATCCTAACCATGCTGGTATGAGGCGAATTCAGTGTCAGGGAGAAGAGGTCTTGGGCAGGACCACCTCAAACTGTCCCTATGAAAAGTGAGGTGACAACATGAAATGCCACACTGCGTAGTGAGCTGTTTAATAGGCTATTAACTTGTCTGACCCAGTTTGTCAAGATTCTCCGTTCCCAGCGTCACTTTCTAACCACACAGCTTCTTTTCACTTGGTTTTGGCGGATTGAGAAGAAATTGCCTTTTTCAAACAAAGACAATGCAGAAAAGAAACCCCAGAATCTGCTGGGGGCGTGGGGATGGGCTACTAGCATGAGCCACCTTTAAAGTGACTAACCAGTATGGTGGGATCCTGTTGTTCTAACGCCCCTCGTTTTAGACTCGGGCACCTCTCACTGTTCCCTCTGACACCAGAGCAGAAACCAAGTCCAAGATCAGTTGCTTCGCCGAGACCAAATCACTTCTGATTGACAAAAAGGCGGTTAATATTTTATAATTAAGGAATAGAAATTAGTAGTGATTTTTACATATGATACATTCGTCATGGTTTCTATCAGAAATAACCATAGAGAACTAAGAGATCAAAGTAAAAATATAGCTTTTGAGTAGCAAAAATCATAAGGCATGTAGTGGTGGAAGGATTTATAGATAATATCCATGAGAACAGCTTAAGACGATCTGTCTTTTACTCCTAGAGTTCCATTAGCAGAGACAGCACGAGTGGGCTTGAGGTCCTGTAGCACCTCCACACCCTGCCAGTCACAGAAAAGACAGAAACTGCTAAGGAGGTTTGCTTTGGTAAACAAAAATAAATCATGATTCTATCTCAGATGCAAAAATGGGTAAAACCTTAAATTCATTCCATAGTGCTTTTGTTACCTACTAGGAAACTGCGTATCTGCTTGTTATAGACTGACCTGTCCATGTCTTGATAGAGTTTCCACTGGGTAATGAAAATTGCTGTCCTGGCCACAAGTTCCAAACACGAGAACAAACACAAAAAGGTAACAAAAGTCAAAGTATTTTTTTTGGTAAGTTTTCTTTTGTATATTAATTAATGCAGACATTTTATTGCCAATTTTCTGGCGTGAAAAGGCCGTGGATCAATTGCGGAAAGAGTAAGAGGCTGTTAGAAATGTGAAGGACAAAGAATAGAATACACGGAATTCATTTGACTAACTGTGGACTGATACACGTGAACGAGAGAGCGGGAGGGGAAGTCAAAGATAATGCCTAAGGTTTCAACAGGACGCTGCTCCCCAGTGAAACCTGGAACCTAGGACAGGAAGCATTTAGGATACAGAGTTAAAGCTCATGGTAAAGGTAAGTGTTTGAAATGTAGAAGCATTTGACAGTTACATAAATGTAAGAAATAAAGGAATTATAAGATCGGGGTAAGCCCGTCTCTGAGACTGCTTAGAAAAAGAAAACAATCTGTGGTGCAACCCTACTGGGAGGCACTGAAGTAAACTACCAAGACACAATAAAAAAACCTCAGGGAACTCAAGAGTTTAGTCTCCCAAGGGAACGTTTGCTTGGCTGGCTATTGTGCATCCACAGTTTCTGGAATACTAGGGCGACACATAAGCTAGATATTGGTTAAATGATGAACAAACAAATCCTTAGCTATCTTTCCCGAGTTTCAGACCTAAGACAAACAAGACAGCCTGGAGCTGTCGGTGACTGAATCGAGGGAACAGCCCACTGGGTGAGGCCTCCTCTCAGGTGCACCTACCACTCACTCTAACCTACTTCCTGCCGAGCCAGGCCACATTTAGGAATTCCTGAAGGTCAAACCAGGGGAAGTCCACTGATTGAAGACGAGCTCAGAAGCTGAAATGAAAGGTTCAAATAGAACACAAGGCATACTGGACTAGACCTGGAGAGCACAGCAAAGGCATGGACAAACAAAGAGGGGTCATGGTTTCTTCCAGACTGACCTCATGTGACTTTGGACATCACCTTATGTGCCTCGGGATACAAGAATGAGCCCCTACAATAGCAGATAGGAAGGGAAAAGTCTACAGTTCCAGCAAAAAGCATTTCAAAGAGATGGAAAGTAAGGGTTTCTTTCATTAATTTGAAGTTTAGTTACTTATGTAATATACAACCAACAGCACTACAGATAATTGATAGGGAATGCTTTGAAAATGTGCCTTTTAAGAGGTGGAGATATTTTTACCAAAGAAGTAACTGGGCTCTGACGCTAAATAACTTATTAAAATGCAAAGATGGAGGCTTCAGTATACACACTGGTGTTTTCCTATTTGCTAATAACAGAGCCTGAGTCAAAGGTCCTCTGAGTACAGGATGCTAATAAAATAACCGTTCTGTGTTTGAGCAATGTCGAAGACGCTGTCTTCTGCTTCTGTACCATCAGAGAAACAATCAGAGAAGGAGGATGTCCCCTGCATCCTCCGATAACCCTGGTCTGTGATCTTTGTAGAGAACAAACAGCTTTAACTGAGAAGAAGCAGCCGATCTGGCCATGTCGCAAACAATTGAGAACTCATCCCACATCATCCTGCAGATCTGGATTATAGCACTCTTTTATGTCGTTACACTGTAAATCACCACCCACTAGTTATGGCATTTCTGAGCTTCTAGCCAAAATATCAAGTAAATCAAATTGGAGATGAAATATTTTTGGCTTAAGCCAATCCAATATGTTCTTGCTCCTGACAGCTGGAAAGCTCCAGAGTTATTTTACATCTCCATGTTTGAAGTCCCCAAATAACAATTTTGGATGACCCCGTGCACTGCAACCCGAATCCTGGAAATCTCAGGATGGTTGGGAAATTAGCTGAGGGAGGGAGCAGTTCACTGTTACTGGGTAAAGCTGCAGAAGAATCGCTGTAAGGTGCATTAACTAGAAGCCAAAGCAAGAGATTGCAAGTGGCAAAAATTCATAAAAGGTTCCCCAAGTGGAACCCGATCCTGACTGCTAACGGGAGTTGAAATATAAAGATCCATTGTGTTGCGGTCCACAAAGTCAGTTAGAGGATAAAGAGTCAAGCCCCCAGTTGAGCCTGGTAATTATTCTAACAAAACATTCATGTAGAAAGCAATTGCTTTTCTTCAAGGCTGTTGTAACAATTACTAAAGAAAACAGAGGGAGACAGAGAAAGACAACAGGAATGAGCTGAAACAAGGATGGGAACAATAACAGAACTGCTCACCCCCACAGGGGAACAATGTCATAATTGTCTGAGATTCATAAGTAAAAACAGCTACCTCAGTATGATTATCAGGAAATAATTTAACTCAGTCACAGGGTAGTTCATAAACACACAATGAAACAATTTAACATTTGCAAAATAAGACACGGTCTAGTCTTTATCCCAATATTAATTGCCGAGGAATACGGTACTGGCTGTGTCTTCTGTTCTGGCGTTAGCTTCCTCCATGGGGCTATAACGTATGGACAGTCTGCACTCAGTTAACTCTTTCTGCAGGCTTAAGAGAATTTCTCTTAGCAGTTATGCATATGCCTGAAAATAGCAAAGAAATCATCTTGACTCTTTCCAAACTGTCCTTCCGGACTAGACGAAATACAAATATGAACCTTCAGTCACAGATACTGACATTGTGTCTCTGTCCTTCCTGACTCTGGAGTGAGAGCAACTACTCTAACCCTGAGAGCTCCTGAAAGCCGTGGCTCTCCCCCTTCCTCTCAGCTTGGCCTGGTCTCCACCCCCAGTTAATACACAAAAATGTATTTTATTCTGTTTTACAAAATCAGCCACAGAAAGTACTGTCTTGCTTTTTGTCGAATGGAGTCACTATCCTTTATCCCTCTATCTTAGGTCATCCCTGAGGACCAGCTCAGTGTCCTGATGAAATGTATGGACTTAGCAGCAGGAGGGCACCATGGGAAATTTCTAGACCATCTTAAGCCTCCAGATGGCTCAGAGTATTTCTCCGCAAATAAAAGAAACAGTGAATGGTGATCTCTGGGAAAAGCTAAGTACCCACCTAAAGTTGGTCACTGCAATATTACACTTCCTCTAGGCAAATAACTTATTTAATGAAACCTTATCAATTTATACCCAGAGAATTTTATATAGAACTAGTTGAGCTGGGCCCAGGTGAATGCAGAATACCATGGAAAGCCACAACTGGTCAAAATGCAGAAACAAGAGGTTGTTGGGTGACAGTCCCGATTGATAAACCTACAACACAGCTCTTGGACCTAAGGCTAGGGGACCATCTCAGAAGATGGGGTAGGAAGATGGTAAGAGCCAGCAGACTGGGAAATCTGCTGTGAGAATCATCTTTTAGAAAGGCAGGGTAGCTTCACCTATGATACCTTAACAATAGGAGGTAACAAGACCAGAAGTATACCATCAACAGGCATGCTGATATGGGAGGGGACTATCTCACAGGGTCCCAGCCCTAGACAAAGAGCTACAGGCAAGTAGGTAATGTTGAGGGCAGGAGAAAATAAACCTCCCTGAGGAGGAACTCTTTAATTGGTTATCCAATACTAAGTGGTCAGCCATGAAACTACATGTGTACAGGTAACAGTAAATGGACAGAACAGGTTGTATATTTAGTTGTGTGTGTGTGAGTGTGTACACAACAATAACAATAAAAGAAAAGAGGGCAATGATTTTGAGAGAAAAACAAAAAACAAGAGGGCAGCAAGGAATGAGGGAAGGAGAAGGGGGAAGTAATGTAATTGTGCTTTACTTTTAAAAAATGCAAAAACAGGAAAGAAAAAGGAAGTTAGAACAAGTTAACTTAAAAATACAAATATCACATATTAGATATCAGTTGATTATCAAGGCAGACACCTGGGAGTAAAAAGGAATCATGAACCTGTGATTAAAATGATAAAATTTTCACAGTTAATGAATGTATAAAAATTTACACTGCTGTCTCGAAAAACCAAAAAAGAAAAAGAAAAAATTTACACTGCTTTAAAGCACCTATAACTCCTTGTATTCCCACATCCCTAGATGTATTCATAATCACCTGAAATTGTTGGATTTTTTTTGTGATTAATAGAAAACCTAAAAAAGATTTTTCTTTGAATAGAGAATCATCAATAACAACCACAAAAAGTAAAGAAAAAAGAAAAGAAAAAGGCTAACCCCTTTTCTCTCCTCTGGGCAATACCTACATGTTGTATACATTCTGTAATTAACTATGAAGATTTGATCTGAGGAGTCACAGGACATGAAGTTCTAATTTTAGAAAGATGTAAGTATCCAGAAATGAAACTTGAACAGGCTGACCATGACCCGATTACACAGAGAGCAGTATATTCTTTTCTTGTGCCTGGAGTTATCAGGATGGCCGCCCATTTTCATTTTACTGGCAAAGAATGGAAACTCTGCTGTTACAGATGCCTGAGTAACAATTTAATTCCAACAGCACTGATTGAACTGTGGCCATGTGGGAAGGCTTTGAACTTAATGGTAGCCACTGTATAAGTAAGGAAGCAGAACAAGCGTCTCTCCTCACAATCAGGGGGTACGAGATGAAAGAAAACAAATGAAGGTGCTGTGGTAAGAGGAACAGTCAAGGAGGTGAAGGGCGGGTCTCGCTGGGAAGAGGGATGAGGATGCAGTGAGAAGATTCAACTGTCCTGGCAGTTACAAAATATACAGGACTTCAGTAGGTGTGAAAGATGCCAGAATGAATGACAGGAGAGATTCCTTAGACAACAGGTGTGGGTAACAGTCAAGGAAACTGAGGGTGTGGCAAAGGAATGAGGAAAGCCTGAAGGGTGTTGAGTGATATGTAAAATAGCAATAGTGAGTTATTAAGAGCTTTACGACTAATAAACTCTGTAACTAACACTTATTCATCAAGAGCCAGGCACCCACTACACACTCTCTGCACTTTACAGTGTTTGATATAAAAATACCACTCTTCAAGATAATTGTCATCTGTTTATTCAAAGACATTAGGAAAATCACCAGTGCTCGCATTGATAAAGTCCAAAATTAGAATTTTAAGGGATTTAACTCTAAACATCCCCATGCTTAGTTCATATGGATATGTTCTGATTTATATGAAAATGACTATGAAATCTTTTCCGTAAAATGTATGACCCCCTGTTTGGGGCAGATAGATACTATAATATATTCTAATTTTAGTTCATATGGTACATGTGTTTAAGAATTTAAATGTAATATAT
>NC_022009.1:74424294-74445915 GCF_000317375.1 Microtus ochrogaster
TGTGTGTGTGTGTTCATGCATGTGCATGTGTCTCTCTGTGTGTGTAATGTGTGTGTTGGTACCCGAAAAGGTTAGAAGAGTGCACACCATCCCCTGGAGCTGGATTTACAAATGGTTGTGAGTTACAAATGTGGATGCTGAAAACCAGGCTCAGGTCTTCCGGAAGAGCAGCAATCTGCTTAACCACCGAATCATCACTCTAGCCTGTGATAACCAGTCTATACCAATGCATTTTCTGTAACAAAAGCAGACCAATCCACAAATTAATAACTCCTCTTTCATGACTCACAAAGATGAGATGGTGAATAAGCTTTGCAGCCTAAGACTCTGGCCCTTGGAGCATGGTTAGGCATGCCAGGCTGAATTATGTTGAGGGTTTTGAGGTGTTGCTCCTCTGGGACAGAAATCATGTATGTGTGTCATCATTCTGCTCCAAGCAAGGAAGCTGGCTGCAAGTCACTGTCACTCCAACTAATGGAACAAACGACCACCAGCCTAATGCAAAATCATGCCCAAAGCTTCAGGTCCTACTGATGGGACACAGCTACCTCGGGGCAACATTGCTGACAAGCCAACTTAAGCCCACGTGAATGTTTGGTTTTCATTTTTTAAGGTCAATACAATTTCCACTGACCAAAAGAAATATAAAAATGTAGCTAGCGTGGTCCATTTCCTTTTCATTCTCTTACAGTTTGTCCACATTTTCTCCTCTTAACGAATCTTCACTGATTGGCAGTGTTCTTCTGATGGAGCAAAAAACAAAGTCCACATGTGTGGAAATAAGTCTAACTTAAATGCTTTTTGTAAAAAAATGAAAATGAGATTAGCTAGTTTTAAGAGATTTTTGAGCCTTTATTTTATATCTGCTAGTTATGGTCCTGGAAATGAGCAAATCATAAAGCAGAGGTGATTATGCAGCTATGCCATGTAGCACCGACCCAGCTATAATCTGAAGGGATTCCATCCCCACGATTAGGCATTTTAGATCAGTTAATATAGCGTATTTAGGAAGGAAGCGCTGCTCAGGAAATACCTAGCACAAACACTAGCAAATGCTTGGGAGAAAAACCATTACAAATCATATATATGAATCATAGAAGGACGTGGAATGTTTATATTAAATTTTGATACCTTCTTTTGAATAAGATCACTTCCAGTTTTTTCAGTCCTTAAGCAATTCTTATTAACAATCCTCCACACTACGTGCAACAGCAGAACTCAGTTATAATTACGTGGCAAAGTCTCACCCATATTCTAACTAAATTCTACAATGTGTGCAGGAGATTTCAAGGGAGCAGCATCGCCTCGGTTTGTGAGAGTGTGTCTTTTTGTTTGTTGGTTGGTTGGTTTTTCACTTCTAATAGTGGAATGACGTTTCAAGTTGGGATAATGACTAACAGGATCCTGCCCCATACACAACTTTTTCGAACTAAGGTTAAATATAGAAAATTAGTGGACGTCAGGATTGATGTCTCACTTCCAGGCTGGATTCCTTAAACAATATATTTTGCACAGCACTCTTCTTAAGAAATCTGCATGTGCTACACTAAGGACCATTCTGGAACAAAAGCTCCTGTTCAGTGTGTTGTGGAAGGCAGCAGCTGTCTGTTCTCTAAGATTTTTGCTGGAATAATTTCATAAGTTTGCAAATGAATGTTCAAAGCAGACTTGGCCACATTATAAGAGATGAGAGAAATGTCCTCTGCCATTTTTATGTTGAAGGTAAGCCATACTTTTAAAAAAAAATCAGATAGAGAAATTTTGAAACATGTGGCCCAATAATTCTAGATGTTATTGTTTTATAAGTGATGTCATAGGTATGCCTTGTGACTTGTTTTATGTTTTCAAAAACAGGGTTCTTGGCCTTTAGGCTTTCTTTTCAATGACAAAGTTCAAAAGCACTAAACTAAGCCGTGCCCCTTGGACAATCAGGTGCCTCCTCCTCTTCTCCCAAGCATCAGTTTGGCTGAGGGTCCCTACACCTGTGCATGGCTTACAGCGAACTGGCTGTGGGATGTTAAAACCTCCATGACATTGACGGATATAAAAGCAGTTCCAAGCACAGTGTCTTTAACTGCACTGTTCTGCTGTGTGACAGGGCTGGTACTGGGAAAGTCTGAAAATCACGAAGTTCTACGTCCCTTGGGGTAGACAGATAAAACGAGGCAGAACCTGTCCAAACAGCACATTTGTTCTAACTAGTCATGGTGCTTTCCGAGTCTTCACTCTGAAAACTACACTGATTGTGCCAGTGTTCACCTTCTCTTGATGCTACAGAGGCATTTCACACACAAGTCAGGATTGCCCAGCTTGAGTTTACGCACGGGAAATGAGAAATGGCATCATACAGGAAAAACTGAGTACAGGCTCAAATTTTTCACTGCTGCACATTCAGTCCCCAAAGAAATTCTCTATTTTGCTTTTCCATTGCTGGTTTGTATTTTGATAAATTTGGCTTTATGATTAACAAATACAAAATGGAATATGATTTTTAATCTCATATTCAGGGCAAATATAAAGCAGATAGTTAATAACTATAAACCTCCTTTAATTTACATGGTGCTTGGTGCTTGATCCTATATCCAAGAATTTAAAAAATATTCATTTATGATATTATTTAAATAATATAAATTCAGTCTTAGGTTTATAAAACTTATTCAACCATTAAACAAAAATGAGGTCAAAACACCCACATCCCTGAACGTGAATACTATGTTCAGGCCCTGTGCCTAACAAGACAAGGAATAACTCTGAAACAATTGGCTGGTAGGGTAGAGAAGATATTAATTGCTGTGGAATGTCTTTGTGTGTGCTGTGAACATATGTTGCTCTCATTGGTTGATAAATAAAATTGATTTGGCCTATAGCCAGGTAGAATATAGCTAGGTATGAAAACCAAACTTAATACAGGGAGAAAGAAAGGCAGAGTTTGGGAGATGCCATCCAGCCACCTAAGAAACAGTATGCCAGGAGACTGGTAATGTCATGGCCACAAGGCAATACTTAGAGTAATAGAAATGAGTTAGTATAACTATAAGAGCTAGCTAGTAATAAGCCTGAGCCATCAGTCAAGCATTTATAAGTAATATTAAGCTTCAGAATGCTTATTTGGGAACTGGTGGGTGGGAGAGAAACCTCCATTTACAATTAATAGATACGGCTTCACTAACCAGGATACCCTATTGCAAAGGTGGTGGCAAAGTATTTTTGTTTTGAACACTATTATTTGGATGCTATCTTATCATAATTATAATAACCCTAACCTATTTCATTAAGTAGCCAGTATATAATTAGACCTTGCAAAAAGAATAAGAGCAGCAGTAGTAGTGATAATTACAACAACAGTTACTGAACCTACCGTGTATATAACATTTGCGATGGCTGGATCTATCCATCTATCATCTATCTATCTATCTATCTATCTATCTATCTATCTATCTATCTATCTATCTATCGTCTATCTATCTATCCATTCATCCATCTATCCATCTATCTACCTACTTACCTATCTACCTACCTACCTACTTGAATATCTGTCTCATAATTCTGTGAAAGCTATTACCCCCATTCTACAGATAAGAAAACAAGTATGCACAACTACAATTTGTGGAAATATGATTTGATACAGCTTGTCTAGCTCCAGAAGCTGTGAGCTGTGCTCATAACCACCATATGAAACTGCTGCACAGAGAGAAATGAACCAAGGAGCATTACCAGTTAACTCAAGCAGAGGGAATTTTAACATATCAAGGGTTTCTGGACCTACTGAACATCTCCTTCAGTCTGAGTATATGTGAGGGGCATTGTATGCCTCAAATCCAGCTTTCCAGGGAGGAAATAAAGAAAATGGATGAAGAAATGAAAGCATACCGAAGGATCAAATCCATTTACTTCTGAGCAAATATTATAGACATAATGGAATATTAAAATGGAAGTTTTGGCTGAAGCATCATGACAATAATTAACACATTGCAAGGGAGGTGTTAGACCATATGTTGGATTCCCAAAGGAGGATTCTGAGAACCAGTTACTCATTGTTAAATGTCACACTACATCAAAGTTCTAGCATTAGAAATTAAGGAGCTTTGCTTAGCTGGGAGAAGTTAAGATAACCTATGAATTCCACTGTGAATAATGGAAATTGCTGCTTTCCCCTCGGCCTGGAAATTTCAGAAGGACCTGCTAAAAACTCTAGCAAAGACCCCTAGCAGTTTGATGTATATATGGATTGATGCGCATCTCATGTACAAAGGCCAAGTAACTGGTAGCAGCAACAAGATTCCTGAGTTGGGAGCCCGCATATGATGGATTCATCAAGAGTAAAGGATTTCTATGGACCAGATGAGGGCATTTCATATGATGGAATCAGAATGGCACCACCTGTGGTCAAACCCAAGAATCCTTCCTGGAAAGGATTAAAGAGATCTCACAGAGTATCTTGAAGGGACCACTATTCTTTTTTTACACTATAGATGCTCAAGCCCATTAAGTAAAACAGCTGTAGGATTGGGGGCGAGTTTAGACTAATCTAACCACCACAACAACCCCCTCAAAACAAAAACAAATGAACAAAAGCAATGAAACCGCACGCAAGAAAGTCAGCAAAATCCAACAGTTCTGGTTTTTAACTTCAAGTAAAAGATCTTCTTGCCACAGCACATACTACACCAGAAGCTAATTAAACACATAATGTAGCTGTCAGGTTCATGATTTAATGGCTGTGAAGAAAGAGGCTGCAATTTAAATAACTTTCAAGTACAATATCCAATCAGGCAAGCCCTTAAAAACAGTTAACTTTCACCTCTCAACTTCATTTAACTTTTCTCTTAGCCTTAAGTACTTAATATCTAAAACGGGAGCTAGTTGGCATATTTAAATGAGAATTATGTATACACAGGAAATCACTGTTCATCAAGGAAAAGCTGTAAAATGTTACCATGAGTTGTATTTGCTATGCCAGGTCTTACCGTGCATTTTAATATACAAAAGTAACAAAACTTACACAGTTAACTGCTGAGAGGCGTACAGACCTTGAACTTACAAAAGATGTACAGTATTAATACAAGGGCTCTGAGTTCTTTCCTAACAGCAAATTATGTATCTGGCGTTCAGAAATGGGGGGACAGTCATCTTACATGTATGTCAGTGCAAATCTGACCTCTGTCCGCAGCCTCTGTAGTCCAAAAGAGGAGACAGCAAACATGTACTACATATGTAACAGTCACTGTTTGCATATCATTTCTTCACTAGGTGCACAGGCAGATAAATATGTGAGCATGAGAAAAGTTGACACTAAATTAACACCTTGTAACAATCAGGCGGAGAATTCTCGACATACTCAATACTTTGACGTTTAGGAGTAGAAGTCAAGGAATATCTTTTCTCTGTTGGCTTCAGAATAAAAACGGTGACAACTCGTGCAATAATGTACATTCATACACACATGTGTACACAGATATGTGGTGGGGGTCTTCTTTCCCCTCTCAGCCTGTCGCCATCAGTCCGAGAGGAGAAAGAGGCAGAAGGGATGACAGAAAGCTTTGTATGTGTCCCATGAGCACAGATGGAGAGTGGCCTCCAGGAGACGAGATAGACTTCAATGAATCAGCTCAACTTTATCCCAGAGTCTAAGGAATACGTAGGATTAGGGAACCTGGGGACAAACCCTAATTTGCAATAAGTGGCATGCTCCTATCATAATGTGTACGTAGAATATTATAGTGGAGCTCCTAGCACAAGTCCTCTTAGCAGGGATCTGTGCCAACAGCCAAGCTAAAGAGGAATCAGAAGTCTGGTTTAGATAAGGTCAGTCCTCCAGGCCCAGGGACATGGTCCAGATAAGGGCAGGTAGAGGCAGGAAGTTGCCTAGCTAATGAGATAAGCCTCCAGGCCACGGGGAGACTGTGACCTCTACCAGCAGCAAAAATCTCCCGTGGATCTATGCTTATCGTGCCACAGCTGCTAGACACTTAGGTACTTCGTTCTGTGACAAACTAGGTACGGGGTTTAAAAACAGATATTTCATTTTGTTGAAACGTTTGGACTAGCTAGGGACACTAGTGACCAGCAGTCAGGAAGTGGCCTGGAACCTGCTAGAACAGGGAGATGCTAAAGGCCTGAGAGCTACCCACAGAGGGTAGAACGTCACAGCTGAGACAGGGAGGGATGATATATGTCAGCCACAGCCAGTGGGATGGGGGCATGCAACATCCTGCAGGGGTGTGATGGGGCAGCAGCAGAGAAAGTTCAGAGAGGGCTTTATGAAATCAGGCTCCTCAGAGAACACTCAGTGAGGTGGTGCCACTGTGTCTTCAATATATTCATTTCTTCATTTGATTGTTATTATTAATATGTACCTGCTTTTGAGGAAGTTTCTAAATCTAATAAAATAAAGCACGTGAATACCTAATCAAAATGCTAGAAATCTTTTCTAAGTACAAAATAAAGAGATTTTCAGGATCACTGCTTCCAACTTCTGGCCCCGTGCATTATGGCTAGAGGACGTGGGATGTGACTGAACTCGCTTGTTCTGAGAAAGAATGCACACAGATAACAAGACTACTCAGTCGGCCACATAGCACTTTGCCTTCATAACCATTTCTACCCTGTATTAATGTTCCTTGAATTAAGTAACTGACTTTTGGGAAAACATTGACAATCTCGCTTTATGGATAGTGATTCCTTATGTTCAGAACCCACTATGAAATGCCCCTACCCGGGCACCTGTTCAGATTGCCGAATGACAAAGAGGAGTCACGAGCACAGGGAAAGACCTTTGATTATTTCGGTACCTCAGTTAACAGCTTCAAGAAATAAGACGAGTAACCATGGGTTAAACGGGCTGCAGGTTCCACGAAAGCCCTGCTTACCTTTCCACCCTGATGGCTGCTGTGCCCAAGTTGGCTGTCTAGATATCACTTCTCACACCTGGAGTTTGTGTACAAGGATGGAAGAGGGCACGAGGAAAGGATGCCCCTTCCTCTGAGACACAGCACATAAACCTGCTTAAACTTTACGGGTCATAATTTAGCGGCAAGCCTCTATGGCGTATGTAAAGCACCAGGTTTACAAGTGTATGTTTCTCAGACAAGGACGGAAGGAAAGGTCTGAGGAGGCAATCCCAAATATAAGCCATAGGTGCACACTTCCTGAACTTCAAACTGTGAGGATGCGCTACTACTGACCGAATGCCTGTGGGTCTCCCAAATTCACACTGAGACGCCATCCCCAAGGGCACTGTGTTAGAGAGAGCAGTTTGAGGGATGGTTCGGTCCATGAGGACCCCAACACCGTGAATGTGATCGGTGCCCTCAGAGAAGAATCTGAGGAAGCCTGGTTGACACTGTTTTGCTTCTTCAGTGATATCAAGACTTTCTTATAGAAACGTACTTGCAGCAATGTTTCTAGGAAGAACAGTGGAAAGTTCTACGCAAAAGGCTTATAAAGCCTATAAATAATTCATGAGTAAATATCTAAGAATTAATCTGAAAGAAAGAATCTGAGATGGGATAAAAAAAAAAAACATGAGCCAAAATGCTAATTATGAATGTTACAGAAACACAAATTAATAATCAGGAAAATAATATTAAAATTGAACAAAATGACTAAATAATGAACTATAACACTGCCATATTGTGTAACTATTAGGAGCTTTGCTCTGTCTGTCTGTCTGTCTGTCTTTCTTTCTTCTTTGAAACTGGATCTGATTCTGTAGTTTAGCCTAGCCTAGAACTCACTGTGTATCCAGGTCTACCACAGATTTTCAGTAATCCTCCTGTCTCAGCTTCCGGAATGCTGGGATTATCGACATATGCTATCACGTTCACATTTAGCTAACATAGTCAGTTTCAAAAGTCAATTTGATGATATGGAAAAGTTCCCTGATATAATTTTGGTGTGGGAAGCAGGGTAGCAGGTGAGGTCACACATGGCCTTTCTTCCTCTTTGAGGGAAGCAGGGTAGCAGGTGAGGTCACACATGGCCTTTCTTCCTCTTCGAGGGAAGCAGGGTAGCAGGTGAGGTCACACATGGCCTTTCTTCCTCTTCGAGGGAAGCAAGGTCGCAGGTGAGGTACACATGGCTACTTTCTTCCTTATCTACATATGTAGGCCCACATATAAGTGGCGATGTCTTGACTGGGGTTACATTAGTGACACCTTTAAAGATGATTTTCTAAGCTTTTTGGTGCATTGATGTTTTGCCTGTGTGTATGTCTGTGTGAAGGTGTCATATTCCCTGGAACTGGAGTTACAGTTATGAACTGTCCTGGAGGTGCTGAGAATCGAACCTAGGCCCTCTGGAAGAGAGTTCAGTGCTCTTTTTTTTTTCTTACAGTTGTTTATTTTCTCTCTCCTTTTTTAAAATTGTTTTTTTTTAAATTTCATTTTACATTCCAACCATAATTCTCCACCCTTCCACCTGGCCTCCCCTTCCTTTCCTCCCAGCCCACTTCTCATCCACTCCTCCCAATGAGTAGGGCTCCCCTCCGGAGTCAACAAAGTCTGGCACACAAAGGTGGAGCAGGACCAAGCCCTCCTCCCTGATGAATGACATATGGATTGTCCATGGAAAGGGAATTAGACAAGCGATCTCCCTGGTAAATTTGGGGTAGTGGTGGTGGTGGTGGGTACACGGAGTAAACAGGAAGGAACAGGATGGTCGAGGGGGGGGGGAAGGGCAGAGTGGGAGAGCAATAAAAGAGAAATCTTGATAGAGAAAGCCTCAATCAGGTTAGGGAGAAACCTGGTGCTAGGGAAATTCCCAAGAATTCACAAGGAGGACCCCAGCTAAGACTCCTAGCAATAGTGGAGTGGGAACCTGAACTGGCCTTCTCCTGTAATCAGACTGATAAGTACCCCAACTATCATAATAGAGCCTGCATTCAGCAACTGATGGCACCAGATGCAAACATCCACAGCCAAGAACCAGGCAAAGCTCCGGGAATCCAGTCAAAGATAGGGAAAAGGGAATGTATGAGCAAGGGAGATCAAGATTACGATGGAGAAATCTACAGAGACAGCTGAACCAAGCTGGTGGAAATTCATGAATTCTAGACCAACAGCTGTGGAGCCTCCATGGGACAGAACTAGGCCCTCCATAGTGGAAGACAGTGGTGAAACTTGGACTATCTGAGAAGCCAGCAGCAGGAGGACCAGGATCTATCTCTGGTGCATGAGCTAGCTTGTAGGAGACCATTCCCTTTGGTGGGATGCCATGCTCAGTCAGTGCTCTTAACTACTGAGCTATCCTTCAGCCTCCTGTTGACAATTTACTTTAATTCTCCAAATTTCCGAATTTGAATATTACATTCATTCAGTCAGACCTCAATGTTTTTGAGTATCCATCTTACAAAGATGTATAAAGTCATTAGAAAATATGGCTATATGGATTTTAACTAATAAATGTATCTGAAACCCTATAAAATTAACTTTGTGCAATAGATAAGGCTGTGGGCCTTATAAAGGCACTTTGAAGGACATTCAGATGGCTACCTAACCTTTATGTAACAGAAAATGTCCGAATGATAACAGATCTTCATATTCCCGTTAGAGTATCAATTATTATTAAGCTATACATTTGAATTTTAATGTTCATATTTGGATTACTTAAACATAAATTTAAGAATGTTAAGTAGATTTAATAAAATATAGTGTGCTATTTATTCAAGCTGTTACTCAAACATCTGCCACTAGGTTAAACTTCAGAGTATAGCAAACCTTTTGTAACTAACATTCAATTTTCACAAAGTAATGATTTCACTTAGAAAAGCTACCAGGACTCAACTCTAATAACAAAAATATGTCACTAAAATAATAACTTTCCAATAAACACTACAAGGATTACCTGGTTTCAGTTTCTGAGTGGAAATTCAATATGAAATAATATTGCTAAAAATCTCTGGTCTAAAGGATTTTGTTTAAACATCTACAAAGAGAGGGTACAGTTAACTTCCCCCGACTGATGTGAGCCTCTACAAACACATCAATACATGCAGCCCAGAAGAACCTACTGCAAGAGATTGTTTCTGTCGATACAAAGCAAGGTCACTGCATTACAGGAAGACTCTTGTTTATTTCACTTCCTTAAAGGGGATTGTTCAAGGGCAAACTCTGAAAGAATGGTTCTAAGAATCATCGAAACCCTTGAAAAAACAGGCAACTTTGGAGAAAATTCTGAATAATAAATGTCTGGATTATGGAGTAAAAAGAAGCAAAAAACCCACAAAAGTCTATCTTTAAAAGTTGTTTGCATTTGTCTTTAGATGTTGTTGTTGGTTTTTTTTTTTTTGTCTTTTCTCCAAATTTTAAACTAATAAAATGGAATACACATTACAAGAAAGTAAGTTGACAGCAACTGCAGTGCTTCACTGGGGAAAATGTAAGAAAAACTTAGAACAACAAAGTGCTAATAAACTCTAGTTTGACTTAATGAGGACTTGCCCTATGTTGGACATTGTGCTGGCTGCTAAGAGCTTTCATTAATGCTTATTGAATGCTATACTTCCTTTACACATCAGGTTAATAACAAGGAATAGAGACAGAGATGCATGAACCATGTACTTGGGGAATTAAGCTGAAGAGGCATGCATACAAAACAGTCCCTAGTAACTGAAATCAATAATATTTTAAAGAAACATATTTTAAAGAAACATGTTTTAAATAAAAATTCAAATAATCCATGATGAACAAACATTTGATACAAGAAGACAATATCAGGAGCCACATACAAAATCTGCTTTGATCAAGTGGAAATAGTTTTAAAATAATCACACTAAACATGTTTTTAAGCAAACAGAAGATAATCCTTTTAGTGGAATGTCTTACTCCTTCTTTACGACCTCTTAATCAGTTTTGTCTTGAGCTCATGATAACAGAACATCATCCTGAATATTTCTACATTCATTCCTTACTAAGAGACTAAAAGGAAATTAGACATTAGGCACAGACATCTTTAGACAAAAGTCATTATGGAAACAACGCTCTCCTCTTTACAAGGCAAACCTCATTGTGGATGATGGATGACCTGATTGAAAGTTTCAAAGGAGAAAAACATCATTACACTCCTCCTTTAGAAACATATTTAATTTTTAGATAACCTCCTGTTTTTTATTGTCTAAACATTTCAACTGATTTCTTCAAACCTTAGCAAACAATCTTTCCTAACGTCAACTCTAAGAGACTTGCGGAGATAGGATGAAACTCTCAAAGGAAAAAAAAAAAAGCAAGAGCATTGAGGAGAGAAAGAGCAACCTGATGACCAGCCACAGCTCCAGGAAATCTTCCTGAGACAGACTCTAAGCGTAATAGTGAAGATGGTGTAACAGATGGCAGCTTCATAGCCTTTCCATGGCAAATTAATAGCTAGTAAGCACTGATCGTTAATGGACTAGAGACTGCTTGGCTTAAACCAAGACTGCATACTGTGAAAGAAAATAGTTATTTCCAAATTAAGAATTTGATGACTACATATCACATTAAAACATTTTGTGCACATTCATATCAAATGTTTTGGGTTATAAAATAAATTAGTACTGTTTTTTAAATAAAATGAAAGAATACATGGGCTGTAATGCTAGATAATTAAATACGTCCCAAACTTTTCCATTAACCTACGTGATTCTATTTCACTCTAGACTTTCTCCTTAAAAATTCCCACTCTACTTTGTGGGTGGAATGGGGAGATAATTATTGAAAATGCTCATTCCTAAATTCTATACTGTGATTCCTAAATCTGTATCTCCATGGTTAAGATGCCAGAAATAGACTTCTCGGGACTCCCAATGATGCCTATGTGTTCAAGCAGGAGAGCCAAGACCGAGGGGTGAAGGTCTAGTTGAATGTGATGTCCTCCATAGGCTCTACTTACAAATTAAATTAAACTTGCTGTTTTTGTTTGTTTCCTTTTACATTTTTTGCTTTGCTTTGTTTTTTCCAATTTCTGTGAAGAATGACATGGGATACTGATGTGATCACATCAAACCTGTAGATTGCATTTGGTGATATAACTGTCGCACGATATTCTTTTGTCTTTTTTGATATGCGTAAACGAGATTATGAGACTCTATGTTTACCAACTTCTCTATAAGTATACATTTATGTATCTATTGATTCACCTACTGTATTTTAAAGTCTTGCTTTTGATTCTGTTACTAGGAGGCCCACACTCTTACTTTCAAGGCTAGCATTCCAGTGTCTCTGGCTTTGTACCGACATGACAGCATGGGAGTTCTGATGTCTTGAAAATCCTCTGCTGTATGTACATTTCCACCACCACTTCAAAGAGGAAGTGGAGAAGCTAAGCATGCCCACATTCAGGTAATCAAAACAAACAAACAAAAAAAATCTACATTGTAAATGAATGTGGGAAAGAGAAAACAGCTTGTCTGGAATTAGAGGCTGAGATGATAATACAATCTTCCACATTAGGGGAAAACAGAAGAAGAATGCAGCAAATCAAAAATCAGATATTATTACATAGTAAGGCTGGAAAGGAGTTGAGAACAAATAAGAAATGAGGACCTTCATTTTATTGATGAGATAAATTCTGAGAGGCTTATTAAATTGCTAGGTTCTCCAACAGAACAGAGCTCATGATCATAACAGTGACACCCTTGTTAACTGTTATTTCAACAAAACCGTTTTAGTCTACAACAGAATATGTAAAGCCTTTTATCCAGTAGGAGGTGTGCACTATGGTAAATGCTGAACTGATGTTAGGGAGAGCATGGGAGATTGGAAGGAAAACTCCTAACCTACACTATCTCTGGCATATTTTAGTAAATCAATGATGTTTATACCTCAGAATCTTTTGACCTCATGTAGTCTAGTTAAAAGGTTTGTTTTCAAAACATCTACTCAAAAGATCCTAGATACTAGAGAGTGGAATAAATAGGGGACAAATGACTCTTAAAGGCTTCCTGTAAGCAGCACATTTCTTTCCATTTGGCAATTCCTAATCTAAACACTGAGATCCTACAAATAGGCACACACCATCTGACACCTAACTCTCAAGACAAAATCCCAGCTATATGTAAAATAGCTCACTTTCCAGGGGGATACTAGGATCTATCTTTTTAGAGCAATACCAAGATATCATAATTTTCTTTAAAGAAGACATAGGAATTATAAATTTATTCACCACATTTGGACCTTCAATGGAATTCATAGTGGGTGATACCATGAACATGCATATTTCATAATGATCGTTCAAAGGGAAACAGCCAAATAGGAAATGATCAAAATAGTTACTCATTTGAAAATGTGCGCGTGCGCTTGTGTGTGTGTGTGTGTGTGTGTGTGTGCATACATGTGCAGTGTGTATGGAGAAATGGGAATGATGAGATATGAATATGAGCAATGGAGATAATTGTACTGTAAGCATTATTGTAAACCACTGATCCCTTACTTAGGAAATCTTGAGTTATGTAACAATGGTATAGAAGAAAATGGCATCTGGCTGTCTTTCCCTCTTTACCATAAGGATTTGGGGGTGGCATCCAAGCCTCCTGGTAAACATGTCATGAGATTCTCTAAATCCGGGAATATGATACAAAGCCACAATGGATGATTTTAGTACCTCATAATCTCATTTGGTTAGTCTTTATCAGTCCCTTTCTTTGAGCTGATAAAGTTCCCTCCAAGATTCTAGCTGTTTTAGTGGCTGTCATTAAAAATGAGGTCAAAGGTAAAAAGCTTGTACTGGCAGAGGAAAAGCTCATGTCATAGACCACCAGAATTTTCTACATTTTTCTGCTATTGTAATCATAATGATGTGCCAATTAGCATAATCAGTGAATATTGATGCTCTCACAAAATGAATACTTATTTTACAGGAAACAGGTTGGTTAGACAGCCATTGTTCAGAAAATCCAGACTTAACAGCTGATAGGTGTAGATTTTCCACCTATGACTTCTTATTTAGCAGTCCGTCAGCTTTACCCAGCAGCTCTCTCTACCCAAAGGCATTACTGCATGTCTGTTGTGGATTAAATGTCAGCCATTGCTTCTCCCCTCCCTGATTTTTTGTGAGTATAGAAATAGTTCATAGAAAGTGAAAAGTTATTTTTGGATTTGGTGGTATTAACCTAGAATATGAATTCTGGATATTTAATTTAGCTTTTTTTTAAGTGAACAGATACACATCCGTTTACTGCTTAGAACAAAGTGAACTATAATTAAACTCATAAAACAATGTTATAAAAACTAATATCCAAAGGGAACATTGTATTTTCATGGTACTTTAACATAGTTGCAATAAGAATATGTTGGTGTTAATTGAAAGATTCAGTCTCACTTCACAGTGTAATCACTCACAAAACTGCTTATTGGTCTATCTATTCCGCCAACAAGACCATCATCCTTTTAATGTGCCCTTCAGAAAACCAGGCAACATGGTGTGCTAATAATACATTCCACTCTTTCAGATAATACTGCCCAATTTTAATCTGCTCCATCATGCTCTGGTAATATATACTAATAGCTATCATATTTTACTAAATGGGCTTATTACTCAAAGTAGAATGACCCCAAGTCAAAAGATTTAGACACCAATAATATTTGCAACATAAACTACTCATTAAAAATATTGACTTTTTAAAATATATGTTTCTGAATTTAAATTATATAACATGAATTTTTAAGGAAGTTCTTGAAACATTTGTTATGCTTAAATGTTCTTACTGAGGAATAGTGTCCTAAAAGCTAACAAAAGGGTCAGAGACAAACCCAGCTCCCACTTTTAGGCTACTCAATTGTAGCATACATACAAAGGGCCTAGGTCAGTCCATGCAGACTCCCTGGTTGTTGGTTCAGTCTCTGTGAGCCCCTATGAGCCCAGGTTAATGATTCTGTGGGTTTCCTTGTGGTGTTCTTTATCCCTCCGACTCCTGCAATCGTTTCTTCCCTTCTCCTGTGGATTCCTTAAGGTCTGCCTAGGGCTCAGGTGGGAGTTTCTGCATTTGCCCCTATCAGTTGCTCCAGCCTTAGTACAAGGGAAGGTGCCGAGTCTAGCTTGAGATCCATGGAAGGCCCGCCCCTTTCTGAATGGAAACTGAGGAAGAGTGAAGAGGGGAGCAGAGAGGACTGAGAGAAGAGTTGGGAGAGGAAACTGCAGTTGGGATAAAATAAGAATATCATTTTTAAAAATGTTCTTATTGGTGTACGTTCATTTATAGCATCAGTTCTCAACCTGTGAGTACCGACCCCTTTGGCAAAATCTCTATCTCCAAAAATATTTACAATAGATGCTTAACAGTAGCAAAATTACAAATATGAAGTAGCGATGCAATCGTTTTATGGTTAGAGTCACCACAACACGAGGAAGTGTTTTAAAGGGTCACAGCATTAGGAAGGTTGAGAACCACTGCTTTAGGTCATCCTTACAATGGAAGTAGAGCTGCCACAGGCCTAGTGATAACAGAGATAATGAAGGTGAAGTCAGAGGAGCAAGTGGGCTATGTTGATAAGCCTGGGGAAATGTTCCCTGTAGGAGAAACCACAGTACCTGTTAAACAGAGAGGTATAGGAGGCCTTTAAAAAGATGTCAGTGAAAAAATCCTGGTAGTTTGATATTTCTGAAGAGAAACTGAACAAACCTAAGGGGAAGTACTACTTTAGAAGATTTATAAGAAGTGGAAAGGATGTTGGGTTTTGTGCTATGGAAGTGAAGAGGCCTATTGAACAAGCTTTACACAAATGAAACAGGGTAAAATATACATGTGCAAAGATTGTATGGCAGGGCTGACACTCATATTCAAGTCAAGAAGACTGCTTCGGGGGTCACTGTTAATATGTAGAGTGAAAACGAGGAGCACATGAGTCAGAGCAATAACTGTGTAGATCAGAAAGGAGGTGCAGGCATGGGAGACATTAACCATACTATGGGAGTAGAAGGAGGAAGATAAACATGTCTACAATGGAAGTCTTTTTTAAAAGGAAGATTTTTTTTTTAAAAAAGTGGTAACGATGCTTCAGTGGTGGATCACAGAGATGAAGACAGTGTCCCCACAAACAAGGTAGGAGTGGCTGATGTTTATTGTAGGAAGGAGGCTGATGCAGAAGATCTTGGTGCGTTCTAGATCCCTGTGAGCAAAGTAATGATATGTACTAGCACTTGGTGTATCAGGTATAGTTTGAAATCAGGATACAGGCTAGACACTATGTTTATGCCTCGCTTAATGCATGCACTGTTCTGGAACCATGGCTGGAGAGTATCCTACAGAGCTCGTATAGTCTGGAGGGAAACACGCCAAGAACTAACCACTGAGGAAGTCTGATTCTACACCAGTTTTCTACAGAGAGCATTCCTATTGGGGATCAAGCCTTGGAACTTTAAGCTTATATCTATGTTCTTATATTCATTCTACATGCCAACTCCTCGTTTAAATGTAAGGCCTTGTTTAGATTGCTGCCTTTTATTGAGAAAAATGTAAAGACAGATTTTTTAAAAAGGCAGATAATTTTAAATACTGAGAATTAAAAATACATATATATGCTTTTCAGTGGGACACACTGGATGGCACTCAGCCATGAAAGGAATGGTCAAGAATGTCTGCTTTCCCTGTGCTGTGTGACCCCACGGCAAACTGGGGCACAGCTTTCTGAGACCTGGATTGTGGAGTTGGCGCTCCCTGAATTCATGAAGGTGTGAAAGAAAACAAAAGCAGGGCTGGCAGACAGGAGGGGTGCGGCTTCAGGTTCAGACACTACTGGCTTTATTAGACATCTAAGCAGACACGGGGTGGGAGAAAAACAAAGAAGACACATTGCCACGTGGATTTGGGAAGATGTTCAAGTGGAAGGGAAAGATGGATCCAGCAAGCCAATGAAGATGTCGACGAAGGGGATAAAGAAGAACGGATCGCTTGGGGATTGCTGGTGACCTTGACAAAGACAGTGTCTGTGGAGCAGGTGCTGTGGAGCCTGGCTGAAGAGGAAGTGAGAGGGCAGGAGGGAAGACGTTGCTGAGTGAGGAGAGTCAACTTCTTCTGAACGAATGTGTCAACCGAGACTAATAGCAAACTGCCAAAGGCATAAGCAGAGATGAGGGATCCTCTTTTAAGATGTACTAAAACCTCCCAGCATGTTACCATGCTGCTTGGAACTATTTTAAAGATTAAAAAAAAAAAACATATTGATGATGCAGGAGACAGAGTAAGAACTGTAAGCTCTACATCTTTTTATGAGAAAGCCATGGACTTTGTTAAGCAATGGAGTGCCAGCCTTTCCTGTGAACAAGCAGAGTTCTCAGGGCGTGTGATACTGAGCTGCTCAGTAAATAATAATCAATCATATTGACTTGCAGTCCTCCTACAATACAACCTCCTGATACACTGTGAACAGTTTAGGTATTCGAACCTCATCACCATCCTGAACATCAATTATCTGTTTTGTCACTGATACTCTCCAAAACACCCCACAAAACATCCAACCGTTCCTAAGGCTTGGTTTGTTTCTGGTTATGAGATGGACCACTTTCTGGTCACCATGGTACCTGGAAAACAGAGGAGTGGGCACTGCATCTCTGTGATGTGTACTGCTGCAGGGCACCACAGAAGGGAAAAATGCAAGAAAAAAGTCTTGTAGACCAAATGTCTACCTGGCCATTCAGAGCCCTTTCCACGGCCAATCTTCTAAACCTTCAAATAGACAGCATCCACTCACTATGCCTAAACATTCGGTATAATTAAACTTCCTTGTTGAGGAATCCTTCATAGAAACAGCAGAAGTTTAGTATCATAGTTGTCATTGCTTCTATGAGAACTGTACACTCAAAGCTTGGCTACATAGTCCTCATCCTTAGAGACACAGCTCTAATGCCATTGCCACTGGAAGAAATCACTGCATCCTTCTGGGAATACCCTCCCCGTCTCTTCTTGTGATACTGATACCCGTGTTAAAACACTGAGCAGCCTACCTTGGGATGATCTGTTTGCATTTGTGCCTCCTCCACAGACTGTGGGAATCCTTATCTCTCCTCCTCAGGGGCATGTGCAGAATAGATATGAGCTAAATATTTGCCAGATTTAAATATAAAGTTCGAAGTCGAGGTTGGTCAAATAAAATGGTGTGATGCACAAGAAAAGCAGAGTAACTAACTAGGTAGTGAGATAACGTGAGTATGCACAAGGAAGGGGGGGCGTATGTTCCAAACACTCACCATTTCTGCCTACTTTATAAAGAGACCCTCGTTTTCAAGGACTGTTTAGATAAATAAAGCAATTTTTTCATGCAGTTTTAACATAAAACAGAAGACAGAGCTGTTCTTGCACACATGTCTGTTCCACATACGGAATTGGTGGCTTCCATGCTTCCTTGAGAAAGCATACAAATGATCTGGCCCAACCCTCAGCTCTAGGAGAATCTTGACATCAATGAGATCCCAGCTGTTAAACTCCAATATGGGAACAGACGTAAGTGAGTTGAGCTTCCACTAAGTGAATTTGGGGATTGTACTTCCTGGCAGAGCTGAGTTGCTCCTTGCTATCGGATGTGCTCGGCCCCAGCCCAGTTACTCTTTTTCCCTGCTGTGAGTTCTTGTCTTTGAATTTTCTTTTAAGCTTTTTAATAGACAATATGCTTCAGCACTTTGCGAGAGAAAAGAGAAAGTATGCCCTTTCTCTAGCAATGGCAGCTGAGACTCTATTCAGTATGAAATCAGGTGGGGGCATCTGTGCTTCGTCAAAAAAGAAAGCAGTTTAACTTTTCTAATTATGATCTCTGTGTCAGACGTGGGTTGAGAACACAGTCACCTTTGTGTCACCTTGAGGATTCTGTCCTGATTCCCCACGTGGAGGCCCAAGATAGACTTGCTCTCCATTAGCGTCTTATCTGCATCTGCCTCCGAGAAGTTACTTACGTTCAATGCTGAACCACCCTTCACATTAACTTTAAATTGGAGACATTTTTTTTTTCAAATGAAGATAATCTGGATTCCACTTGCCTATGATAAACTGTAATAATTTGGCAGTAGATGGAAATGTTTTAGACTGTGAAGAGCTTTGAAGCCCCTTTTCCCATTATCAGTGGCTTGCATAGGTAAATGTTAAAGTTCAGATAACAAATGCCATGCCAACGACAAACACAACAGAGGTTCTTGTCTGTTTCTCACAGCTTTCCACATATAAATCAGGAGTCCTGCTGTCCCGATTCCCTGAAGGGAAACTACTAGGGAGAAATGAAATACTGAAGAAAAGCAAACAAACAAACCAAAATGAAAAAACCACTAGGCCTTACTGAAAGACAGAAACAATGCATGCCATCAGTGGGTGGGGGTTGTCTGTGTATTATCTGCTCTGCAGTAAGTCTGAAAAATTCTAGTCCTAATTCAATATGTATGACAGTCAGACGCCGCTGACTATTGCCATGGTTCTGACTGATACCCACTTTTCATAAGATGTGTAAGACATCAATCACAACAGGCAATCACTAGGACCACACAGACCCAACAGGAACACAGGGTCTAAACGAGAACCACACATAAGATTCAAACTGGATTTGTTGGTTACATTTGTATGGCTACTGAGTGTGTGTGTGTGTGTGTGTGGCGGGGTGAATCAAGCAAATACTGAAGTTCAATTATGCTGAGGACAATGGGTGAATTGAGGTCATTTGCTGCCATGTGCCAGGCTTGCTTGCTGGTAGAGAAGTGGTCATTGTTTCAGCTTTCCTATGGACAGGTGAAATTGTAAGCTAGTACGGCATTCGTCCAATCAAATTTGAAAGGAAAATGAAGTGGCTTCTTGGGAGTTGAGAATGAGTACTCTACCAGGGAAGCAATGGGCTGCTGAATAGAAATGATGACTTCTTGAGCAAGAGATGGTTACAAAGAAAAGATAAAAGGAAGAGCCTTGTGCACTTCAAATAAGCCCCTGACAATCAGGAGACAGAAGCTTTTAAATGACCAATGAGTTCACTTCAATGGCACTGTCATGAACTCTTCTAGATTGAGATCTATAGCACTGGGGTTGAGTTAGACCCATTTCCACCTAGATTTACTGTAAGGAAACAAGAAAGAATCACTAGGGGACGTCTTAGTGACACACATATTTTAATATAGTCTATCAGAAGGTTCTATAAAGCCAAAAGACTAACGTAGATGTGTATCAATTAAGTACCTCTTAGGAGATTGTAAATTGTTACAGTAGTAATCAACATTTCGCATGGTTATTAAAAGTTGGGAACTGACTGTGTACAGATGTCTAACCTAATTTACATATATTGTCTAATTTAATCCTTATAGCTATCTTATGAGGTAAATATGATTATGGATCCAATTTCACAGATGAGAAACCTGAGGCATAAGAGCTTAAACAAACACCCAGCTGTTAATTGGAATCCCAAGTTCGTAACCGCTGTGCCATACTGACAGTAAGTCACAACTAACTTACTTCTCTCATCGCCAGCCCCTGCTGCTATGACGATTGTCAGGTGTGTACAACACAACTCCAAAGTTCTGTAAGCGCCAAAGCTAAGCATTGCCAACATAACTGCCTTGGACACTGGGTTTTCCTTTAACACCAGGGAGCTTCTGGGCTTCCGTCTCGGCAGAGGCTGACAGCAGAGAATTCTCTCTAGCAGTTGCGGTCAGGTACCTACCAAAGGGGTCGGAACCTCACAAGTGAAGGCTGTTTAAAGACATTCAAAATGTTTAATTGTCACTCATTGTATTTTTCCCTTAATGTAGTTCTAAATTGTATTTCTCTTAAATGGTATTAAAAAAAATACCTTTTTAAGTGTTTTTGCCCAGAGAAAATACTTTGTTTGGTAAACACACTTTTTTTTTAGATTATTAATGGATTGAAAAGGCTCTAAAATATGCAAAATGCCTAAGCTGTGCTACAAATGAAGAACTATAATTTTCCAAAATTGTGCAAGTATAAACTCTGATCACTCACTCCAGGTAAGAAAGCAAGAAGATAGCCTTCAAAGAGGGCTCGCCACTGGCTGACTTTGTGTGTGATGCAGGCCACCACAGAGTTTACTCTGTTTCCTCAACATCAGCTTCTCGCAGGCCTACCTTGATGCAAGAAGGTTATCTTCACTCCCAAAGTCACCAGTGCCTCAAATTCTGTGTTTTCCTTCATTCTTTTAAAAATCTTTCTTGATGTACACACACACACATGCACGCACGCATGCACCAAATCTTATTAATTTTTCCTTAGGTAGCTTTGTCAGAGAGTATACACACAGGTCAGAGGCAGGCCAGAAGAAATGGACTAGTAAAGTCCTCCAGAAGTCTCTAAGGAAATCGCATCTGCTGAATTGAGTTAATGTCCACTTGTATTTTGGACATGTGCCCAGAAGCTAGTAGACAACAGAATCTTTTATATGGGCTACAGTTCTGCCCAAACAGAAAGCATAAAATAAAAGGAGCTCCTTGGAGAACAAGAGTAACCATAACAATGCATTGCACTCAACCCTATGTTCGATTTTCAAAACATTTTTCTCATATTCTATTATTAATCAAGGGTTTTTAAGTTTAATTTTAACCACTCTCTTTTCCTGTAACGCTGTATGTAACAGAACCATCCTCAGAGGTGGGGAACAGCTCCATGGTAACAGATTCTCAAACATCAGCACAGGATGAGCTTTCAGTGTGTGATCACGGCTCGGGGGGGGGGGG
>NC_022009.1:74446015-74467342 GCF_000317375.1 Microtus ochrogaster
CCTTCCTCGGGATAACATCCTGAGAAGAAGGAATCAGCAGCCTCATGGGGTTATGAGAACAGGGAGGGAACGTGGAGCTAAGCCATAGAACAAGCTTAAGATGGTAATGAGGTAGTTATGAAATTTCAAGGTCTAGAATAAGTCCTTTATTTTAGTTCCCTAAAGAGATGAAAAATACATTTTTTTACTCAGTAGAGCTGAAAAGGGGTCCCTTTTCTGGTGCCACACTTTGCAGTATATATAGAAATAGAGCCACTTTGGGGCTTTTTCAATAGTCACTGAGACCTGCTCTATGTAAACAGTCCTGTGGTGGTGACGGTGGTACCATCTATGTACCCATGGTTTTATGGGGCAGATTTTGGTGAAAGTGCATTATGGGTAAAAAGAAATAAGTACTTCCATTTTAATAATGGGCTGTGCCCTCTAGATGCTGGGCACCAAAGTTGCATCTGAAGACTTAATCAGAGGCCAGACCTCCCATTACTTTTCTAGCCATCACTGTTAATAACAGACAAATCCCATCATCTTTATAAAAACCTCCTATTTAATTTTCCTGCCAAATCCAGCCAAGTCTCATGGCTTAGATGCTAACTGGACAGAAAGCAGATCAGTATTGACTCACAGAAGTGTTTGTTTGAAGTGCTACTTCAAACTCTTGTCATTTCTACTAGAAAGAGAGAGGTCTTGCTGCAACAAAAGTTTAAAATTTTAGTGTAGTTCAAGTTTAGATAGCCTTTAGGTATACGGGTGCTTCTAAAGTGCTGAAGGAAGTTTAATGCCATTTGTTCTTCTAATCTTGTTTGCACTATTAATTTGGTTAATGGGTTAGGAATCCTTTCTTTATAGATAACAGGAAAGGAAACTTCAGCCCAGCACTTTTCTAAATTATTACATCTTCTAAACAAATAGGGTGCAGATTAATGAGGCTTTTCTCAGAGCTCTGGAGTCACGGGGGCTTTAAATGAAGTGATGCGTCCTTGTTTCCATTAATGAAAATAACAATCATGAAATGTAAATTGGACTTTAAAGCAGGACAATAGAGCTACACTCATACCTGAAAACATTGAAATCATTTTCTAAGTGCCTTTCTCTGTAGATGAGAAGGTTCTGGATCCACCCTCTCCCACTGACAATATGAGCTGCAGCCACTTACGGAAGATCAAAAAGTCACCAACTCACATCCCTTCTTATCTGCACCAAGTCTCATAGTATTACATAAATATACACACTCTTACTTTACACTAACAATTGATTAAAGATGGTTGCTCACTTTCAGATTTTTCATTCACTAATGACAGCATAAGAATATAAGATCGTTGTGGTGGTTTGAACAAGAATGGTCCTTACAGCCCCATATGTCTAAATACTTAGTTCCAAGTAGAAGGAAATGTTTGGGGAAAATTAGAAGGAAATTCTCCAACCTTGCTGGAGAAGGTATGTCACTGTGGGCAGGCTATGAGATTTCAGAAAGCCCTGGCCACGACCTTTGGGCTTGCTTTCTTCTATCTACAGCTCTGCTATTCTTGCTGCCATGTCTTTGTTTTGTCATCATGGATGCAAAAACTCTAAAACTAAAGCCAAAAATAAACTCTTGTTGTTGTTTGGTTTTTTGTTTGTTTGTTTTAAATTTATTTTTCCATTCAAAAATTTACACTTCTCCTCCTCCCATTCCCCTCCCGCTCCCCCACTCCCCCTCCTCCCTTCCACTCCCTTTCTACGTTACATTGGTAATGGTGTCTTATTACAGAAAAAAAAATGTAACTGTAATACAATTATAGTTGAAATACATAACTGATAACTTATTATAATTGTAAATGTAATATAATCCTCCTCCAAATGTTACAAATATCTGATATGGGATTCCCCTTTGTAAGCCATGTATATGTTTTATTACCATTGGTTAATAAAGAAGCTGCTTCAGCATATGGAAGGGAAGAATAAAGCCAGGTGGGAAATCCAAACAGAGATGTATATATAGAGAGAGTAGCTGGAGTCAAGGAGATGCCATGTAGCTGCTGAAGGAGAAAAATGCCCAGAACTTTACTTGGTAAGCCACAGCCTCGTAGTGATGCATAGATGAATAGAAATGGGTTAATTAATATTTAAGAGCTAGCTAGAAATATGTCTGAGTCATAGGCCAAGCAGTGTTGTAATTAATATAGTTTCTGTGTGATTATCCGGGTCTGGGTGGTCGGGAAACGAATGAGAAGCCTCCGTTTACAAATGTCTAAGTGGATTCTTTCATCAAAAATACATAAATGAGGTATTATAGTTATATAAAATATTTTCTACATCAGGACGTGATGTATGAGCATGTAAATTCATGCTGGAATTTTCTGTATAAAAAATAATTTCATCTCTACAAAATTTGTATTTTAAACAATCTCAAGACCCTTCCAGATAAACAAACATTTGTTTTAGAATGATTACTTACAAAGCAGCTCTTAAATACAATAATAGCAAAGACAAGTGTAGGAGACATGAGTATGTCAATAAAAGACACTTATGACCTCAAAGGGAGGTCAGGGGCATCTACTTTATCTTTGTTTTTCTAAATTAATTAGGGAGAGGATGCTATTATCTGAATGTAACATCATTTCACTTGAAGGCGGTTCTCATGAATCCATCAAGCTCAAAATAAACTCTACTCTTACTTCCAATCTCCTAGCCAACAAAGATGTCATTAAAATATTAAAAACTACTTAATGTCTTTGGGGTTTCTTAGACTAAGCCAAGATGACAGAAAAAAAAAAGAGATACTGAAAATGACACCATCTGAAGATTGAGCTATAACACTGAGCCTTTCCTCTTCTGAGACACTAGGTTCATCCCCAGGATCTAGGAGCTCCACCACCATGGGATCTTAGATCTACAGTCTGAGGCACAAGTTGCCTTCTTCAATGTGAACCTTAATTCCAACTAGAAAGTGGTTGGCTTTTTTTATGCCTCTGCTGCACCTAGGGACATATCTTGCCATAGTGGCAATGACTGTATCTTACATTGTTCACAGCTGGGTAAGACTATTCATTTATGACTTTCCCCATCTGGTCACATACACAGTACCTTCATGTACGATGAAAACTAGCCAGAAGGTAGAAAGTACTTAGAGATTTCATCTTACCCTGGTCAGTGGATGGTTTGAAGAAGACAAACAGTAACAAGTGCTGGAGAGGACATGCAGAATGGGAACCCTCATATACCATCTCTGGCCATACTTTTTCATTTTTGGTGATAAATACAAAATTCAAGATGTTCTTCAATGTATACATTCACCTACATTTCCAAGAACAAAAGGCATGAGAGAAGGTTTTCATATCTGTTTCCTCTGTTCGTACTATAAAGTTCATGATAAACTATTACAGTCAAGTTAAGACTACAAGGTCAGGGGTGAGGGAAATGGTTCAGGAGTAGGCCCTTCCACAGCAAGCATGAGGCCTTGGGTTTAATCCTCTGAATCAAGAGAAATAAAGAAAAAAGATCATGAGACAAAAGCAAAGTCTGTTGGTGTGGGAAAAGATCTGAATCCAAGCTTGGCCAGGAGAAGAAGGGGAAAAGTCTGAGGAGAAGAAGGGATTTCTATAAGGAAGGATCTCTTGCACATGTGCCATAAGGGTGGTGGCTGTCAACAGTTGTCACACAGCCTGTTGAAAGTCATCTCCAGTGTAAGCATCTCCACACTCACATTGCTAACCTCCTAAACTCCAGTGTTTACATCTGATACTATTAGGCTCACTTTATGAAGAAGCATCAGACCGATATAAAACAATTTACCAAAAACACCCATGTTTACAAACAGAAGACCCCACATACACTGTAAATTTAAGTTTTATTGGATGTATTAAATTGGGTAAGAGGAGATACAATTTAATAAGGATGATATCTTTTACCAAGAACAAAAAACTTATGGAGAAGGTGGGTGGCTGCCAGATCCAGAATAAACCAGCAGAAGAACTCACAGGTATTCATTTCCTGACATTCACACACAATATCTCCTAGAGGTTAAGAAAACTGAAAATATGTTATAGAAGGTAGTTATATGCACAGTGGCCTCTTGCTACGGTGTGGTTTCAAAGTATGAATTGGCCTACAATTAGTAACTAGGAGGATGATTCTAGAAAAACACATGACATATCCTTTGGCGCTGACCTTGTAAATGCTTTCCCTGGAAACAAGCAGTAGTTGCCGACAGTATACAACGACACATCTAAAACTGGAATCACAGTACCGTCCATGGTGGCCTGTCTTTTCATTCATGGATATCTGTCCTCACTTCTGGTCACGAAAAGAGAGAAGTGTCCCTCTCCAGTGGCCTCTTTCACTTTGTGGTTATCTTGCTGACTTAAGTGAGCAGCTTCAACTCCTCCTCCTCGTTGCCATCAAGTTACTTCTAGCTTTCTTCCGTGTCACATTTGGTATAGATCTAACAGGACGTTGAATTTGGAAAATGAATTGATATTTTATTAGATTTTTAAAAATTGGGTTTTTGTTTTGTTTTTTGTTTGTTTTTGTTAGACATCTGTTTGCAAGGCAGTATGAGTTTGTGTGCCCGAAAGCCTATTTTCCCACATGAACCAATTATTTTTAATGTGTTTATTTTCTAGATCTGGGGCATCTTCAAGACCACATATAACATGTTACAGGAAAAAAAAAAAAACCTGTAACACATGTGATTTGTCTTAATATTCTTGGTCTTAAGGACTTCAATTAACAAAATTTTTGTGACTATTGGTTATTGAGTTCTCTACATATTAATTAAACATTCCAAGTCAGATAAGAGACATCTTTTTAGATAGCATAAAGCAGAAACAGCCTGAACAAGGGCTGCTTCTCCCCTTTTTTTATTTCTTAAAAAAACTTGTATTTGAGTCTAACCCTGAAGGGCTTTACCTTGACAAAAATTAGGAGAACAATATAAATATATGTGACCTAGAAAGAATGGTTTTGTATTTCTTATTGGGAAGAGGAGAGTTTCACAGTGGGAATAGGGGCAAAAAATGGGATCACATTAATATATCATTGTATATACCTTTTTGAACTATATTTCCTTTTAGAAAACTGAGAATTTACAATCTTAACTTTTTATTTCTTCAAAAGAAGACAGTTAATATACTGCTTTGCAGTGTGTCTATCAAGAGAACTGAATCATCACTAATTAGAGATTCTCATGAACTCAGAGCAGTTGGAAGTAGAAACTTCGGGCAATATGAATTCAGGGGGTATGACCTGGCGTTTGCGTTTCTGAAACTTTTGATGAATCTTGCGGTAATTTTCATGCTTAATTGGGCTACAGGATCCTGTCTGTGACAGGGAAGAAAAGTGAACTCCTGTCTGCATGATTGGTCTTTAAAATAACTTCATTAATGATACCTGGAAGCATTAAAAGTCATTATAATACTGTCAATATTTTCTATGCTGTTTATTTTACAAGAAACAAAACTGACCCGTCGACCTGCAAGATAACTTATTTATTCTATGAAGACATATTTTTGCTGCTTGTTGACAAGATAAGAACTGCTTTAAAATAAACATTCTTGCTACGGAACTCTTGTTCCAGTTGACACAAGTTGACTGGGAAAAGGGATCTCCTTTGAGAAAATGGTCTCAGCAGACTTTCTGCAGGCATTATTTTGGTCACTCAGTGATTGAGAGGGCCTAGCTTACTGAGGGTAGTGCCACCCCTGGGCAGATTGTTCTTGGTTATATAAAGAAAGCAAGCTGAGCAAACCATAAGGAGCAACTCAATAAACAGCACTCCTCCAGGGCCTCTGCATCAGTTCCTGCCTCCAGGTTCCTTCCTTGAGTTCCTGCCCTGGCTTCCCTTTAGGAACTGTGAAGGACTGTGATCAGAACATGTATGCCAAGCAAAGCCCCACATGGCTTTTAGTCATGGTCTTGATTACAGTTACAGAAACCAAACTAAGACATCTAGTGTTAATAAATGCAGAAAGAAATAGGAAAAAATTACATACATAGGAAAATTATAATCTAAAACCCAACTTCGTTGATTCTTTTAATTTCAGTATTGAATTAAACTGGTTCAGTTTTATAAAACCGACTGTGTTGACAGAGATTTCTGTCCTGCCCAATCCCGCAGCCGTTCAGCTCTAAAGAAACACACAGAGGCTTACATTAATTATAAACTGGTTGACCTATTAGCTCAGGCTTCTTATTAACTCTTATAACTTATATTAACCCAGAATTCTTGCCTGTGTTAGCCACATGGCTTGGCACCTCTTATCACTGAGGCCTTATCATCTTGCTTGCTCTGTGTCTGGCTTCCTCTGTGATGACTGCTGTCTGATCCTTGCCTCTTCCCAGAATTCTCCTGTTCTTGTTGCCCCATGTCTACTTCCTGCCTGGTTGCCCTGCCTATACTTCCTGCCTGTCTACCGGCCAACCAGTGTTTTATTAATACAATACAAGACTACAGTCCCACTGCACGACTGTGCATTTATTTGTCTATCCTAAGGTTTCAGTGCTATGACTCTTCTGGTCTCATTTTTCTCCACTCTCCCTACACTCAGTTTATCTGTTTGGACAAGGTCCTTTCCCATCCATCACAGAAGATTTGCCAATGTAGATCTCGCAAATCCTTTCTCCAATGAGTTCTACAGAAAAAAAACAGCTGGGTATCATCTAATGCTCTTTCTCCATCAATTAATCATCCACTTTGCTGAGTACCTAGTGCACTTTCTCTCTCTCTCTCTCTCTCTCTCTCTCTCTCTCTCTCTCTCTGCCTCTGTTTCCCTGGTTCAGCTTGGCATGTGGACTGCGGGGAGAGCAGGACAACCTCAATTATCTTTTAGCTTCTTTGCTTCTGTAGCCAGTTTCATTCTGCAGCCAGGAGAGCTTTTCAAAAGTACAGATTCCTGGAAATGACCTGACTGTAAAATCTACTGCTGTCAACAGGAGAAAGCTACCAGCACAGACTTGAAGTCATTTAATTAAATTAGTTTGTGCTTATTTTTCTATCAGTGCTTGAGGAAAACATAAATGATTACATATTATGTGTCAAACTTATTCCAGATGCTGAAACTGTGGCGGTGTACCAGGATGCATTGTCCCGACCTACAATATTCTACTGTTAGCAGAAGAAGGTAGAAAGCAACCAATGAACCTGGGTTTGGTGGTGTAGGCCTTTTATCCCCAGCTACTCCGCAGGGACGCAGGAGGTGTCAAGCTCAAAATGTACCTGTGCAACTAAGCAAAATCCTATTTTCAAATTAAAGAACAAAGTTAAAGGAAGGCTGGAGTATGGCCAATGGCAGAGAACATAAGTGAGGCCCCCAGTTCAATCCCCAGTAGAGAGGAAAAATGGAAAGATGAACGTGTATACTCAACCCAAATAAGCATTTCTCAGTAGAAAACATAAAAAGGTCAATGGGTCTGTAAACTGTGCTTAACCTCAAAGCAAAGCCATAATGAGACCACTTTACTCCCGTAGGAGCAGTGACTGGGAAGACAAAAGCTAACATACGCTGGTGAGGGCGTTGGGGATGGAAACCTTTGCAGGTTGTAGCTGGGAATGGAAATTGGTATAGCCATTATGCAAAAACAGGACTGAGGCGTCTCAAAATGCCCTAAAGAAAACATTTTATGGCCAACAATCAATCCCATTCTTACATTCTTACATTACATGGGGCATCCAGAAGCCCAGGATGGAGAGGGTAAGTGGAAGATTATATCAATTGGGTAGCTACTGTTTAACAGAAACAGAAGTTCGGGGCACTACTGCAGTCAGGAGCTTGGAGGCAACAAACATGTACTACAGATATCTACAAAGTTGAAGAAAGTGAGTAAATCTTTCCACCAAAAAGAAATGATAAACACTGGAGGAAGAGGCACGTTTTTCCTGATTTAAACATTCCAGACTGCAGACATGCACAGAGATATTACACGGTAGCTCCCAAATGTATATATTTTTGGTCTTTAGGCATTGGCTAAAATCAATTTACGTAAGAAAAAGGAAGAAAAAAAGAGGATTTCAGGATTATAGGGAGATATGAATAAACTAGAAGTTTATTCATAAATAGTATGAATAAACTGAAAGTTTATTCATAAATAGCCCCATAAAACTTCGAGATGACATGAACAGTGCTTTCATGGGAGTGCTAGAGAAGGCCTATGGAGGGAGGGATGACTGAATTATAATAGGCGCCAACATGTTGTGAACTAGACTGCAGGCAAGCGCAGATGAAGATGTGCTTAATTTTTTTTAAAGAAAATAAATCCTGTGTGTTTCTAAAGTCCTTGTTTGTGATCGGTGTCTCTCTGACACGGGTGCACAAACACCTCCACCTTTCTACTTCCATCTTCTGAGTGTGTTAGTCCATGGGTATGAGACTTCTATTCTCTTACTCTTTTTCTTTCGTTTTCTAAATGATTTCTCCTCTTGATGGTAGGTGCCCTTTGCCTGATAGATTCTTTACCTGCCTGTGCCAGTATGTGCTCATTTCTGGATGCAGCTCCCATTCCATGCCCTGTCCACTGTGACTCTCAACTGAACATTCACCTTTATGCTAATTCATGTTTACCAAGCATAAAAAACAATGACTTCTTGAAAAAGAAGGCACACACTGCCCATCCCACCACCAAAGGGCATCTTCCTTTTTAAATGAATGGACATTCAATTGCTAGGTTACTGCCATCTCTGCTTTCGTTTGCCCACTGTCTATCTTTTTGGCCATGTTGTCCCCCTCCCTTCAGAGTTTCACTGAATAATATACAAAAACAAAGACAGGAAGGGAAATGCAAAATGCAAATTAGTCAGATTTGATCACAGTGAACATCTGTCATAAAAATATTTGATGGAAGGCATGGTTTTTTTGAGCCAAAATTATTGGCTCAAATGAGAATTAAAAATTGTCCATGGGGGTTATTTATCCATGCTATGCCTAGTCAAAATTTAGCTTAGATTAACTGAAGAGAAACTGGGTAAAAAGATGAAAAACTAAAAGGTAGTCATAAATAGAAAGAAGAGAGAGCAGAAAACACAACAAGAACAGACAGTGCAGAAGAACCAGTGGGGAAGTCAGGTCTGCTTTTGACTCTGAGCAGTTTCTACTGACACTCTATTGATGGGAAAACAGATCTGGGACAAAGAAACTCCCCTCTTCCCAACTAGTTATCTAGTATGCTGTGGACAAAGAACACAACAGACAAATCAGCTGAGCTGCTTGGTTCTGTGATTGTCTTCTTGTTCAAATAGCTGGAAATCTCTGAAGAATATCCAGTCTCTATACAGTCATTCAAAGATTCACTTATACACACCAGCCCCCCTACACACACACACCACACACACGGGGGGGCAGGGGGGAATGGCATACAGTTATGCTCCCAAAGTGACATGGAGAGCAGAATTGTTTCTTAAGGAAATCTACAGTAGACCTAATGGTGCTATAAACTCCCAGGCACTTAAGTAAAGCAATAGCTAACTATTTCCTGTGAAGCACTCAGGGTGGGCAGTGAATCTCATCCTTAAGTCCCTTGTAGCTAATATGAAGCAATCTACATTTATGCAGGGTCATTCCTGCATAGACATAATCCTTCATGTGCAATGTGCCCCTCAATACAATAGCACTCATTAGCAAATGTACAAACACTTCTGTGAATACATTAAAAGGTTCAAGAGAAATTAGCCTTTGTTTATAATTAGAAGATGTTATTGAAAATGTATTTTATTTCATTTGCTTTTCTGAATACATGAAAATTAAAAACAAAGTGCCTCCCCCACTCCTAGTCAAACTGCCTCATAAAAGTTCAAAATCCTTATATTTCATGCACTGTCTTGTCCTTGTCAAAATCCGTTTGATGTGTTTTGTGGCAGTATATTTTTCTAGAGTTATTTTTATACATACAATATGGCAAATGCTCCCTTTGAGCAGCTCTGCAGCACAGGGAGGCATGGAAGGCTGTATTAGTATTTTAATGGTGATCATTAATAGAGACAGACAAAAGTAAGTGGTCCATGAAAGGGGTCTTCCTGGATGCACCAGGTTCTTGGGTGGATAATAGCATTTCTGGAATAACTGAGCCTTAGAAAGAAATTCTAAGAGAGCTCTGGGTCTCTGTGAAGCACATGCCACTTTATGGCAGAAAGAATGACCCTCTGGCAAAAATCATGGCATAGTTGACATTTCTACAGTTTGCAAAGGGCCTCTTAGACTTCAGAGGGCACGTACTCCACACGGTCTTTTGCACCAAGAGTCTATCAGCACTCTCGGACTTTACCTACTTCTCACTCCCAGGCAGAAGACTGAAGACACCAAAATGGGAAAGAGACCAGATCAATAAGATGCAGCAGGGAATCTTTCAGAGATGCTAATGGTAAGCAGTCGGCTTTGCTCCAGGGAAGGGAAGGTGATTCTTGTAGAATGCTCAGAAGACAAGGGTAGGGTTATGTTAAAACAGATGAGTGCCAGTCAGAAGCAGCCTCTCCTAGAGCTCAGCAGACTTAGGCGGGGTCCATCGGAAGAAGGGTGAGAGAGGGATCCAGCCTCTCCTTGCTTCCCGCCAAGAAGGCCAGGCCTTTGAGTGGATGAGAGAACATGAAGATTTAGCCTAACAGGACAAAGCAGGGCTGATGGATAAGTAAGAAGTATTTAGAAATGGATAAACAAACACAGTAGTTTGGCTTGGCACAGGTCTACGCGCCTGAGGGACACCCAGCCTGCTGTTCTCAGTTGTGTGATGTTGGGAAAGTTAGTTACCTCAGTAGTGGGGTTCTACTTGTTAGTTTACTTCATCAGAAAACATGAATAATAAAAGCATCTATCAGCTTTATCATGAACTTTAAATGTTTTCTCACTTCAGGAAGTATTTGGTATTTATTCAACACTATAAAGACGTGAGATTTGTTAAATACTACAAAAACCAAGGACTTATTAAAAATGAGAAGAAGGCCAGGTGGTGGTGGTGGTGCATGCCTTTGATCCCAGCACTCGGATCAAAGCATTAAAACAAAACCCCAACAAGATTCCTGGGGCAGGTACACTAGCCAGCAGTTACCTATGGGATATTCACATATTCCACCAAATGCGATCTTAATACCCTGTGAGGCAGGTGCTACTGTTGTCATCATTTTACGCAGCAAGCATTTGAGACACAGCCATCTTAACAACCAGGATGTGGACTCGGCTCTTGCTTGCAAAGTCTCTACTCTTAACAACTAGCCCAGGCTTGCTCTCTTGAATGCAGGACTGTTGGAACCCACTCGAAGAATGGAGTCGTGCAAGGGGAATTCTACTCAGTTTTCACGTTCCTCGCAGGTGTATGGAGAGGAGTGAGCTGGTTTACGTCAGATGTTGGTATTTGTATGCCTCTGTGAGGACATGCCAGCCAGCCCTAACCTGGTGGCACAGTGCTATTGCCTGCCCAGAAATGAACTGCTCTATGCCAGTCATTAGGGTGCTCAAACCTGAGCTATAATTTACACAGATCTCCTGTGATGACCAACTTAGTGGAGCTGGGCATCCCTTAAGGGCCACTGACCTTTTACTTAGGCATGCCGGGGGATCCTAGTGGCCTGCGGGTGATGGGTTGTGATGGCTTCCTTCGCTTCTGTAAATCTCACTACTGTTACAGGTAAAAGATGAAATGGTCTTTTTCCCCCCCCTATATGGTGGGAAAGTAAGAAACATTGAGGGATAAAAGACTACTTTTCCCGCTGGGATGTGGATGCCATGGATAGTTGTAATACATACCTTTCTGATGTCTGCCTTACAAAACCCTCCCCTTAATTCCCCTTCTGCACGGCATGGTCAATTGGCTCTAAGGCTACTATCCGTCTGTGAGCAGTAGGAATAAATTCATTTAATCTAGGTTTGAACTGAGTCTCAGTCTCTGATTTCTCCCAGCGGTTTCTATAGAAAAACATGTTTGGCCACGTGTAGCTTGTCCTTGTGATGGAACACTTTGCTCATGATGCTTCTCAACCCTCTGAATATGAACTGCCTGCTGCTCTGGATAAGGTTGGCTATTGCAAGAGACTTTAGTCTGCCACATTTTAGGACCCACTCTCCCAGGTTCACAACACCGACTAGAGCAGCAAACACAGGAGAGCTCTCATTCATGACCTTTCTGTCCATGGGACAGGAGTCCATGGGCTTCCATTTTTAAGCCATCAGGACATCTGTTAGTATATGAAACCCTTCTCTGGCTGCCTGATTCCCCTCAGATGAATGCCAAGGGACAGAAAGGGTGGCTCTAGATCACCAAAAGGCTGATGATGGAACAAACTTTACCAATGGTGCCAAGGAATCCTTGTGTCTTCAGACTCAGTGCCTATAATTAGGAGTGTGCCCTCAGCCCCCCCCCATCTAGCTGTAGCAGTTTAGGGGGTGTCCATGAGGTATCATGCGCGACAAGTGTGTGAGATATTATATTACAATAGAACATAGCAGCTATCCATCCTCTCGGTTGGATACGACCAGTGCTGTCATTGATCAGAGTGGCTGCCGTCATCTCCGGGTGATTCCCTAGGAGACCTGGCATAGTGGTATTCCTTCATGCAGAGTGTAGGACATTCACAGCCTCATATAATCAAGAGCCTGAACACCATCCTTAAAAGGTCTCATTTCCCTTTTCTAAGTTTAGACATGAGGGAGACCTCCGTCAGTGTGGGAACCTTTGCAAAGGTCTGCCTCGGCTAGGTGAGATTCTCCAGGCTGACAGTCCCACAGGAGTGGTCTTTCTAAAGCCCTATAGTGTGCCTGTCAATTGTTTCCCATGACCTCTTCAGTGCTGCAGTTTTTAATTAGTCATCCAAGCATGCTTCTCAAGTGATGCAGATCCCCTCGGTTGCCCAGAGACTTTTGAATGATGTGGTTGCCTTTGGCAGCCTATGTTCTGGTACGTACGCCCAATAAACTCACAGGTCCACCTAGCTAGATTTGTGGAATCTTTTCTTTGCTCGGTTGCTGTTCTCCATATCTGAGTTTAAACCTGTATTTATGTCTCAACAGCAAAAATCTTGTAACAATACCCTATTTGTCGTCTAGGCTTTGCTCTGGTGTCTGGTCGGGAGATTCAGGTTCTGTGTGTTGGACCACTGAGAATGCCAACTAACACAGTTGGCCATCATGCAGCTACAGCAGCTTCAAGAAGAGCGTTCCAAACCACAGACCCCCGCTCCATCCCTACATGAGCACGGCCAGCTCTGCTTGGACACCTGTAATGAAGGTGACTCTGGGTTTGGGCGAATTCCATCTCTAGAAGATTGTCACCGCTAACAAGTGACAAAATCACTTAGTGAGTAGTGTGCGAGGGGGCTCATCCCTTTCAGTAGGGCCTGTCTTTGGTGAAGGATCACCTACTGTCGTTTCTCTGTCCAGACCCCTCTGATCACAGCATGGTGAGTGAATGGGTCTTCCCCAGTCAAGTTCTTTGGAGGCACCTCAGACTCCCTGAGCGTAGAGCACTGGGTGGGAAATACCGAGCTCAGACTGGTTAGTACTCCTCAAAGACGCACCAGGCTTTATATCCTAGGGACCACCTGCAGACTCACAGTGCTCACAAGTGTGCAGAGAACACTCCAATTAAGCCTAGACGCTGATGGTGCCATATTTATTTCCTTTTCCTTTGTCCTTCCGAATGCACACCACTCTTAAGTACGGAGTCTCTTAAGGCTACTCAAATTCAACCACAAAAAATGTAGAAACAGATAGATCTAGATGTATATTGATTTATGTACTCCCAAGGCAATATGTATTTTCCATTTAACAAGGCCTAAAAGGGTTTCTGGTCATCTTAGGGCAAGACTTCATAAGAGACTGTCAGCAGAGAAAGTGGTATGACGAGTTTAATGGCCGCATGCTGGAGAGCGGAGGGTTCTGCATACACAAATGAAATGTTGAACCTTTCACTGTTGTGAGGACTGTGTACTGCAAAAATAAATGTCCACTACTGTCTGGGAATAGGATTTTACAACCACTTTAAGTAAAAAGCACTAAATTTACCCTGTAATTGGCTGCAAAACAATCAGAGGAATTCAGGATTTCGGAAAACATTAACAAGGATTTCTCAGAGCACTCTTAACCCGAAATCACCCGGGGCAGCAGAACAGCCTAATGTCATGGCAGGCTCTGCGTGGAGGGTCCTGTCCCAACTCCAAACAGCATCAGCCCTGAGTGCCAGGTGCAGACACAGGTTAAATGAGAACTCTGGCCTGAGGCGGCTTTGCCACCTGAAGCTGTAAGGATTACCTACCTTCGGATCTTACAGAGAACCATAAACAAAATAAAACAAGAATCCTAAAGCCACCCTGAGCTCCCCACACCACCTGACCTCTGCTTTAGATCAGGCCAGGAAACAAGGCCCTCCTAAGTAAGTGGGACAAAGGGGATTAGCCACACAGGGGGCAAAGAGGCAGGCAAGTGCTCAATAGCTCTTATCCTACCCTTTCTGGTTTTTTTTTCTCTTTTTCAATTTCTACGCTATTCTTTGAGTCCTCAATAGATGACATTGTGAAAAATGACTCCAAAAACATATATAAGTAGTTACTTAGAACGGGGGTCATGTTGGAAATAGGAGGTTTCTTCAGTGCCTTTACTTCTGCTTTGTGTTGTGTTTGTGTGCATGTGTGTGTGTGTGTTTGTGTGTATGTGTGTGTGTGCATGTGTGTGAGTGTGTGTGTGTAAGGGGGAGAGAGAGAGAGAAAGAGAGAGAGAGAGAGGGAGAGAGAGGAGAGATAGAATTGGTGCTTAAGGTTCTTTGCACTTGACAGTTTATTGTGGAGATTTCAGGTTAGGAAGTGTTACGTGTGCCATAGGAAAATACTTCATGATGTTCTATAATTTCACCAGGCCTAAATCCCACTAGTACACATAATGGGAAACAAGCATTTTACAAGGGAAAGGACTTTGGGACTATTGACTGGTAAAGCCCCAGTTACTAAAAACAATTTTGCTGAGAAACGAACTAAACCTTGAATGTTTTAAACTTTAAACATGGGTATCTGGTTTTAGTTCAAGGCTGTTGTTAAAGGAACCATTATATAAAATATTGTTCGATGCTTGTTCAAACATTGTTCTTTTCTAATTGGAAGCACTGAAGAATAAAAATACATTGTTTGTCTTCCCTTCTATTTCTCTTCTTTACTTGGAACAGAAAGTACCGAATGCAGAACGAGTGAGTACAGAGTTAAAGGTATGCCTCCATAGAGAAAGAGGTTCAGAGCTTCCTGGAGGATGCCAGAGATGCTGGTGAACTGGAAGACAATTCTCTTTGTTAGTATACTCTCAGAACCCCAGGCTAGCAAAACCCTAGGGTTAATGAAAACAAAACCAACAAGACACAGAGAAATAAAACGTATTGAATAAAGAATGCATTACACTCAAGCCAGTCACAGCACCATTGTCTGGCCAATAATCAATCATCTGCATTGATATGAAACACCACATAATGAATGATGACATCTCTGGGTAAGTTACCTTAAATCTCTTCCCTGTGCACATTAAAATGGGCACCACAGGCATCAGTAGCCCATTCTCCAACTGCAGCCAGCACCACCAGTCAGAAGTCAACAGTTCACCTATGAGCATGTAATATCCTCCAAAGTAGAGAATCCCCCAGACAAGATGCCAATTGGTTATTTAATATCAAATGGTTAGCCCCTAAAACATGCATACATACAACAATACAACACACACACACACAAACACACTCATATATATGTAACACCATAGACTGAGCAGTTGCATTTATCCATTTAGGAATATATTTCTACATAATATACATAGGTGTATATAACATTTAATGAAAAACAGAAGCCTTGAATTTGAAAAAGGGCAGGGAGGGTTATATAGGATGGTTTGAAGATTAAGAAAGGGAAGGGATAAATGATGTAATTATATTAGAAAAAGGAAACTAAAAATATTACCTGACTATCTCCACCATAAGGTCAGTTAACTAGCTTATGTCAAAAGGAAATTTTCTTTGATAAAACAAATAGTATTCATGAGGTATATAGATTTCCAGAAAGAAATCCACATTTCGCATGATCACGAACCCCGCAGGCCAGCAGCCTAAGAGCCCTCTGTGTCTGAAAGGATATCTCCAGGCTCGGCCTCTACATTACTCCCGTGATCTCGAGTCAGGCTTCATTACAGGTTACTATCAGAGCTCCTGAATGAACTGGGGACAGAAAGGGGAAAACTGTGGAGTAGGGGGAAAGACCTTTATTCCTGGAAGTTTCTGATATTTCACAAGAAAGCTTGACAGCTATAAACCTCAGATCAAGAATTACCTTCACAGTGGCGCATTCTCCTTTCCTCTCAGGCTGAAAAAAAAAATAAGTTATTTATTCCTTTCTATTTCTCGTTATAACTTGTGTGATACAATTTGTACCATGCTACAAAGGGTCGACTCTTTTGAGCATGTGTTTTCCTCACTGGTTGTGTTTCTTTACCTTCATCTGGGGAACTTCATAGGACTATGTTGTCAACGTGTAGCAATGGCTGTGACTTTAGTTTTCTGATAAATTTAGAGGATGAAAAGCATATGAGTGGTGAGGTCTGAGTGTCGCCTGAAACTGTTGGAAGTGAGACGTCTCCTATGGGCTGCCACCTCATCAGTACACTGCTCAGTGCCATGGACTGCTTAGGCCGGACCTCGCATCCCTGTGCACATGTAGATGTGCCTGACAATTCCTTGATCAAGCACATCTGGAAGACACAGAGCTAAATACGTCAGTCCAGATCTTCTGAGCCACAACCTCAGAAGCCATTTTTACTACCTTTTTTTTTTAAAACTAAAAATAGGTTGGGAACATATTAACACGTAAATTTCAGTTACTGGGAACAACTTGGAAGCATTCACCCCTGTCATTCACACACATTTCATACGCTACACTTTCCCGGTACCTACTTTTTAAATTCACTGCTCCAACAAGGCAAATAAACCAAAACTGAATATTTTCTTAGGCCTATTGCCTTATTATGAACATTTTCTCCTAAATAATATTAAGGAATGCTGCCGAGGAAGCTGCAGAGCTGCAGAAGGAATACTGCTTCTGGAATAAGATGTCTTGTGTTATTTAAACTCCATTTTATAAATATGCTTGGCAGGAGTGTCATTCTGCATTATTTTGCTATAATATGTGTTATTCTGAGGGCCTATTATAGCATGGCCTGCAGGTTCACCATATTAAATCTTAGAAATTGACAGTTACAAGCAAAAACAATCATAATCCCAAATACACTGTCAAAAAAGACTCCATATGCTTTGACAGTTACATATGTTGTCTTATTCAAAAGCTGGTAAATTATCTTAATTTTGAGATGCTGAAAGGTTTTCTGGTGAAAGACATTGAGTTGGCTTTTCAGTTATCGTTATACAGGTCTGCAAAAGGGAAGCTGACGTTTCTAACTGATGGACAGCGGTGACTTCCCATTCTCAAAGATTCCTGGCAGTTTTGAAGGCAGAGCTGGGCCGGGGGACCATGACAGCATGATGACTTCACTAAGAAGAACTTGGGTAGAGTTGTAGAGCTACCCACGGAAGGAAATGCAAGCGTTCAAAATAATTTGACATTTCTACGTTTCTCAGTGGGGGAAGTCTGATAGAGACTAGATGCATGAAGACGTTTAAATGATTTTATGTAATAAGAAAAGCAGAGTTGAAAATCGGTGGGTGTTTTTATGCGTGGGAGTAAATAATATGAGCCTTAGAGAAAACAGTGCTCTTAAGGAGTTATAGGAAATGGGAGTCGTCGTGCAATTTAGAATATTGCGTCGGAATCATTTATTACCTATCTATAGCTCATATTAGAAGCACTGTTAGGGACATGAGAACGAAGATGACCTCTGGGAGCACATATTCTTCGTCACCATTATTTTTCTCTTAAATCGGTGAAGGATATTTTTGATGCTTTGGCATTAATATTATACGTGTTCATCTTTTTTTCCAATGTAAAAGTAAAACTAGAGCAGCAAAGAAAAATTTGTGTCGATTTCTTCCATTGTTTATAAGGAACTAAGAAACTGGTTCTGAAGTTTTTGCACATAAAGCAATTACTTTGTAAAAGAAACTGCGAGGGTCATAGGCAGGACCACAGGTGGTACAGCTCATCCAGGGAAGTACATTTGAGATATACTGGCTAAAATATGCTGTGGTGGGAAACAGACAGAGATTGCTCCTTCGTTTCCTAGGTGCCCAGACCCAAATAATCACACAGAAATCACATTAATTACAACACTGTTTGGCCAATAACTTAGGTGTATTCCTAACTAACTCTTATACCTTAAATTAACCCATTTCTATTAATCTATGTATCACCACGAGGCTGTGGCCTACAGGTAAGGGTCCAGCATCCTTCTCCTTTGGCAGCTGCATGGCATCTCTGTGACTCCGCCAACTCTCTCTATATACCTCTGTTCAGATTTTCCTCCTGGCTTTGCTCTGCTAAGCCATTGGCTGAAACACCTTTATTTATCAACCAATAAAAGCAATACATATACAGAAGGTCTTCCCACATCAGTGGAATCCATCAGTCTCCTAACTAAGGTTAGCGATAAGTAGATGTCTGGCAAGGGATAATCTGTAGCATCTACCTATCTCTGGGGTGTCAGATCTCCTACCATGGACAATTTGAAGACACAGTATGAAATAACTGTGGAATTAGGAGGAGGAACCCCCAAAGTGCCTCAATAAAGTTGACCCTGTTAAAAAAATAATATGCAGCCAAATAATCAAAAAGGTGTCTTAAGGGTTTATCACTTACATTTTAACTACACATTATTTGTAAATTTATGAAATTTAACATATAATCATGCAATAATGGCTCTGTTTAACAACCGCTCAAAAGAATCTCTAAAAATCTAACAATTTCCACTCACAAGTCAGGACCTGCCAGCCCTCACATACACTAACTACAATTCATTTCATGTTGCTTAATTTGCATCAATTTGATACACAAGTAACGGGAACAACTCTTACAGGATAGTCTTATCACTGTAGTATGGTAATAGGATATTATAAAAATATCTCTTATATTCTAAAAGACTGGAACTTTTGCTGGACCTCACAGCCAGAATTAATAACACATCTTGGGATACTCAGCCCATTTGTTTAGCCTACTTTTAAGAGAACAATGTAACAATCAACCTTACTTGCCTTGACTTTGCACTACATCAACTGTTACCTCTATGCTAATGCATAACTTCAATCTTAAGTTACATACTCATCCATGCACTTGACCTAGATAATGCATGGGTATCATTTGCTGGAAACAGCAGATACAGAGGTTCAAAGCAATCTTTTAAAATAAATATCCGCCACAATGCTAAACACGTATTTGGATGTTGGTGAACAAACAGTGATGTTTGTAGTTCTGGCTTAGTTGGGGGTCAATTGAACTCAGTGGCTTAACCCCTTCGCTGAACATAGCAGACAATGAGGACTACTGAGAACTCAAGATCAATGGCAATGGGTTTTTGATCCTACTGCACATACTGGCTTTGTGGGAGCCTAGGCAGTTTGGATGCTCACCTTACTAGACCTGGATGGAGGTGGGTGGTCCTTGGACTTCCCACAGGGCAGGGAACCCTGATTGCTCTTTGGGCTGACAAGGGAGGGGGATGTGATTGGGGGAGGGGGAGGGAAATGGGAAGCGGTGGCGGGGAAGAAACAGAAATCTTTAATAAATTAATTAATTAATTAAAAAAATTCTGTTCAACATTTGTCGTCTCCCTCAGTACATCCCATGCAATGTTTTCTGTGATGTTTAATAAATTCAAAATAAAGCCCTTGGTTAGGGATAGACACACAGAGAGATAGACATACAGATTTACAGAGAGAAAGATAGTCACAAGACAGCCTCCAGCCAAACACTGATTCAGACTCATACAACAAATGGATAGAGAACAGAAGACGCAGGGAACTTGAATTAGAGAATTCAAGTCTAATCTTGCTCTTCCAAGGCTAAGTGTTTTTATTTCTTTCCTTAATTCAACACTGATGCACTATGGGTAACTCAGAGTTAATCAGGATGTGCTGAATCCACACACTGTGTTTTGTTCTTTTAAGTAAATGAAATGGAAGGTTCCTTTTCGGTGCAGTGATTCTGAGGGATTATTTTGTATTCAGATTTCTTCCCTAGCTCAAAGATACAGTAACCGCCACAAATACACCATGCTAGAGGGAAGGAAACTTGGGGTGGAAACAGATTGTTCTTAGATGGACAGTGCCGGATCAGTGGCTCAGAAGAACATGAAGGAAACATGGGTGTGTGTGAGGATTATTTTTGACTCCAGTCTTTACTGTGGTAAGCCAAAGACAGTAGCTACTTCTTAAACTCTAAGTGGTATCAGGTACAAAATAGCGCACAGCACACGCATATCATTAATTCGGGGAACAGTCAGATTGTTTTCCCAGTTCTTTCCACTTCCTCCAAAGAACACAGGACAAACCTGATTAGAAGACGTTATCACCTCACAGGGCTCTGGGATAACAAAGAATATTCTACTGGAGACTAAATATTACTTGAGAGAGCTAAAGAGTCAGAATTTGTTTCTTAGAGGGATCCTACTAATTTGGCAAGGTGATGATGCTAACCACCACTCTTCCCATGGTCAGGAAAACTGGGGAGGAAAAGTTCCCAGGGAACTGTCCAACCCACAGATTAGACACAGATTTAGATTTTAAAGTTGATGTTTTTTTTTTTTAAGACACAGATTGGTTAAGAAAAAAAAAAGAAAGAAGAAACAAAAAATTTGCGAAGTGACCATTCCTACAAGCTGCTTAGCATGCATGCTGTCAATAGCATATCTTCTGGTCCTAATTACAGTGGCTCTCTTTTGAGAAGCCTGTCCCTATTTTAGGACACATACTGCTGTTCTTTCTCTCTCTCTTTCTCTTTCTCTCTTTTCTCTCTTTAATGCATGTGCTTAAATCTGTTAAGACCTTGCCTTAACAAACTCTTAATGAACTCTCAAAACTCCAACTTTCCTTCACAAAAACAGGTAATTAATTTTATGTTTTGATCTTTTATGCTATTGTCAAATTTGTCTTTAACTGATGGGTTATTAGTGTTGCTGTCTGTGTAAGGAGTTTTTGAAGAAGTGATGAGATCTCCTTATTACTTTGTCTAGATCACTGTCATTTGAGGGACTTGTGTCAAAGCTTCAAAAACAAGGTCAATGGAAATTGGTAGTTGGGAAATTAAGTGTACTGTTCAATTTCTGTAATTGAATTAGAAATCGACTCTCTGGATTATTTATCTATATAGTACAAAGTAAGGGCATTTGGGCTTTAGTATTTATTTATTTATAAATCAAACACTCGGGTTTACACTGGTATTAAAAAGGGTTGATAATTCACCACTGGCAATAG
>NC_022009.1:74467676-74469534 GCF_000317375.1 Microtus ochrogaster
TGCACCTGTGAGCCTCCTATAGACCAACCTCTCTCGGGACTATTATTTTGATCAGGATGACTTGGCTCGGGAGAGTTTAGGTCACTTCTTCTGGTAAATGGCAGAGAAGAAGGGCGAGGGTGGCAAGTGTCTCCTCAAATTACAGAACAATCTGGAGGTGGCCCACTCTTCCAGATGTATAGAAGCTATCTCAAGATGAGTGGGGTAAAACCCAGGAGAACATGGGGAAGAACCTGAACCAGGTTCTCTTGGATCTTCATCCCCTGGGTTCTGACTACACAGACACTCAGATTTCTTAATTTTCTAAGGGGTGTGGAGGTGAAGCTCATCAAGAAGATGGTCATCCACTCAACGAACCTCCATGAGTCGGCTGGACCACAGTCAAGGCAGACTGGCATGCCCAACCATCTCTGGGCGAGCATTTCTTTGAGCAGCTCATTCTGAAGCATAACTAGGTCTCCTCATCTTCCAAAGGGCTCCCTGCCACTGTGCAGCCCCAGCGAGCCTCAAGACTTCCACCAGAACCTCCCAAGACACTAGGCAGCTTTGTAAGTGGCCTGGACCCCTTTAAGTCTTGGACCAAGTAAAATTACATGATTGACATTAAATGTAATCAAGGACAAATACAGACACACTTTCAATGGATGTTTATTTCTCTGGTCTTTTATGCTTCACCCACTTATTAAGTTGGCAGTGAAGTCTGCTCCTATATTTCCTTTAATAATGTAGGAAATACCTAGATTTAGCAGAGTGAACAAACCTTTACCATAATAAGATATGCTTCATTCTGCATATTACAAATATCCATTCTGTAGTTTTAGAATTTCCATAAAATTTTAAAGGGAATAAAAGATATTGTTTATCCCATAAACATGTAAACATACTCCTTGATTTCAAAATGGCTAAAAAGTATTCACTATTAATGTTTTCTACCATAGAATTATTTGGTTGTCAATAATATCAATATCTATTTAGCAGAGATCCACTAGAGAATTTCTAAGATACAGACATTTTATATTTCATCCAAGACAATGGCACAGAATACTTTCCCAAATGGACTAAAATATTCATTTTCCTACATTCAAATATAATTTAGGCAAGATATAAATGGAACTAATCTGACAACATGTTATGAACTGTCAAAAAGCCTTTTCCAAAATAAAACAGATTCACATAAAATATTAACAATAGTCTGTGCTAGAAATAAAAATTTAAAGATATAATTATAAGGAAAGTCAGCCTACCTAATTATACCTATTTTAATAACAAAAAAGTACATATAAAGTTTCATTATAATTATGTACCTAAGGTGATATGCTATATAGTCCTTAAAATTCTTTGGAAAATAACAGGCGACAGGAACCACATTCTCCTTTCCAGTAGATAAGAACGATCCCTTCACTCAGTTAACGGAATGTCTTCTCTTGAATATGAAACGGGAGATTAGCTTGTTACTCTAAATCTTTCCCAACCCTGTGATGGGAGGAAGGGTTGAGACTCAAGAATTAATTTAGCCTTCGCTGAGTCAGCAGAGCACATGTGTGGCCAGGGTTTTCCAGGCAGGGTGGGAACTCTGTGGTCCTTTCCCCCCTATTTTTAACCCAACTTCTCAGTTCTGTGTGCCATAAGATTCTGAAATGTTCATTTCACTTGTAACTTTAAAAAGAAATTGGCAGCTAAATCCAAACCGCAGGGAGACTATCAAAGGGAAAGAATACAGGGTTTTTTTCCAAAGTGTTACAAACTGGCCAAGAGTCCCTGTTACACAAATCTGAAAGCTTTAGGAGGCCTTACCTTAGCAGAGCATATTTGGTGTCCTTTGTGTGTGTGTGTGTGTGTGTGTGTGTGTGTGTGTGTG
>NC_022009.1:74469929-74483929 GCF_000317375.1 Microtus ochrogaster
TCTTTGAGGCTTCTTTGCTTGCATACATCAGCATCTGGAACTATGATAGTTATGTTTACACCAAAACTGGCTCAAGTTTAGGCCAACACGTAATACATTCCCACTACATGCTGCTCAGCCAGGGGTCGCCATACAAGCTGTCTTATGCCGTAGGTCCTTTGGCTAAGCTTTGCTTGGAGTTTAATGGCATGTCCTGTTGTGAATAAAAGCCTAGCTTGGCTTCTACAGTTGAATGGAGAAGCAGAATACTCAAGAGGATGGAGAGTCTCTGCCTCCTTGAAGTAACAATGAAGAGGTGCAAAGGAAAATAATTACAGGCAGATAAGGACAGATCTAAGAATGCAAGCTTAGAAAGGGCACCAAACCTAAAGCCAGAGAAAATAATTTAGTGAATAAATCTCAGTGTGTAGGCTGTGATAACGGAAGAAGAAATAAAGGGTAATTGTGATTTTTTTTTTATTATTCCTGAGATGATATGAACCACAGTCTTTAGTACACTGAATTTCGAAGCTGGAACAATAAATCCAGGAAGGGTCTATGATAAGGTTCTTTGTGATTTCCTTTGATTCTAACAAGTTTAAACCCAGCTGTCAGGAGCCACCAAACAGCAAAAGGTAGAACATGCTAATAAGCTAGGTTTTATGGTTTTGGAGCCCTGTACCTTCTGCCAGAGAGTAAAGTCCAGCAACAGCAAGCAACGCCTCTCTTCAATTTTATAGTCGCTTTATCAGAGGCATACCATCGCCCTCAATTACGGTGAGAAACAGAAGGTCAGCAAAATAATTGTCTTGTCTGAAGTCACCAGGCTAGGGCTTAAATCACAACTTCAGCAACCATTTCTTAGCAGTGCAGTCAGATGTTCCTCTATTATAATACGAACATAACACGTCAGTCAATGGCAGTGAGTGGTTACACGCCAAAGGCCCAAGGAGTGAGATAAATGGAACAAATCTGTTAAGGAATCACTGCTGCTGCATACAGACATTCCCCTGCCACAGAACCTTTCCTACATTCCTGTGCCATGGAATGAGAAAAATCAAATAATTAAAAGTCCACGTGAAACTGTATTTTCAACTGAACAAAAGGACGAAAACACAGAACTTTTAAGAAACAGCACAATTTGGGTACAAAAAGGGAGAAGTGAGGTCTTTGCTGAGGCTTACAGAGTCTGCCTCCCCTCCACAGAAAAGAGGTATAAGCCTAGCTTCGTTACAGCTATTTACACTCAGAAACACGTCTCGCTCTGCTACTTTTGCTGGCTTGGTAAATATTTTATTCGGAAAGTTCACAGTGAACCACTAACCCGACAGAGACAGAGCTACTGTCTACTTTGCCTTACCTTGGAGAGACTTCTCTTCTAGGAAACACGAATTAAAGTCACATTCTCTTTCAGTGGTGCACTTGTTGCTCCAGAGTTGCTATTAAAGAGGAACACACCTCACAGGTAAACCTATGATGTTCTATCAAAATGGAAATTCTTAGTCTAATTTTCACATCGATGCTGCGGCCTCAAAGTTATGACATGGGACACCTTCATGCCTGTGTTCAACTTTTTGAAAGTTTTGTAATCTTTGCCTCCTCTGGCATTACCCCCCATCACACCAAACAGCACACACTTCTGTCTCCTCCTCTCCACATTCAATCTGTAATCAAAGCCCTTTAGATGCTAAATACCTCTTGACTCCACCTCCAGTTAGCATGAAGCCATCATCTCTGAACTGGGCTGCAGCCCAAGGCACTTAAGAGACCTGCCAGCATTCACATCTACTTTATTCCTCTCTAATCTGCTTCCTGGGCTTTTACCAGAATGAACTTTTAAAATGTAAATCTGATCACCTCTTATCCTACTTTGAAATTCTTTAAAAGTTTATTATCGTTCTAGAATACAAGAAATTCCTTCCACAAGACCTCCAGTCACAGTGGTCTTCGATGAAATCGTTTGGGAAACTGTTCTAGAAATAGAGATGGCTGGGTCCATTCACAGAGACTCAAAGTAACTAACTGGTCAAGGGTGGAACGGAGCAACCAAAGGTGGAAATACTGTGCTTAGAGCTCCGTGGTGTCACTGGGACTGACAGCTGGTACCAGAGTGGCACAGTTGACTATGACAGCTTCAGAGCTTACTGGGGATGTAAAGTACAAGAGGAAATTCCACGTTAGATAGAGTCACTTAGCCCCTTCTATGACAGCATATCAATACAACAAGCAAGATACTTTGTATTGAACATACTTTTTAAATTTACATTTACTGATCAGGAGCAGCAAGACAGAGGCCACCGAGCTGATATCTCTCAAAGGCTTGTTGGTGTTGCATCCCACTGTAGATGAGCAAGAACAGGAATCAAACTCACTCTTCTACAATGAATCCATCATTTCAAGATAATGACCTTAATCCAACAATAATGATATTAATGTGTTCAAGAGGACACTTTGAAGGGTTCCATGTCTGAGTGTCCTTTTCCTCTCAATTGTGAATAGAGCTTATTTAACCTTCTTGGAGTTACAGGTTACAGCCATGACTGCAATTCTCGGGACAGTTAATAGCACCCAGGACACTTGTAGCAGATCATCTGGCCAAACTGCAGAAAGGGAAAAGTGGTGGAGTGAGCGTCTATGGCCACCTCGTTGGCAAGGCTCCAGCTTCAGTGGATACACTCTGGCTGTTGACGAGTACAGCGATGCCCTTGTCCTTCCAACAGCAGCTGCTGCCAGTCAGGTGGGATGACTTCCTTGTCTTTGGTTGAATGGTGTCATTGGACTCAATTTGAGAGTGATGGTGTTCCCACAGAGCTCCATCTTTCTGTCAGTTGGACAATCCTTGTTACTAACCCAGTAGTTCACTCTGTTCAGAGCTCCCTCTTACACAGGTGTACTGGGGATAAAGATGTTTTTGTTTGTTTGTTTGGTTGGTTTGTCATGATAAGGTTTCTCTGTGTAGCCCTGGCTGTCCTGATACTCTGTGACTCGACTCAGAGAACTCCCAAGTGCTGGTATTAAAGGCATGCTCAATGCATATACTACCACCATCTGATCTCTCCTCTCTCTCTCTCTCTCTCTCTCTCTCTCTCTCTCTCTCTCTCTCACACACACACACACACACACACACACACACACACACACACACACGAAGATTGTATTTATCCAATTTATCCAGAGGAGGGCATCATATCTCCTGGATATGGATTCCAGGCAGTTGTGAGCTCTTTCTACAATGAGAGTGCTGGGAACTGAATTTCAGTCCTCTAAAAGAGCAGTTTGTGCTCTTAACCACTTCTTCAGCCAGTAATTAAGGTTCTGACACATGATTTTCAGGAATGCATTCAAAGTGCATCAGTAATAATACTTTAAAATTTGGATTATGTACATAAGAAATTAGGTATAAAGAAACTGAAGCTGTATTTTGTTCGCTACTTTCATGACTGAATACCCCTTTGTGGTTAAATATTCACAAAGTTGTAGTTAAGCCACACTAGAGTGAAAACTGACCAGGCATAATGCCACACTTGTACATTCAGAGAAGTACAGCCCATTACAGTCTTCCTACTGTGGTTTCTAGCTCCCTCTTTGTGGGTTTTTCAAGAGGACCATGGGAAGAAAGATCCTAAAAGATGGATTGGGTCCACCATGATTTGGGTGGAGAAAATGAGCACCTTGTCTCATGAATATTCCATTCATCTCATAAATATTCATGAAAATCTCTTAAGACTCCACAAATGCAAAGCCTAGTGGGTTGTAAAGTCAGACACACTGGAAAGTATGTTCTGCTTTGCTAACTAACTTCTATTAACTGTGTTGTCTCCAAGCTAAATTCTTTATTTTTTTAAAAGAAGAACTAAGAAGAAACCTTCACCTAGTTAAACAAAAAAAAAAAGATGCTAAAACCATTTTTAAAATGTTTTCTAAAACATGATATTAGAGATTACTTTTAAATAAAAATAAAGCAAATTGTTATTAGTTTTATAAGATACTCTTTTTGTGAAACAGAGTGATGTAAGCTTGATATTTAAATTATTGCAAATGGTGGTAGGAGTCATTTATTCTTCCTGAAAACAAGCAAGGAAACCAGGCAAGTTGCCTTGCTAATAGACTGAACACATATAATCTTTCATATAGCTCCAATTTGTTTCTAATTAATTAACTGATTTTTTTATTTTTAGACAGGGCCTCACTCTCTACCCCTCTTTAGCCTGGAATTCACCAAGTAGTCCTGACTGGCCATGAACCATAGAAGTTCTGCTTCAGGGCTTAAGTGTTGGGATTATAGGCAAGAGCCACCACACACAGCTGTTACTTCTTCTTTTGAGTAATATATCTTCTTGTTAAATATTTACAACTCTGTTAGTAGAGATTCAGCATCCATGTGGCTGGTCTTACAAATGATTCCAGTGAACTTGTGACATTAGTTTTGCCTTCAGTGTGGTTGAGTCCCAGGGATCTGTTGCAGTGTTAGCATTGGACCATTAACTAGGAGATTGAAAATGGCCTCTAGGGCATTAGATTTCTCCATATAGCTAGTCAGAAAGTAACTGATTTATTCAAGATTACACACCGAGGAGGGACTGTATGGAAGGGTCACTATTTTTTCATCTTCTACTTCAGGAGTCTTCTTAAAGATACGACCTTGTAACATCCACAATGCATTTACCTATACAGCAGATATCAGGCAGAGGGCCTTTATTGTATCATGGGGATATTGAATGTTTTGTAGGCTCGGTACTGACTGTAAGTCAAAAGACTCGGAAATATGAAAATACTACAATAAAACTTCTGAGGGACTCAAAGCTATAACATTTATTTCCTGCTTATATAATTTACCCCCTGTTCTTTGATATCTGTTTTTCCTTTCTTCTTAGGTTTGAATTTGGGGCTTTGAAGAGGCACCAGCTTCTTTGCAGGAGAAAGGCGACTGCCCACACTGTGTCCCGTCGCCGGTTGTGGCTTACGTATTTCCCAAAGATTCAAAGCTTCATCAAAGTGTTTGAAATTGAATCCCCATTTTCAGTTATTAGGAGGCTGGGAATTTAATCAGACTGTGTTCGGAGGGAGGGAGGGTTTCTGGGAAGTCACTAGCACTAAGGAGGCGACTCAGGAGGGGCGGCACGGCTGCATGTCTGCAGATGCTGAAGAGCACAGAGCGCACGGATGTGTGCTTCACTGCTCTTGTCATGTGATGTCCTTGTCTGTCCAGAGACTCTGTCAATCGGAAGAACGTCACCACCAGATGTGACTCTTGAACCTCCAGAACTGCGAGCCAAAGCAATGTCCGTTCCTATAAAGCTGCGAGGTCTCTGGTATTCCTTTATTCACAGTCCCAATGGATTAGCATAATATTTTCACAGTTTCCATAAGCCAGTTAGTACATGGACTCTAATCAATGAAGGCGAGTCCTTTAATTAATAAAAAAGATGAATTCAAGAAAAGGAAATCTTATATTAAATGTAACTAAGTGTTTAACTAATAGAATTTCTCATTTTTCTGAAATATGCCATGAAATTGCTTCATAAAAGCAAAGTAACCTTAGTCTAACATTCTTAGAATTATTTTTAATAAATGATGTAAAATATAATAGATGATTGCTGGAATCTAAATATATATCTTTCCATAGAAAACATCAGATGGATTTTTTTCCAGTTGCTCTTTGACATTTAAAGACATTTAAATGCTAGCAAAACACTATAATTTGCAGGAGTATTAAGCCTCTGAAAACACATGAGAGTTCAAATAGAATCTGTTCTATCTTTTCACAGAGTAAAGATGCTAAAAATAGTGTGGGCTTAAGCTGGGCCACGGTTTTGTGAAATTGCTATCACTTCACCGGAAAATGGAAGGAATCAAATGACTGTTTGGGGGCTGCTGGAGGAGATGGATTGGCACTCGCAAAGCAGCCCTTGGGAGTGTGATACCAAAGGGCTATCACTCTAGGTCGCCGGACCCAGTGCTGAGCTCAATCTAAACATATGATGCCTTGTTGTATTGTCTAATAGCATGCAAATATAAATGAAGTCACCGCAAACTGGTGAACAATTAATGAGCTTCATCGCAGGGCTGGTTCACCACCACCGAATGCTGTTTTCCTGCCAACTGAGACATGATGTATTTAATTCTAAATGACAACACCTGCTCCCACCTCTAAGTGAAATGACAAAGCTGCCAAAGGGCATGTTGGGAATTAACTCGCCGCCTTCCCTTTAATCAGGCATTTCTCCACAACCCTGAAAGCCAAAATCATAACATAATGAAAAATAATACGGCTCTTTGTAAGTCAATAGTTGAACCTGGCATGCCCATCAAATAAAAAGATCTTAGGATGCAGAGCATAAGCACACAATAAGGTTTCTCTTTCTGCTGTTAAATCATGCTCTTACCGTAAATCGAGAAAAAGGAAAACAAGCAAACAATAGATTCATAAGACGAGACAAATCAAAGGAAGTGGGGAGTGGACTGAGTGTCTCCATCTGTTGCAGTTACCATGTTTAACGACAGCGTGCCTTTCACCTACAGATTTAACGGTGCTTTGCAGACCTTGATTCCTGTTTCAAGATGCTCCCAGTCAAGTGTCAACATGGCATTATGAACATTTTCCTGATGAGAAGAGACAGTGTGTGGAGAGGTACTTTCATGACGACCTCACATTTTCCTTTTATGGCCTTCATGTCTTGATTGCCAGCTCTCTCCTGAGCAAGCCTAGACTACTCTTCCGTGTGAACACTGGAGCACACAAAGCTGACTTACACCTATGCTTTACCTTGGAAGTCAGATGAGAATTAGTTTCATAAATCCTCAAGTTACCAATAATGAAATTAGCAATAAAGAGTGTATCATTGCCCCAATATCTTCCCATAAAGTTCTCATCTAACTCCCAGAATTTTCAAGTTGATGTCTTGATTTAAATGTGATGTCAAAGTCACATTAGTTTTGCTTGGGTTTTGAAAACAACTGAAAATATGCTACCTTCATCAGCTTTCCACAGTGGAGGGGAAAGAGCTTAAGTATGCAACAAGAAGGAGGACACATATTTTGACTCCCTGCTTCAGAACCTTCTGTCCACCATCACATCTTGCTATCACCGGAAGCTGTGGCATGGCAAGGCAGCATGGCAGTCAGCACATGGCAGAAGAGGTGGGCTGCTGGCTTCATTGTGGCCAGGAAGCAGAGGTAGGAAGGAACCAGAGTCCCAGTATCTCATTCAAGGGAAGGCCTCTAATGTTCTAACTTAACTCTTTTAAGGTCCCAGCTCTTAAAAGGTCAGTCCCACCTCCACATAGTGTCACGGGCTGCAGACCATACCTTTTGCACATGATCTTTTAGGAACATTCTGTATTCAAACCATAACAACAGCTAAGGCAAACAGGAAGATCCTACCCAATTATGCACTCTCCTATTTATTTATTTATTTATTTATTAGAGGGGAGCCCCTGCTTACCTTGCATACCCCAAGTTTAAGGTGCTAAGATAGAAGACAAAAGCTCCTGTTTTCCTTCTACTGACATCCTCATGAGATGAGAGAAAACCAAGAAACAAGTATGTAATGACGGCGGAGTGGCAGGAAGAACAGTAACAGAGTTTGGAGCAATTAGGGAAGGCTTTGTCGAGTAATAGATACGAGAATAGGCATTTGGATAAGAGAAGGAAGATGTTATAGCATAATAACAAATGTCTGTGTGTGTGTATGTGCAGGCATGCATGTATGTTTGCTCACGTGTGTGTGTGTGTGTGTGTGTGTGTTGAACATGTGTCTACATGCTCATGTGTGTGGGGTGCAGGTATTTATTCACACAAACTGGGGTGACACTCTCCAAGAATCACCCCCCCCTTGCTTTGAACCTGCAACTCAATGCACAAGCCTGTGCACTGGCTGAGCAGCAAGCCCCATGTTTTCTCCTTCCAAACATCAGGATTACAAGCACGCACCATGACAACTGGCTTTTTTAGATGGGTTCTGGGGATCCAATCTGAGTTCTTACGCTTGCATGCCAAGTACTTTACTAATGTATAAACCTCAGCGCTGCCTTCTGTTTTTAATGGTTCAATGGTTTTATTCCTGGGAAAAGTTCCCACTGTCATCAATCATACTCTTTGTTTTTCCTTCCCATGATAGATTAACATGATCTAAACCCTTAGCCTATATATACATACATACATGCATACATACATACATACATACATGCATACACACATAAAGTTATCTTCTGAAAGTTTTCTCACACATGTCTATTCTGAAAGTACTCTTTTTCTTCCATTTGTTCTGAACTCACACAAAGCTGGTTTTGACATCACCACTCAAGGAAATATCTAGGCAAGTTCATCATCAATAGCCCCCCAACAGCAGATTTGATTCTCAGAACACCAATTCAACAGCATTTTCTCTAGGATATTGTTCCCGAAAGAAGACCTTCCTTCTTGTGATTTCTGGACTCACTCTCTGACTTTTCCAACTTAACATCTGTTTCTTCTCTTCCTTGGGACCTCCTTCATCTTTCTCTCGACCCACTGCCCCATGCAGAGCCAAGCACTTAAGTTGATCAATGCCTGACAATACCTATATCTATATCATAAACTTCTCACAAAAGTCACATGTCCAACTACAAACCTGACATCTCCACTCAGTGGTATCACAGATATCAGAAAAGAAACATCTCTATAATTGAATCCTTAATTTCACACACACACCCCACACCTGCTCCTCCCACTTCCTTCCCTTCTATTACAGATACCAATGGAGGAATGCCACAATATTTCCCACTCTGTGTGCTCTTCTTAGAGTATGAACTTGACACGTCTCTCAGCAAGTGATAGCATGGCTGTCTTCTCTCACTTGATCTGGATGGAATTCTATGACTAATTCATTCAACCAGAGATTATTACGGAAATGATGTCACGCAATCTATAAGATTAGATCATGACGCTGCACCACAGGCCCTTTTGAGTCACTCTTGGAACCTGTTATCTGTAGTGCTGTGTGAATTCCCAAATCAGCCTGTCCAGACAGACCACCTGGAAACCCCATTCAAAGAACGACAGCAAAGGAGCCATGTAAAACTCAACTGCTGGTCTTGAGGATGAATTCTAGAACACTGGGCGATCCCACTCTCTCAACACTGAGTCAGTCCCAGGCTTCACGTTTTCCCACCTGAAGCTATGGAAATGAAGCCATGGAGACAAACCATCCTTTCTGCATCAGATCTAAATTTCTATCTTGGAAAAAAAAAACTCTGTGAGGAAAAAAATAATATGTATGCTTCACACCATAAAAAATTTGTATCTGTAATAATGACTATAAGAGCCTCACACGTCACTCAGGATGAAACTGCTTAGAGTCATCACCAATCCCCTCCTTTCTCTCACAACCGCATTATTCTATCAGCAAGCCCTACACAGTCCACCTTCCCTCTGAAACAGGTCTGGGATTTTACAACTTCACACCATAGCCTCTCACACCATAAAGATACCGCTTTCCTTTCCCACTCCACCTCCTCTCCAATAGAGCCTATCTCAAAGCGAGAGGGAGGAGGGTTCTCTACAGGTAGAAGGCAGAACTCCCACCGCAGTCTTCCAACCTCCAGGGGCTTTCTCTGCAAGCTTAAAAGCAGAAACCATTGCTGTTCTACAGCAATCCTACAGCCTCCTTACAGGCTGGCCCTGTGCCGCTGCTCCTCCATCCCTCCCTCTCCCCCCTCCCCCGACCTCTCCTTCCCTCCCTCTCCCCCCTCCCCCGACCTCTCCTTCCTCCAACATTCCAGACACACTAGTCCTGCTTTCTCTCAACCACCCACCCCTCCATGTGCTAAGATCTCCATGGTGTGCTTGCAGTTCCTACAGCCTTGGAGCGTGATTTCCTCACAGAGCTCTGAAGACTTTGGTGTTCTAAAGGCTTGAGAGCTCCTCTGTCAGGCCATCTCTGAAAAGCTTCCTTGAAAGAGCACACTTGATACTCGTTATCCTCTGCTCTTGTCCGGCCTCACCAACAGACTTTGCTTTGTTTTTTGAGTCCTTCCCATATTAGGAAGTTTCCTGAGGATAGAGACTTTGTCTTGTTGAAAGCTCAAGTCCCTGGTGCATAGCAGAAACTCAGTAACCATTTGTTGGTAAAGATTACTCCAAGCAAAAGGAAGAGAAAGTTCAAAGGGCATGAAATCTGGATTACCCTGGCTTGCTTGAGAAACAGTGTAACTAAAATAGAATGAGCGTGGGAGAGCATGCAGGACCCAAGGTCACAGAGGTAGTCGAAGGCCCGCCCGGTCTGTGAGTTGTTAAGGGATGTGACAAATCTGAATGAGATAAAGTTGAACAAGAGCGGTGTGATCCTAGTGTGATCCAAATGTGATCCAAGTGACTCTCTGCAGCTCCTTCTCCATCTGTGAAAGCAGTCTGAACAGAACACCGGAGAAGAAGAAACAGGAGGAAGACCAGTGAGATGCTTGTAAGGTACAGTATTTCACACAGAAGAAACCTTTCAGGCTTAAGCTGTGTACAAACAGAAATGTTCATGGTGGTCAGATGCAGGATGCCTTTGCAAGGGAGAGCTGTGCAGACGTCTGGTTCAGATCAAAGATAACGAGAGTAATCTCAAATGGCTTCTAAATGTTTGGTCTTGGCAAATAGTTAAATGATTTTCACACCAAGGTGTGATTATTTTATTAGTTGTTTTACTTTAATTAAGGGTTAGATTTTCATACAATACATTCCGAGTTGACAAGCAAGTCCTAAAGCATTGTTCAGTTGTATGACTGTTTACTTGAAGTGAAGCAAAGCAGACAAACAAACAAACAACAATAACAACAAATACCCAGTAGATAAATGTTAAATGCTTTGGTGTTGAACGCGCCCAGGGAATGGGTACAACACCTAACCTTGAACAAGTGTATACAAAGATTAAGAGGAGCAGGCTGCTTGTGAGCTCCGAGCACTCCTGATACTGCACAGGTAGGCAGCCTACCTGGGCACCTTGGAGGCTAGCAGTCGCGGTATCTGCCAGATGTGTCACCAAGATCATGGGACAGTCACAGTGCTCTGCTCAGGAAGATACAGCTCTTTACCACACTTACATATATTAGTGGGGGGAAAAATAAAAACACTGAAAGCCCCAGTGAAAGACCAAATGCTACAAGTCACATGAGGAATTAAGTACTACATGCCTTGAAGCTTGCACATAACAGAAAGCAAACTTGTAAGACAGCTGCTGACCTGGGCCAAAAAGGCATGTAAAGTCATATAACTTCCTAAGTACAGCTCTGTAGGGAGCAGACATTAAGACTGGCTCCATGGGCTTGGAGCTATCCAAGCAGAAAAACCAACCATACCCAAATATCTTCCTTTTTCAGAAGCTGATAGCCCTTTAAAAAAACATTCCCCATTCGCTCTCCCTAGAATATTTTCACAGTGACAGCTCCACAGGGTGGTGGTGGGGCTATTACCATATTATCTTTAATGAAAATTGTCCTGGCATACGTTGTATTGTACCATATTGGTCCCACAGACTTTATCCTACCTGCTTCTGAGGTTCGCAGAGGCCAGGAAATAAAATTACATTCTCCTAGTCTGATAACAACTGAGATACGGAGAAAAACGGAAGATCAAAATGTCAGGCTGATTACTAATAAAACTGACTGGAGAATTAGGCTTAAAAGTACCAACCCAGGGAGCCTTCTGTTGGCACCTGACGGCCCTGAGCAAGGTAGCAACCAGCTACTCTCTCAGAGGAGACACTGGCTCTCAGAGGAGCAGGCAAACAGCATGTATTCCAAACAGAAGCCCCAAAGGGAACAGCCCTTTCTCCAAACTCAACGACCAGAGAAGTGGATCCCCTGAGCTAGAAGGAGCAAAAGAGGGGGTGTGGGGATGCAGATGTTTTCCATGCATGTGCTCTCCTTTGGGAGAGTGGATGAGAAAAGTTAGGGATGTCTGCTTCTCTACTGCGCCCTTCAAGGTCGGAAACAGGAATTGAATTTCATCTGTTATCCAACTGGATTTCCACCAATCATTGCATAGCAATATGCTTCCATGACTGAGGCAGCGGGCAGACACTGGGCATAGTGAGAGGCAGTTTTGCAATCTTCCCCCTGTGTTTCTACCTTGTGGAATATGGCAAATATGCTCCCTTCTCAGAACTTCATTTAATACCTCTAAATGGATTGTCCGTACTTGCTGAGATTTTGATATAACTAAATAGAATGAATAGTAAAGAGCTGGTATTTAATGCCAAATTAATAACATTTTCTTCCCTTTTCCAACTCAAACAAACAAAAAAACTAGTCAATATGTGTTAAACAAAGATTTATAATGTTATTCTAGTCCCTTTCAATTGTTGGATTTCTTTATAGTCACTGGTATGTTACATTATTCCTTTATAGTTTTTATAATATTTTAGAGTAAATTTTTAAGTTTCAGGTTTATTGTAAAATTGAGCAGTAAGTATGAAGCAAGCCAGCGTCCCCTCCCCCCCCCCGTCTTGCTTATCTAGAGCTTCCCCCACTTTCAGTGTCCCACACTGGGTTGGCCCATATTAGAATGGACAAATTTACAATGACATTTCCCAGAGTCCACCTCTAATATTGGGATTGATTCCTTCTGTTCTACAGTGTAAAGATTTCGAGATGGGCAAAATGACATGTAAAAACCAATCTACTACCACACGTAACAGCTCTGTTGCCTTAAAAGAAAAAAAGATCTTTTTGCGTCATCAACTTATTTCTTCTCTCTTAGCTCCTGGAAACCATGCAATAGAAGACTATTCAGCCTTGGGACCAAATGTCCTGCCATTTGCAACGATATAGATGAATCCGAAGGACTTTAAGGCAAGCAAAAGAAGCCACACTCTCAATTTCATACATGTGTGCACTCTAAGAACAGTGAATACATAGAAGCAGAGAGAGATTACAGCGGTGGGCAGGGGAAATGGAGAGATGCAGATCGGAGGGTACTAAGTTGTGCTTAATAAATGCAGGGACCTACTGTGAAGTATGATGGCTGTGTTTATATCTATATAATATACTCGGAACTGGCTTTAAAAATTATTTCAGGGACTTAATACCAGTTAAAAATCCACTGGGTATACAGTTATATTAATAAACTTACTGATAACAATCATATAGCTATGAATATATTAGTCAAAATATCATGTAGCTTATATAAATAAGCATAAGAAAAGATACTTCACACAGTATGTCATGAAAAGATTGCAAAGTGAAACACAACCCAACAGTGACACGGCAAATGCTGGAAAGGATGTGGAGCAAAGGGAGGCCACACTCACCGCTGGAGAGAAAACAGGGCGGTAACAGCATCCTGGGGACAGGATAGTCTTGTGGGATCTTACAAAAGCAAACATAGACACTTCTCCTATGAGATCCAGAAAGTGCTCTCCTTAGTTAATATTAAGATGAACTCAAAGCTCTCACACACAAAACCTGCACAGTAGTATTTATGGCAGCTACACCATAGCTGACGAAGGAAGCATCCAAGACGCCCCATGTAGGTGGGATTAATAAACTGGTACTTCATGCAATGGAATACTAGCAGGCAAAGGAAATGGGTAATTAACAATGAAAAGACATGGAATAATGCTACGTGGGAACTGCTAAGTGAAAGACACGGTGTGACAAGGCCACAGGCAACATTATTCTAATTATCTAATACACAGGGGAAGAAAACTATGCAGCGAGTATAAGCGGTACATGGCCAGGCTTTGGGGGCTGCTGTAAGATGCCTTTAGAAAATATCTACATCTCCAATCATTTTCTACAATGTTTCAGTTCTATCATCAGATTATTTCTGTTTCTGAATACGACATTTAAGGTGGGAAGCTGTAAATAAACCAACAAAACAGAATGCTATCAGTAAACAAATATCAACACCCTTTAGGGTGTGACTAAAGTGTATACCAGTTATTGCCATGAGCTACAGAATGTCATTTCCAGGTGTAGTCAATGGGTATATATATATATATATATATATATATATATATATATATATCAGTTACCAGAAGCCCAGGAAACCCCGAG
>NC_022009.1:74484118-74502107 GCF_000317375.1 Microtus ochrogaster
ATATACCAGTTACCACTATGATCTACAGAAAGTCATTTTTAGGTGCAGGCAATGGGGACATTCCAGTTACCACCACAATCCACAGAAAGTCACTTCCAGGTGAAGTTAATGTAGTCACACACACACACACACACACATCACACAGACACATATGTGTGTGTGTGTGTGTGTGTGTGTGTGTGTGTGTGTGTGTGTATTTTTTCATACCAGTTACCGCCACAATCTACAGAAAGTCATTTCCAGGTGCAGGCAATGGGGGCTGCAGAAAGCACAAGACAGCTTGACAGCTCTCTTCACCAGATGATCCTAAGGACATACAAGTGACTTCATGCAGCTCCAGCTCATAGTAAAACACACATGTGGACGAGATACACTTGAAATGACTGACTCCCATTGGCATATTTGTTTAGTTCAAAGGTCTAGGTGTACAGCACCATGACTATGGTTCAGACTGTATATACGTGGAGTTTGCTTAGAGAGGACATTTTTGGTGTTAGCAGTAAATTAGAAACTCACAGTGAAGAGACGTTATGGAATAAAGTTGATAATTCTGTCATTATGAACACCGGAAGTGGCCCTGGTTCAAGGGTTTCTCTGGTTTAGACACATTGAGGGAAACCCAGGGAGCCCCTGAGATTCACTGAATATCCTGAACCCACAGCTATTTACGTAACAGGTGCACTCCAAGTAGAAAGGAAAAAAAATAGTGAAGAAGGTAACTGGACACTCTGGAAAGCAATGCTGCTAACGTTCCGATGGGCTTCAGATGAAATACGCTTCGTGCTTGCTTTAGGTCCTTGAGATTACTAGTTAGACCCCAGTGCTCTCACTACCCCATTCCAGGGCTCACAGAAGCAAACATATTCAGCTACCTGAATGTTGATTCAGCCTACACCACACCTTACACATACTTACTTATTAAAAACCTAAAGCAAGCATACTCATTTTAAGAATCGGCAACCCATCATGGTTTAAATATGAGGTACAGAACAAGTCGGCCAGAAACAGGCAAGGGAATCTCTTGCCCATGTCGGTAATGACGAACGTTGTCATAAAATTCAAATTCCACTCTCTCTCGAGGGCATGACAGCGTGCTGACAGCGCTTCTCACTTAACCGCCCTGACAACCAACTCAAGCGTAAGCATAGCAGCCATACAGAAGCATCTGCTGAAGCAGAAATTTGGAGGTACTTCATGTGAGGGCAGTCTGGGGATTCAAGCCAAAGTCTGCTCTTCTCACGCTGGCATTGGTGCCCTGAGCAATGAATATGGGCGTTAGAATTGCTCATGGATCTGGGAGCGGAATAGGAACCAATCAACAATTAGAAAGTAGCTATAAATCCAAACAAGATCCAGGGTGCACAACAGGAGAGATTTTCTCACCCTTGGAACGCAGTCCAGGCAGAAGCAGGAACTGAGCATGCGCCCTGACTCCTGTTCCTGCTCTCTTTCCGATGTATTCTGTCCAAAGTTAAAACTTACTTTACCACTTTTATCTCATCATTGCGAAAACCTTCACTTCTGCTTTTGAGACGGGATAACCAGAAATTTTATTTTTAATTTTTATTTATTCTTCTCTTATACAATATATCGTGACTACAGCTTCCTCTGCTCCTCTCAGTAGCAAACCCCCTCCATCTTCCCTCTTGTTTTACATTCAATAGAGTGGCCGCACCTTAAGCAACTGCTTTCCCAACAGGCAACCACAACTCTTCACCTACCAGGTTCCACTGCATTCTGCTTCATGGGCCCCAGCCAGGAGGGCACAGGCTCTATCACAGCCACGAAAGGAAACTTTACCTAGCTCTCCACTTCTCTAGATACCTCAGGATTCAAAGGCTGAGGTGAAATCCTGCTAGTTCAGTGAACCTGAACAAGTAGCTAACCTCTCCTTGCTGAGTTTCCCATCTTTCCAGCAAAATGGGCGACCTTCTGCTCAAACCCCACAAAAGACCCCTCACAACATTTATTTCCTCTCTACCACTTCCTGTCAGCTAGTTGCTGATGCAGCCTTCTGACCCCGAGTTTACTTCTTTAAACAAGTAAATATAACACATCTTTGCATCGTTAACAACGGCAGCAAAAACAAACGTAACGCCCCTTTTCACAGCTAAAATAATATTCCACCACACCCTCTCTCCCTGATTCCTGATTCCCATCCCTCTTCCACCCACAAAGGAGCAAGCCTCCCAGACACATCAACCAAACAGGAGCACAACAAGACACAGCCAGACCACACACAAAGCCTCACATCAAGTTTGGGCAAGGTAACCTTGTAGGAGGGAAAGAACAGGCAAGAAAATCCGAGATGTTTCCTTTCCCACTGTGAGGAGTTCCTCCAAAACACCCAGCCAACAGCCAGAACATGTATGCAGGGCCGGACACAGACCCATGCTAGTCTGCGCGAGTCCTCCTGAGTCCAGCTGAGGTGTTTCCTAGGGCCATGCTCTCCCAATGTCTTCTTCTGCCACCAGGTTCCCAGAGCTCCCTGAGCTCTGAGGAGAGGGACCCAATGGAGACTTCCAATTTGGGCTCTCCCTTGGCCTAACGCTTGGCTGCGGGTCTCTGAATCTACTCGCTTTATTTCTAGTCAAAGTTTTTAATGAAACACCACTGGACTAAGTTCTTATCCTATTTTGATTCCATCCAATACTAAAAGAATACATTATATTCTATCACAGACTATATTAAAAAGGAAGAGGAAGCAGTTTAACCTTAGGTGACAAACAATATGAGCAGACGCTGCATGCCAACAGGAACTATGCTTCTGTAACTCATAGCTGTAGCCACCACTGAAGCTAGTATCACAGAACTGGGCACGAAAAGATGGGCTTCCCATTTTCAAAATGTAGTTAATTAACAGAGAATATGTACGAAGTGTTACCAGAAAGCGGACTGTACTGAGGTGCGTTAACCCACGGTAGCCAGCTTCTTGTTCCATTATAGAAGCTTTATTAAGTGGCAGAATTGCAGCCAAAAGGGAAAAGTGGTGCAGCTCAGCTCTTCCTTCTCTCCAAAGGAGCACACACTAGCTTCAGTTCCTGGCTCCCTGTGAACAAACAATTACCGTGCACGTACCAAAGTGCAGGGATCTGGAGAGCCTTGCTTCTCAGCCTGAGAGAGAAGAGCAAGGTTCGCTTTCAAAAGACTTTCACTCGGGAGACACCATTTCTGTCCCAGCACACAGAAAATGTCTGCAGTGCCTCTTAAATTATCATGACCTCATTATTACTTTATTTCAACAAACTGAAAAATAAGAAAAAAGGAAAAGCTGAGGAAAAAAATCCTGAATAAAACATACTACCAAATTTGAAATCTCACTAAAACCACATGGTAGACTTTAATGTTAAATGCTGGAGACAGCTTGAGGGGGAAATGATATTGGTTTTTGAGAAACTGCCTTTATCCAATGATAAAACATTAATGAAAAAAATAATTTTAGGGTGAATTAAAGCTTGCTATTAATGTGGTCCTTCTCTTCTTGCTGTAATTAACTGATTCAAAGAGATAAAATTCATCTTCTTTTCAAAAACTCAAATAAATGAAACCTGAAAAATAATTAAGAGATTAAGTAACAAGCTCGACAGAACATCTCTGTGGAGCCGCAAGCTCACACGTCTATGGGTGAGCAGGGCTAGCTTCTTCATTTGGGTGGGACTTATTGGCTCTCTACTATGGAAAAAAATTCTGCTCATCGGGACGTTGTAAAATAATCCATGACCTAGTAGGAGTTGAAGTCTAGGACAGAGGTAAAACACATGGATGGTTTCAGTCATGATAGTATAAAGCAAGTGTCACATCAGCGTGTATAAAAATGTCACGTCAGCATGCCATGCCAAAGCATATCAAGTCATTTTGAAGTGAATCACCACACTTACCTATGAAAACCTAAAGAATGAGAAGAGGGAGTTAAAGAAAAAACACCACAGCTTAGAATGACGAGATGATAACAGTTACTGTCTCAGAAACAAGCTCAGTGTCAGGAGAGGTGTGCGCTTCGCAGTTAGTCAGAGACGTGAGACACCTTTGAAAGTCCCAACATTTGACGAGAACCAGGGCTGCTAGGGTCACTGAGGGTTTAGGCAACGTGGAAGTGACATAGATATCCTGTGTGAGGCAGCTGAAAACGTAGCTGACAATGGGCACTCAGGGGCTCATGGATAAGCTAACAGTGGCTGACCCTGGATATTCAGGACGGATGCGACAGCTTATATAACCATGTGTGACAAGATGCCACTTTTGTGTGATTCTCTGTGAACATGTCTGTCAGGTCAGAGATCAGTGCCTTCACCTTCGCCCATGCCAGCGTGCCTGTATAGGCACCTGTGTGTGCCTGGGTGCCTGCTCAGGTCTACCTGAATAGTGGCTTGCGTGCTGTTAAATAAAACATGCCACATCTGCCTAGGAGCCAGTGCCCGCTCTTCAAACTTCCAGTCTCCCCAGACCTTTCTTCTTTTCTGGACTGGAGGCCAGAATTTATAGGGTTTATGACAAATCTGTATCAGTCAAAATAATGTGGAATTTATGATTCTAACCATACCAAGACAAAATGGTGGGGGGAGATAGATGGACAATTAAAAACTTTGGTGCTATAATTAACTAGCTCAGATAGGTAGAAGTCATCTTACTTTTGAAATATGCAAATAAATGATACCTGAATAATAATGAAAACAAGAGGCAGTTAGTTGATAGCCTGTTTCTCTGAACACTTTCTCTAGCTGCCTAGAGATAGGACAGAAAAAGGATCAGATAGGCAGAAGCTCCAGTAAGGCAGAGAGTACTTCATTTGCATAGAGCTCTCCCGAAGCCTAGCCCGGAGGAGATCACGGTGTGGAATGAAAAGAATGTAAAAGGAGGAATGAATAAATGAACTTCCAGGACTCACACGTTAGTGAATTCCATACACCATAGCTTTAGAAACAAAGATGACAATTTATAATAGAAGAGCTAGGATTGATGCTATTTGGATTTATAGATCCAAAATCGTATAAAACAGGAGAGAGACAAAGTTATAGAAAATGGAAATCGCAATTGGACACCATACTTATTTCTTTGAGTTCTAGCAGTCAAGAAAAAGAAATACATATTCTACCCTTCTGAACAACTCAAAAAAAAACTTTGGAGGAAAAGGTATTTTCACAGAACTATACCACAAGAAAACCTTTTCATGAAAAGCTTCCACATTAGGGGTTTGAATAGAAGGACCTCCATGGAAATTAATAGACAATGCATCTGTAACCTCTGGCAGATGATACAAACAGGCTTTCTATGTGTCAGTGTTTCATTAACTCTTTATGAAAGTTAAAATAGCTAGCAGACCAACTTCAATCAACCCTTTCATTGGAAATGAAGCTTGTGGCTTTCACAAGATTCACTAATTGTAAAGAGAAGAAGGAGAAATGTGAGTGCTGACTGACATTAGTTTCAGGCATCAGCGGTTTTCCTTGGATGTTATCAGCAGAAGTTGGATACTTCTCAATTCAAGGGTGTAGTATTTGCCAAGAATGTTCTGAGTACAGACTCCTGGGTTGGTTAGTTGGCACTGAACTATACACACATGTTGAAGTTTCTAATCAGTTTGAATTTGAAGATGTTAAAAGGAGTTGCTGCTTGGATTATTTTTTGTTTTGATTTATTTTGTTTTGGTTTTTGAAGTAGGGTCTCACTGTTTCAGGCTGGCTTCCAACATGAGATATTTCTGTCTCCCTACCTAGAAGATGCTGAGATTATAGATAGGAGCCACTATGCCTGGAAAAACATCCTTTTAAAAGAGATCATGCACATTAAACCTCACTATGGAGTGCTAACCAGTAGAGATACTATGTTTACTCGAATACAAACTAGATTTATCCATGTTCTATGGCATAAGTATGTGGTGTCTTCAGCAATGAGTCATACCATCAAGTTCTAGAATAACCAATAGGATTGGAAATAGCCTGTAATGTTTGGGGAGGGTCTGTGAGAACTTACTGAGAAACAACTCAAAAAGAAATAACCCATTCCTTGTACTGGAGACCCTATTTTGTACTGTATGATGGTTCGTTGAGCTACTCCCACCCACTATCCCATAGAGTAACTCCTTTCAATTCTCTTTCTATATGTGTATATTTTAGGACATTTCCTTCTTGCTCGAATACTTTAATAAAGAATAATACCCTCAAGCTCGATTCACCTGCTGCACTAGGCTATATCATGTCCTGGAGAAAAGGTCAGAGGAGATAATTTGCCGTCAGTTATTTTATTTCTCCTAACCAAAGGCAGAAACTGCTCAGTTGCAGCAGCTCTAAGAGAAGTCAAAGACACCTGAGGCCAAAGGCTGGGCGCTTAACTGGTACCTGGGGGCGTCATCTAAGTTACTAGCTCCACCCACTGAGGTTCTGCTCACTCAAGGGTTTCAACACAGCCAGTGTGTAGTTCCCACTCTGCTGCACATCACCCAGTGACGATAAGGACCGGTGAGAAATTCATTTCCATCACTTCCACAAGAGTTTCGCTGAAGCTGTGCGACACAATTTAATGTAAAACTAACCTTATAAAGGTTTGCTTAAATAATAAATGCTTAGGAAATATTTACTGATATTTCCTTCCTTATTTTAATGTCAGTACCTGAAAGAGGAAACGGGTGGTTTTTGTGACATTCTTATCTTCCTATCATTTACAAACTCATAGTTTAATGTGGTTACACTTTCCACAAACACTACATGTACTAACGAAGAAGATCTTCAGTAAACACAACGTGTCTACCAAGAGAAAGAGAGAAAGCAGAGGCAACTGGAATAAAGTGGCTTTTTTTTTTTTTTGAGTGGACAGAACATTTCCGAGAACAAGTAATCCAGGCCCCCTCCTATTGCTCAATGGGGTCCATCTCATCATGTGACATATGTCTCTTATAAGATAATTTATAATTTTCAGTGGACCATGGGAAACCATTTAGTTAAAAGGGAGATGAGACCAAAATTAGAAAATGTGCATGTATATGCTAAGCAATAAGCAAAACAAAACAAAACAACAAAGGATATACTATGATAGCATTTACAATATGAAATTCAAATAAAGGCATAATGTGGGGGGTGGGGAGAAAAGCCAAACCAATAGAAAGTTACAATGTGTAACCTGTAGTTACTACCAATTGCCAACTCTTTGGAAAAAAAAGTTTTTTTGAAGGAGCAAGGTTTCTTCTCAGAAAACCTATGTGCTGAGCTTAATGATAATGTTTATTCAGTCAGGTAATTAATATTTCCTCATGGTAAATTTCTGCTATGATAATGATTTTTAAAGACAACATAGCACTTTTCCTCATTTTAGCAATGAGCATTGCACATATTGTTGCAAACAATTTGAGGATAGCATCATGGTGCTCCACCTGCATCACAACTGTTTTTACAGAGTGCAGCTGGCTGGGCAGACTGACAGTGACAGAGGCCACTGTGACTTGTGAGACGAGGCTTTAGTTTTACACAGCATTAAATGGGGCTTCCTGGTCATGACTGAAGTTAGGGAATGCAACCAAGCATTAAAACCACAACATCCTAATGAAATCAAACACACCCAAAAGCATACACACTAACCAGTGTGTGGCATATCCACTTTTGTGTATGGATGGCTGTGCCCTGCGATCTGTCATACATCGATGAAAATGAAGCAAGTTGCTTGGTCGAATTTGTGTTACTGTGATAACAGATCCTGACCAAAGCAGCTAGGAGAAGGAGAATTTGCTCAGTTTACAATTGCACACCATAGCGTGTAGCTGCAGGGAGGCCGCGCTGAGGTGAGACGGATGGTCATATCATATCCACGGCTAAGGGAATAGAAAAATAAATCTGCCCATGTTGTCAGCTTGCTATGATAGCCAGGCTGCTGTTTCTCATTTATACAGCCCAGAACCATCTCTGTGCCTACAGAAGCGTGAGACCCACAGTATGGAGGAGCCTCCCACATCACTCACCAGCTAGCACCCCACCTCCTCTTGCTCCAGCTTTGCTCTCTGTCTCTAGTTGTGAAGACTGAACCCAGGACCCTGCACATACCACGAGAAACAATCTAGATGCTGAGTTATATTTCCATCCCCACTTGAACTTTATTAGTTTTATTTGGGTGGGTTTCAGAAGTTTTCTTAAATCTATTAATTAATTAAACAGTACACAGTTAAATCCAGGTAAATACTTTGTACCAGATAAATAAACCCAAAGGGTTCTATATTTGCAATATATACTACTGTTAATGGCCAGTCAACTCTTCTCTTTGATCAACCCCTGCAGTAAGTCAGTAACTTGCCTGGACTGGTCACCTCCCTTACTTTAAGGTCAGAAGACTACATCCCTAATTAGGAATGCTTGCGATGGCCCACAGGAGTTACCTGTGGAGTGACACAAGCCCATACAAATCACCATACAAAGCAGTGTGAGGCCAGTACTGTGTTGAAGGCAATAGGCCCAGAGGGAGTGGAAGTCAAGAAGAGGTGGTTCCTTCCTGGCCCCAAAGTTCATTAATAACCATTCTGAGGGATTCACTTGATGCTCCAGTGCAGTGTAATTTTTCAGTGTCCGAGGCAGATATGATTTTCATCTATTTAACTTATGGAAAGGAACATCTACAGATTAACATGATAAAATCCATTAAAGAAGAGCAAAGGTTATAGAAGGACAGTATGGTATAGATCCAAGAGAGCATTAAGATGATGACTTAAGATGGCTTATCCATTCTTTCAAAAGTATTCCATGTCTGCGTCTGGATGGCCATATAATCCTCTTCATTCTATGTTAAACATGAGGATATTTAACAATCTTTTAAAAAAATCTAAGAAGTAGCTGGCCTCAAAAAAAAAAAAAGGAAAATATCCAATTAAAGGGAACCTGAGCACTAAAACAGCAATTAAGATAATGAAATATTTCTGGGCTCACACCTACAATTGCCGAATTCCTAGTTAGCTTCCCAATAAAAAAAATATGATCCAATTCAAGTGCTTTCTTTTTTACCCCCTGAAATTTTCTGGCATCTCCAGAAAATGGTGATGAAAAAGACGGGACTATTTCTGCCGACCAGAAAGTACAGAGGAATCAGAGAAAAGGCACTTAGGGGGAAGGTAAGTGTTTCTCATGTTCAAGAAGTTAGGTGTCACCTGCGCGGCATCCTGTGGTCAGTTTCAGGGTGACTGGTGGTTTTTCAGCATTTTATTTTAACTTTCTTTGTATTTATCCTTTGTGTCTCTCACGTCACGCACCTCCATCCAATTCATCTCCCTTTCTTTCGTGTCTGCCTTCTGGTTTTGTGGTCTCCCTCCCCCACCACACACACATAAAAAAATAAAGCAAAATAAAATTTGAGGGAAATTAATAAAAGAAGAAAAATCTTGAAGGCCCAGAATCTATTTGCAGCAGAAACCAGAGGCCTCGACCCAGACCAATGACTCCTTGCGATGAACACTTGAAAGTAAAGATCTATGGACTAAAGAGTCTGCTGTGTGACTCGCTGTGTTAAACTACAGCTTCCAGGATGAGATTTTTTTAACTTTTATTGGTTCTTTGTAGAGTTCACATAATGCATCCTGATCCCACTTGCCTCCCTGTTCCCTCGCTTCAGCCCTCTGCCATGCAACCTCCCCCTAATCAAAACAAAATGTAAAAGAAAACCAAAAACCAAACCAACCAACCAACCAGTGACGGGGGAAAACAATGTATGTGGCCATTTGAGTCTTTACTTGTAAGTGCCCTTTGCTATGTGTCATTGGTCTAGTTTGAGGTCTCTGGATTCTGCTACACTACTGGATAATGGGCTCTCTCTGGGGTTCCTCTTGGATATCCTATTATTGCCCTGTGTCTTGGAGATGCTGCAGCTTTGGGGTCTTTAGGGACGGCCCCTTCATGTGCTTCAGCAGATCATAGATGGGGTGGATATTGGGATGGGCCTCCTTATAGCCCTGTCTGGGCCTGGGGAGTTGCAGGGTTGGTCAGCACACCAGCTGTCTCTCATCTTCACCACCAGGATAAGCTCTCCAGCATGGCATTGGCTAGTTCATCCCTTGCAGCAATGAGCGAAGGGAGGGGGTGGGGGATGTTCTCCTGCTATCTCAGCCTCAGGGTTGGCTCAGGTTTGCCCACACCTACACCACCAGAACCAGCAGAGTTTATTTTTGTATGCAGTTTCTGTCAACCTCACGAAAATCAAACCAAAGCTAAGCCTCTGACTCGTTCAAAACCTTCCCTCCAGCCAGATCTGAGTCAGAGAAAATGAGTGTGACTGTTTCTCCAGCTGCTGACAGGAGCTGCTTTAATGTCTCTATTATAGCTACCGTGATGTCTCGTGCCGTGGAGTGTTGTGTAGAAGAAAGAGTGTGACTTCCCTGGAGGATTTTCAAAAAGAGTTTTAATTTTACCTTAAAATAAAAATAAAAAAGAGAGAGAGCATGCCAAGGTAAGGCCAGCAAAATGCAAAATGGTGGCGTTTTCACTTTGTCAAATTTGCTTTATGCTTCCACTGTGTCTGCCGCCGACTCTGAAATTTAACTAAGCGCATGTTTTGGACACTAATGTGTGCACGAACGTGTTGGTACTCTATTCCACTTAGGAGTGTGTGGTTACCTGAGGCGAGGCAAATCAGTGCAACACAAGGGGCGGGACCTCAGCCTATAGGCTGCCACCCCCCATTTCAAGTCCTCAGCTTGATGCTACAATACAAAGAAGGAACGAAGAGTGTCTTCGCTTTAAGCAGCCTGTCTGAATGAATGAATGCAGCCAGTCACAAAAAGGCTAGCTGCACCTTCTGAGCCATTAATTGCCTTTGCTCCAGGATACCATAGGAAACATATGGTAGAACACCCAAGCTACTGTCCAAGGCTGTGCACAGGGGCATTTGGCTCCTTTGGAGAAGGAGAACGGAAGGTAAGCCCTTTGCAGCTGTACTGCAGATGGTGCCTTCACACCGTCTCACTGAATACTAAACAGAGACGAGGGAAAAAGTTTGAAGACACGATAAACAAACAGCTGAGTGTTAGCTTAAATGCTCTCGGCATCTATCAGGGAGAAACATTCAGCAGCTCGGGGTGTTTACCAGAGAGTTTAGAAGAAACACAGAGACGTGGAAACCGAATGAAATGCCTTGGGAAATTGTACCTAAATATGGTTCTGTGTGGATCTCTCCAAAGCAGCAATATAATCAAATCTCCCTGAAACTTCAACTATGGGTCTCATGATTCATAATCCTCCTCGACATCATCGAAAGCTCCAGTCATTCTGAAAACTATAGTAATGTGGAATAGCAGAGTTCACCCTCCCACAAAGGAGCTCTTGAAAACCACGGTTAACCTTCCTTTCCCCTCTTTCATGTGGCAGCTGAACACGCTGCAATCCAGTTCAATAAAAATGCATAGTGAGGCTCAGTTACTGCTTCAGCCTCACATTGCTTACTCTTGCCTTGGTAGAAAGGAAAGAGCAGCCTGGTGAGACAGCAGAGGGGGGGCGGAGAGAGAGAGAGCAGATTCAAATCATACAATCCAGCAAGTGGGCTTGACTCGTTAATGTGCAGAGGTCATAACAAGGCATTTTCTCCACTAAAGAACACAGCATTTTAATTATGAAACCTCACCAAGATCTGTGAGTGTAGATTTAGCCTCTTCTAGACACTAGATTACAGAAAAACAAGTAAGATGCCTGTTGTGGATATAAACACATAGTCACACACCCATCCGACAGACAGCTAGAGAGAAGACCAAATGCCAAGTGCTTTGCTATTTCTGATACTAGGGAAGACAGAAAATAGGATCAATATTTTTCCCTACCTCCTTTTGAACAAGTTTTGCTAATCTGGATTTTTAAAAAACACTTTTATGCTGAGAAATTATTGAGAAGACTGCATTATAACGCAGTGTGGTGGTGCATGTCTACAATCTCAGCACTCAGGAGATGGAGGTGGAGGAGGGGTCAGACAGCCTGAGTTATATGTAGAGTTAGAGGGTAGCCTGGGCTACATTAGACCATGCCTCAGGAAACAGAAACTAAAGGCCTGTGAGGTGACTCAGTGGGTACAACTATTGCTGAAAAAGCCTGGCAACTGGAGTTCAAAATTGGGAACCCACATAAAAATAAAAGGCAATGTTGTCTTCTGACTGTCATGTGTGCCATGATACTCAAAGCCTTACCCTTCCCTTGATAGTTTTAACAAACCCAAACAGCCCCTTCAAAAGACAAGATTGCATATGTTACTAATAACAGATAGGTCCAATGGAAAGACAATATTCTTGTTCAGTACATAATCATTTAGGTAAACACAACAATTTATTTCTATATTTTAAACTTCCTAAAGGCTTAAGTGCTGAAATGGAGATCTTCAAAATGGAAAATACCAATCACCGTGCTCTCCTAAGAGGTGAATTCATGTTTCATTGGCTGGATAGTTCATAGTTCCAAAAAGCAAACTGATTCATCAGGTGAAATATATCCCGAAGCCCTTTCATGAGGTGAGGGGCTCAGCCTAGTGCAAATGTGTACAAACTCATTCTCTGTGCTCTGCACACCTCTGTCCACCTTCTTGGCTCCCGTGTACTTAAGAAAGCCACAGTAGCTTTGTTTTTTGAAGAAATGAGACTCTCGGGAGTTGGTTGCCAGGATTCTTCCCAATGACTGCCATCTAGAGGGGTGACTGTATAGCCCTGCCTCATCAGAGACAAAAACTGTTCGCTGTCCTTAATCTAGAGCTCACTCTCAAGAGGCAGGATCTCTAGATGTGGTCCAGGCTGGTCCTGAACTTGTGGCCTTGAAGTTTCAACCTCTCAGAACGCTGGGATTACAGGCATACTCCACTGCACCCAGGTTCTCTTCCTCCTTTCTCCTCACTTGCCTCTTCCCTTACTTGATTAAACACTGCCACGGTTGCATTTAATTTGTGTATCACTGTTCTGCTAAAAGAGACTACAAGAGGATTCACATATAGTTCCTGACAAGGTATCTGGCCCAATGAGCAAAACTTCTTAACATTTGAAATTTCTCAGTCAGAAAATTTAGCTGCTACATAATGAGAGAATGATTGGTTAAATTTTGGTAGCATGTGTTTCTAATGGAACTTGCTTTAACCCATTAGGAAATCTTAATACCCTGGGAAGCACAGTACCTCTTTCTCATTAGATCAGCTATTACATCGCTGCGAAGAGAGCAAGCCTGGCCATGGGAATGGATGTTTAAGGTGTTTGCTAGTGGCTGGCTGTGGTAATGACTTTAATGGGCTTCCAATGGGCTTCACGTCACTGCTTCACAGGGGCAGGAGTTTGAAGCTCTGGGAGAAAAGCTGACAGGCTGGGGCTCATTGAGAGGTGCTGGGCCATGTTGAAAGACTCCTTGACTTACTAAGAAGCAGGTATTCAGACATCATGTGAGCCCCAAATGTGTGCTTTTCTGAAGAATGTGAGGATATTTCTGAAACTTCAATTACGAGCGAGAGCCATGGCTCAACATCTCTGGAATCTGATAGACTGGGGGCTGCAGCCACCGGAACTGCTCTCAGGATGCGAAGGGGCACACTTGCACCTCCCCTGTGGTGGCAGGAAAAGCATCGAGATGGCTGGAAGGTCCCCAAACACCAGTTCCTGGTAACGCCAGACCCCATACCCTCAGCTGCTTTTTTATTTGTTTCCCAAGTAACTATAGTTGGGTAATGAGTCCAATAAAATTTATTGGTCATTTGTTGACTTGATAGTCATTTTTCTTAAGGAAAGGAACAAACATTATTACATTGTAGCAATTTTCTCTGCTTCTACAGCACTGTAAAATCCTTTAATTTTTCTCAAGGAATCCAAAACTACCATAAGGTTTAATGAACAAAAATTTTCAATTTGCCAGTTCCAATATGACCCTACCAGCTAATAAAGGAGATGTCGCAGCTGATCCTGAAAGTCAGACCTACTAGCCCTTAATGCCAAGCATTAGTCTGGTGAGAGATGGGATAAAGGGTAATATACTCAGGAACAAATATAAGGGGTAGCGATTTATTTCATGTAGCAACTGGCCTTACCCATCTAAGCATCTGGACAGGTAAAGGGTGGGTAGCAAGCGACTTTCTGAGTCTTTTGTTGTTGCTGTTGTTTATTTATACTCAAAATTTTTAGTATATGTTCTTTCAGTTTATAGCAGGCTAAGATCAAAACCACTGATGACAGCTCATGCTGGAGAGGATGTGGGGAAAGGTGAACAGTCCTCCATTGCTGGTGTGAGTGCAACTCGTACAGCCACTTTGGAAATCAGTATGGAGAGTTCTCAGAAAATTGGGAATCAATCAATCTGAAGACCCAACAGTACCACTTGTAGGCATATACCCAAAGGAGGCACACTCATGCCATAAGGACATTTGCTCAACTATGTTTATGTTCCTATAAACATTATTCATAATAGCCAGAACTTGGAAACAACCTAGATACCCCTCAATTGAAGAACGGATAAAGAAAATGTGTTACATTTACACAATGCAGTAGTATTCAGTGATAAAAAAAAAAAAAAACAACATCTTGAAATTTGCAGGCAAAAGGACAGAAGTGGAAAAAAAAATCCTGTGTGCAGTAAACCAGACCCAGAAAGACAAATATGGTATGTACTCACTCATAAGTGAATACTAGGCATTAAGCAAAGGCTGACAGAGAAATGAGGTAACAAAGAGGCTCCTAAAAGAAACATCCATGGATCCACCTAGGAAGAGGAAATGGGCATGATCTCCTAAAACCTTCATCTAGAACTGACGGAAGCAGATGCAGAAATGCAGGCTAAGAGCCGTTAGGTGGGGAATGAATCACTGGACAGAACTGCTGGGCCTCCTGCTGAAGAGCGGGAGGGGCAGTAACATGAGCAAAGGGTCAGGACCCTGAGGAGGACACCCACAGGACACCTGACCCGAACTAGTGGGAGCTCACTGACTGCAGACAGACAAACAAGAAACCTGCATAAGACTGATCTAGACCCACTGAAAGCAGGTGACAGTGGGTGGCTTGGACAATTTGTTGGGGCCACTGGCAGTGGGACCACAAGTTATCGCTAATGAAGGATCTGGCTCTTTGGAGCCCATTTCCTATGAAGAGAAACCTTGCTCTGCCTAGACACGAGAGGGAGGGCCTTGGTCCTGCCTCAATGTGGTGATATGACAGAATTCATTGACTCCCCATGGGAGGCCTTACCCTCTCTGAGGGGCAGATGGGGGGTGGAGTGAGGGGGAAGGTGAGGGGAACAGGAGGGGAGGGAGGGGGAACTGGGATTAGTATGTAAAAAATAAAGTTCTAGAGAATTCCTGCATTTAATTTTTAAGGTTTACTACACATAACATTTTGACAACAAATGCAGTAATACACAAACCCAGTGACCAGATGGAGAACTCAAGGACAGCACTGACCACTGGCATCTTGTGTCAGTGGCTCAGCACTAGCTCCTCCTATCTTCCCTTAGGCAATCACCTGTGCCCAGTTGGAGTAGAGTCCCCTGTGGTGTAGGTAGAGTGGATTCTATCCCTTGCTTACAGGAGGATTCACAGAACAGCATTCTACTTTGGTTATAGTGAACAGTTCACATATCAACCTAATGACATCAGTTCTTCAATACGATTCATGTCGAAGCTTGTTGATACTTCTGCCTTCTGTTCTCATTCTCTTGGGGTAATCACTGGTACCCTGGTTGGTACATATCCTTCCAAACTTCAGTGTCATACATGTTTAGTGACAGAATAAGCCTGCATATGCCTTTATGTGTACTTATGTATAAGTGTGTGTTTATACACGAAATTTTTAAAACAGTGGCATCAAACCTATTTCTGTTCTCCCTCATTGTTTTACATCTTTCTATTTCAGAACAATTTATCTACCCTTTGAATAATCACTGTGTAGTATTCTCTCCAGTGGAGAAAATAATATGTCACACATCAAATAGCACATTCTGAATTATAGTAGGCTACAGCACAGCAGGAGAAAAACACTGGCTAGATGCTACAGCCTTATTTGGGGTCAGACTCCTTCATAATTACTGTGTAGCTCAGGAATGTCCTATGGGGTGGAGGACATTCGAAACCATACATAGGAATGAAATGGAAGAAGACTAGAAAGGGAGATGCAAGGTAACCAGAAAGGAGAAATGCAGGATGACATGCAGGATGACATGGCTCAGTCAGCAACGTGCTTGTGACGCAAGCGTGAAGACTCAGGTTCATCTCCAGTACCACAGAAAAGGCTGAGCGAAGCAGGAAGTCTATGGGAGCAGCCACGGTGTGCGGGCTATCACACAGCACACCAAGGCTGCAGCAATTAGCTCCAGGTTGAGTGAGAGACCCTGCCTCAAAAACCACGGTAGTGAGCAACAGAGGAGGCCACCCAACATTGACTCCCAGTCTCCACACACAAGGGCTCACACAGGGCCATGTGCAGACACTACACACACACACACACTCACTCACTCACACACATACACAAAGGAACTTGATCTGAACCACATTTCATAGCTATCTTCTAGGTTCTAGAATCAGGTTGTCTTTAGTGAAGTAAGTACAACACAGTGAAACTGGTCTCAGGACAGCTTTTGGATTAGTACTCTAGTTGGGGCAGAGTGGGAATCTGAGCCTGTGATCTCAAGTGACTTAAAGGAGATGGAAGCTGGCATCCATTTAGAGCTTGGTATGTGAAGTTTGACTGCTGGGGCCACTGTTGCCCGATGTTCACATATTAAAATCTGTACACATGTACAAGAACTAGCTTGTTCTAAGTCCCAAACTACACATGCACAGTTTATAACATATATCAGTATCATATACTGACAGACACGTGTCAACACACACACACACACACACACACACACAGAGGGGGTATATACACAGGGAGTACACACAATACATACAGAGCAGAGGGGGAGGCACACATACATAGGGGACATACACACAATCCAAATTGAAATGCAGGAAAGTGGTATTTCACATACTTTACTCTTTCCCTAATATTTAATATTTGTTGAAATTCTAATTCAACATGTGCCTGTGTGATTGAATTTCTAGATTAAATTCCTCAGGCATGAGGACCATGACGGCTTAATTGTGTAGCATGCGTGCTGCACTTATACAATGTGTCTGGAAAAGCCAATTGATTTTGTGATTCTATGTATCTATAATTGGTTATGGGCTATAGGGGGAAAGAGAGGGAAGGGTTGGGTAAAGAAATGAAAGAAGTGGTGGAGGGAAAGCCCGGTGAGGAGGAGAAATTGTTTCGGGTTGTTAACTTGTAATAATAGTCCACAAAAGTGTGATTTGACATTTTGCAAAGTTTATAAGACTATGGCACACCCTGAAAGAAATGGGATTATAATAGCATCATTTTGTTTTTCTTCTCTTCTTACCTAAAAGTCTATATATAGGTTATAATTTTTTATACTTTGCTCATTTCCCTTTTTAAAAAAAGCAAGTTAAGCAAATGCCAAATCTACTTTTACTAAAACACAGCCATATCACATCATTGCATTTTCAGGGGCACTGCACATTCCTTATACAGCCGCTTGCTTCAGATAGCACTCCAGGACCATGAGCAATGTGAACTGCTACAGCAGGAGTCTCGGCCTGCATCTCAGCACTACCCGCTTTAAAAATGAAGTAGGCTGTGCGAAGAGCACTGCAGAAGCAAAGGGTGATGAGTGGAAAATATACAAGAAGGGAGTTCTTCTAACTTTGTAAATGATCTTATTTGTGCACTTTGTTCAATAACTAATCTCCAATTAAACTGAAACTCCATTCATCGAATTCATTTGAGCAAAAAAATAAGATCAAGCATACTTTATTTTTTGACTGGGTTCTTCCATAAGGAAAATCATTACTGCTTTGCAGCAATATCCAGGTTTACACTGAAGGTAAAAACTCACAGTTGTAGATTTTGGAACTAAAGATGTCAAGTTCATATGTGTAGATAGATAGATAGATAGATAGATAGATAGATAGATAGATAGATAGATAGATAGATAGATAGATAGATGATAGATAGATACATAGATAGATA
>NC_022009.1:74502207-74503048 GCF_000317375.1 Microtus ochrogaster
ATAGATAGATAGATAGATAGATAGATAGATAGATAGATAGATAGATAGATAGATAGATAGAGATTTACGGACAAACGTGCTGACTAGGAAAGTATCGGATGGGTGCCCTCCTGAGCTAGGTGTAAAAGAAACATAAGAATGCTAAAGATTTCAACTCTAAGGATAAAAAGGTCTGGAAATTCCTCTAGAATGTCTTCATTTCCTATAGATCCTGCCCTAGGCTAACGTAATGTCCATTAAGTCTACAAAAGCAATTCATACCACCTAATTTTTAAAGTATATTTTTGTCACAGTCAAAAATTAAGACTGAAGATTATACCAGAGAGAAAGACAACTTATAGTGTTACCTAAAATCAACTAATTCCATGTAAACTGACCTCCTGGATAGTAAATACTTTGTACACTTAATTTAGAACACATACTGTTATTTATGCTATGAGAAAATGTTAACCAGCAGAATCAATCCCCCATGAAATGCAAAGCACTATGATTGATTGGCTGGACTGGGCCCTCCAACCAACAGAGTTGCTACATTTCAATCGTACCTGGTTCTTTTCCGGAACACTTTTTTTTTTTGAATAAACAAATAATGATCCAAATTCCATCCCTACTTTTTATCTGTATGAAGCTTTCTGTCTGTAATCCTTCCTGAGTAACCTTCACTGGAAAAGCCACTGCATAGGTTTTATAGGTCCATTACAGTTTTTTATTTCTTTTCTTCTCTGATTTGTTTTTCTGAGGCAGGTTCTTACTCTGTGGTACAGGCTGGCAAGCAATACCTCCTGCCTTCCTGCCTGAGCCTTCCAAGTGCTGTTGCTGATACAGGCACAAGACACAGGCC
>NC_022009.1:74503314-74508347 GCF_000317375.1 Microtus ochrogaster
TTACTCTGTGGTACAGGCTGGCAAGCAATACCTCCTGCCTTCCTGCCTGAGCCTTCCAAGTGCTGTTGCTGATACAGGCACAAGACACAGGCCTGCCTTTATCCCAGTTTGCACAATCTGAAAACTACATATGTTTTGTTATGACCAAACAAATATTGAAGAGTGATTGCTAGTGTTCACAAGTCCTAAGAGTGGAATACAAGTGATCTTTAAAAATTTATTTATTTATGTTATATTTTATGTCATAAAACATAGCATATATCATTTGATCATAAATATACCAAGAATTAAAATAATTTTTCTAAAAATTATCACAAGTCAATAACTATTTTATTTGTTGAGTGTATGTCTTATACTTGCCAAAAGAGCAAATGGATAGAGCTAGAAAACATCATATTGAGTGAGGTAAGTCAGATCCAGAAAGAAAATTATCATTCATAAGTGGCTTTTAGACATAAAGCAAAGAAAAATAAGAGTATAATCCACAATTCAAGAGAACCTAGACAATAATGAAGACCCTAAGAGAGATTTACATGGATCTAATCTACATGGTAAGTAAAAAAAGAGAAGATCTCCTGTAAATTGGAACCATGGAGACCATGGCAGAGGGTAGAAGGAGGTGAGAGAAAGGAAGAGGAGTGGAGAAAAATATATAGCTCAATAAAAACAATAAAAAATAGGTCCCAATATTTTCCTGAACAAAATGTCTTATTACAGAAAATAAACATTTTGGAGGTAAAGAAGGTTAGCCTGAAGACAGTGGGGTGATAACGCAAGGTGAAAGAACAGGGTGATAGAACTTGCCAAATTACCACTACAAATAATGCCAAGTGGACATTAAGGCATCTTAATTAACATTTCTTAATAAGAAAACCCACTCCAGCTTTTCCTCCATAGTATCTTCCATTCACTTCCCTCTTTCTGTTTTACTTAATTCATCCTCTCTCCCTTGCTTTTCATATTTAAGGCCTGAAAGTCCATAAGTCATTTATCTTTGGTCACATTCTCAAATTTTTTTATTTGGTTTTCCTCATTATGAGTGGATCATGAAAATCTGTGCCCATCTCTCTCACCTCAACGCTAACTCCCACAACAAATTGCACAAATGCAGTCAGGATTGAAATATACTTAAGGGAGGAATATAAAAATCTATTTTTTATTCAAGTACTTGATTAACAGTGTCTACATTTATGAACTGGTATGGGTTTTCAGGTGAGAATATTTTATATGAAGCTCCAGTATTATTATTTATTCTGTGATGATAGCATAATGTTTTAGGATAAGTGCTAATATTCAATAACTTTAGCCTAAGGGCAAAATATTTACTATAAACTCACAAAATAAGAAAATCTAAGATATGGGTTTAATCTACTTAATAAAAGTAATTAAGTTGAAGGCACACAGAGAATAATAGCATCTTACTGCTCTGTTTCCCCAAATACTGGGCCATCTGCAGTCCATTACTGAAAGACTACTGAATAGCTGTTATCTGAATATACATATAAACCAGGAATATTATGATACATGTATATAACAGCTCATGCTAAACTAAAATCTCTAAAGAAAAGTTTTGTGACCATTCTCGAACTCATTGATGAAGGAGAGATAAGCCATTGTTTTTTGTCTATAATTCCTGGTGATTGTCAACTGAAAACTGTTTTATGTAATGAACTCATGAAATCACATAGCTGCTTTACCAAAGAACAACAGGAGGCACATTCAGCTGACAGGTGCTGGGCCCTCACTGCTGTCTTCCACCAACTGTGTATCCTTGAAGGTTTTATTTCTAGCCTTCCTTGGCTCCCCTTGTCCATCTATAAAGCTGATATGATTATCTCCAGCATCCATTCTGCACTAAAATTTTGCCATTTGATGATAATAAATGATTATGATGCTGCCCCTGCTGCCAATGACAGTAAAACGACCTAGTGTACACTGAGACCTTAATTATGCATCAGCAAACCATCCTATGTGCAGGTCATTTTCTCAACCACCTGTCAGGGAGACACTATTTCCATTTTATAGAAAAGGTTAAATAACTTGCCCAAAGTCAAAGGAATAGTAAATGGCTGATATCTGGATTCAGGCAATTTGATTCAGATCCCATCTCCTAAGCTTTATGATAAATCAGAATACACGATAGTGCACTTTGATATAACTACAAGCAAAATCCTTACCAATGAATTTACTCCTGGCACTGTGTTTGCTGGCATTTATCTAATTTAAATATTTAATTTCTCAATCTATAATTCTCTGTTTATATACACAATATATAAATGGAATTCATACAGACAAAAACGTCTGACCCTTAAAATAACTGTGAAGGACATTTCATATGTAGGTGTGTTTCTTCTATCACAAACTTAGACTAAGGTCCAGATCTTCCCATTACAAAGGTGGGTGCCTTAAGTGCCCACCAGAACAAGAAAGGCTTAAGTCAGAGACACAAGGGCGCTAATGTAGACAGGACGGCAGCATGGGACATGGAATTTCTACTCTTGTCTGAACTTTTATCACCCTCCAATCTTTTCTCAAGGATACAGCTCCTTCTTTTCTCAGGTCCTGATAAATCAGATTAAAGTATCCAAATGAAATTCATCATTATTCTATGAAATATTTTTCCTAACTTTGCTCACTGAATATATGAATAATCAATCACTCCTCTGACCCAGAAATCTGGAAGTCTCTTCCTCTCTCTTCCTTCAGTTCCAGATCTCTACACAATTCCTATGGTCTACGTTCAAAACAAAGCTCAGAACTATTCATCTTCATTCAAATGGCTGACTGTGAGATCCATATACTTTCTGTACTCTTCATTTGAAGAATACTTCATTTGAAGTATACAGTAAGTCTTACCTGTTTGAGGACTATTAATTATCTTCAGTTTTTTTTTTAAATCAGAGGCTACAGTCTTGCCAAATGTGATGATTAATATTGACTGTTAACTTGACATGACTCAGAATCTCTAATCTGTAATGGAGCTTCTCCTGTGTGCTGACTGCAGAGGGAAGATCTATCCTAAATAATTTCCCAGACTGAAAAAGAGAGAGAGAGAGAGAGAGAGACCGGCATGTATTGCTCTCTGCCTCCTGACTGAGGATTCCATGCACCCTGCATCACGATCCTGCCAGGCCATCTTCCTTGCCATGACACAGGATTCTTAAAGAATGAACTACGGTGAGCCCTTCTTTCTGTTGTCGTTGTCACATATCGTCCTAACAATGAGAAAATTAACAAATATACTGAACTGTACACAGTGCCTCTTGGTTTATCAAGTTCTTCCCATGTCGATGTGGGAGAATTTCTCTGCCTGTATACAGTTCGAGCTCCCCCATAAGCACTTCCTTCTCTAAGGAATGTTGCCTTAACAGTCCCCAAAGCCCGCCCTTCCTTGTGCATCTGTGTAGTTTAGTGGTAATAAATGCATTTTATCTGATGACATTTAGTTCCGGTCTTTGTGCTTTTATCGGTTTCTCTAATCCTTGAAAAGGCCTCCTAATAAATATATCCTCATTCAACAGAAGTCTCTGATGCCGACAAAGATTAGAATAAGTAACTCGGAAGACACGAAGTTTGAATTAATAATTTTCTGTTCAACTTCACATGCTTGTCCTTTCATGGCACTCAGCTACATAACAGCCTGTTCTGCTAACCCTGGAATGGAAGAGGAATGTTTGATCCCATGCTTAATCCAGCCCCAGGGCCTGGCTCCCAATCTAGCCCTGCCCAAGCCTGCAACCAGTGCTGGGTGGGAACCAGCTCCTGTATTGTTTGACTCACTAAACAAAATTCTATTTTATTAACTACCATTTAAATAGAAATGTCAGCTTTATGAATATGACTGATAGAAAAAGAAGATTTGAGCAATGTTTATGAGTTTTTAATGTAATTTTTATTGAGTTTTTTTGTATCCCTACTCATTAATAAAAGGAATAATACTGGCATATTTTATCTCCAAACATTATTCAAATTAAATTGGCTTTTTCCTTTCAATACAATGCTTGGAGTAAATTACTAATTTCTTTTTTTCTAGGAAGGCCCATCTATTTTTCATAATGTGACCTAAGTCTATTGTATAAAATACATTTGTGTATACAGTTGACATGCGTTTGTGTATGTTTACACAATTGCTTTTCTTGGTTCTTCAAAAAAGTGTATTGGGGATGGCAAGATAGCTCAAACTGAAAATGTTTATTTTGGTCTGATAACCTGAGTTTAATACCCGGTACAATATGGTGGAGAAAACTGAATTATGTAAGTTGTCCTCTAACCTTGAAACCTGCTCTATGGCACAAAAGTACCTGCATGTACACACACACACACACACACACACACACACACACACACACACACACTAGATATTTTAAAAAGCAGTATTGGCAATCAAACGTGTTCAAGGTATTGTTAAATATGGAAACTTTTCCTCTATTAATATGATAATCTTATCCATTTAATTAGCTGTTTATCTTAGAGGTGAGTTTATCCTTACAATGGGTGCAGTCTAGGAACATTTACAGAAGTATCATGCTAAATTAAAACCAAATCAGTATTTTAAAAACACATGTTAATTCTTAGCATGGCATACCAGAAAACTAAGAATTTTTCTATTTGTTTCAGTAGCACCTTCATCAAAAAATTTCTTTCGAGCACCCCTCCCTAACCCTGCCCTGCTGTATGCTAGGACCAGTGCTTAAGAACAGTTTTAAACTCCTACTCTAAGGCTACCCACCCAGAGCAGTGAGTGCCTGCCTACCGGGCAGGCCTCAGGGTCCCCTGTAAGGGAGCCCCCTGGCACCTTCAGCTTGTGCGCCTGGCTTCCTGTGCTCTTCTGGATACCGCCCCCCCCCCCTTGCTCCATTCATCCTTTTGTCCCCGGATCATTGGGCTACCTGGCGGCCCTGTTTAGTTGCTGAGGAATCCCATCTGGACAACTGAGTGTGTGCTATCCAGGGGCGGATTGTCCCGGAAGAGAGCACAAACCCCCCTCCCCCAGCTCCTTCTGCAGGGCTGTCTTTCTTACACACGAACGCCCC
>NC_022009.1:74508447-74536060 GCF_000317375.1 Microtus ochrogaster
CACACACACACACACACACACACACACACACACACACACACACTAGATATTAATTAAAAAGCAGTATTGGCAATCAAACGTGTTCAAGGTATTGTTAAATATGGAAACTTTTCCTCTATTAATATGATAATCTTATCCATTTAATTAGCTGTTTATCTTAGAGGTGAGTTTATCCTTACAATGGGTGCAGTCTAGGAACATTTACAGAAGTATCATGCTAAATTAAAACCAAATCAGTATTTTAAAAACACATGTTAATTCTTAGCATGGCATATCAGAAAACTTAGAATTTTTCTATTTGTTTCAGTAGCACCTTCATCAAAAAATTTCTTTCTACCTAGACAAAATCTGAGCCATTATAATTACTTTGATTGGTTATTATTTCTAATGAAGGTGATGGTTTGTGTTACTAGAAGATCCACCAAGCAACTCAATAGCAAATGTACTTTCAGAGAGCCACTGTCCTTCAACATGCACCAGAGATAATTTATGAAAACTTCTGATCTTCTGGTTTACTCACACAGAATATTAAACAGGACACTCATGTGGGATTCTCTTCTGTATGCTGTAAATATCATTGGCCTATAGCAGAACTATAGGGGAACAGAGCTAGGTGGGGAAAACTAAACAGAATGCTGGGAGAAAAGGGGTGAAGTCAAAGAGACGCAATGGAGCTGCCAGGGACTGATATCAGTCGGCACTTTAGCTGGTAAGCCACAGCCACATGGCGGCAATACACAGATTAATAGAAATGGGTTAAATTAATATGTTAGAGTCAGCCAATAAAAAGCTAGAGCTAATGGAAAAAGCAGTGATTTAACTAATACAGCTTCTGTGTGATTGTTTCAGTTTGGAGTGAACGGGACAAACAAGCAGCCTCCTCCAGCAGGACATTGTAGTCAAAGATCAGGATTTAATACAATTAATGGTTTTATACTTTTATTTGGGATATTTAATCAAATCAGTGATCTGTGATGGTCTTTTCCCCTTCTCTTATCCTTTTACTTCCCAGATTATCAACAAAAGACGAAGGCAGAGCTGGAGAGATGGTTCCACAGTTAAGAACACTTGCTCTTGTAGAGGACCAGTGTTAAATTCCCAGCAATCACAGAGGAGAGCTTGCAACTGCCAGTTTAGTTGCAGAGGGCCAGGTGTCCTCTTCTGGCCTCCATAGGCACACACTTGATGCACAAATAGGTAAACATAAATAAATGCAAACAAAATGGGAAACGGTGAAGACCCTAAGAACAAGCTTAGCCTGGTGCTATAGCTTTGGTTTGTGCCAGGGTATCATCAGTTTTCCCTTCCAGCTGTTGCTTCTATACCATCACTGGCCAAATCAACAATGATAAGGGCAAATGGTGTCTTAGTATTCTTAGAAAGTACTTTGACCTCATAAACTCCTTGAAGGAATTTTAGGGAAAATCACTACTACAAATCACAGATAAGAGCTGCTGCCCTTCATTATTTCCATTTCCATCTAAGGGAATCAAGGTTTAGATAAGTTCCCCAAAGGTGGTCATCAAATAGCCCAGGCCTCCTAACAACAACTTTGTTCTGTGAGCGTGCACGATGCTTAGAAGGCCTTTCTATTGATGGCTAACACTTTCACAAAGCTCTTGTTCCCGAGACTCCACAGGGGCCCTTGCTTTGTCCTCCAGGACAGCAGTACACATTCATTCATCAAGCATTTAGATTGCTTGTGAACCAGGGACTGAGCCCCAGGTCGGAGATGCCCAGAAGAAGGCATTGTCCTCATTTTCAAGTTTGTCACAGTTAATGTGGAAGACAAATGTGGAAACCACTACCTCAATGCCCTGTGATAAATGCTGTAGTAGTATTTTGCACCGAGTCTTTCAGAAGCACGGCAGAGAGTGATTAATTGTACACAAAGGGGAGAGGAGAAAGGTCCAGTCACTTAGCAGCAGAAGTGCACGCGAGTTGGATTTTAAGGACACATACATCTAATCCCTGTATTTACAAGTTCATCCTCCATGTACTTGGAGGTAGATACTCTGTATCTTACACTGCATGCAATCCTATGACTTTGAATTAACTATCCCTACGCCCTCAAGAATATGTTATGAAGATGAATCTAGAAAACAAATCCCACATTATAGAAAACACTTTCAGAAAATAAGTATTGATCTTCTCCAGATATATATGCACATTTGTTACCAACAACCTGCAATTAATCTTGAGTGTGCTTGAAAAGCTTTGCTTAATATTCAAACTGTTTATTCCAAACCACCAGAAACAAACATAAAACTGAGGAAACTTTAAAAGTGCCTCTTCTGTATTTTTCTTTATCTTTTCTCTAAGTCAGAGGTCAGCAATGTTTTTTTCTGTTTAGGAGTAAAGACTAAATATTTTAAGCTTTGTAGGCCAAATGGTCTCTGAGAACTCTTCTAACCTGGTCCTTGTATTGTGAAAAAAAAAGTTAAAGACAATATTTAAATTATAGGGAGTATTAAAAATAACCCAGCAACTTTATTTACAAAAGCAGGCAGAAGACTGATAGGGTTCACAGCCTAAAGATATTAACTTTGTCCTTAGTTACTGGTCTTCTTGAGTCTTCCCCGCTTTCACCACCGAATGGAAGGAGCATTAGATCTACAATCAACATTTTATTCATACTGTGGTGTGTATGCACATGCATGTATTTGCATCTATAGGTGCAAGTGTGTGAGTACATACATGTGGATGTGTGTACCTGTGGAAGCCTGAAGTTGATGCCTGAAATCATCTGCGACCACTCTTTCACCTTATTCTTTGAGTTAGTGTTCTCTGTCTAAGCCAGAGCTCATCAATATGGCTACTTCTGCTAGTCAGATTGTTTGGGGGTTGCCTGTTGCTGCTTCCTGATGCTGAAATGGTATTTGGCTGCCATACTCACAGGGTATTTAAGGGGGTCCTTGACATTTGAATTCTGAGGCTCACACTTGTATCTTTAGCCAGAAAGCAATCTTCCCGGTATCACTACTATCTCTTAATTCTCTCTTTGCTAAGTACAACTACAGGATTTTAGGCAAATAGTTTTACTACTCTATCACTCTAGTTCTGTCAAATGTGGACATTTAAATTATACCCATAACAACTTTAAAAAAAAAGTGAAAAATAACTGTCTTCATTAATGTTCTTAAATTATTCCATCATAGACAAAACAGTATGAGAGACAGAAAAAGAACAAATGTTAACTCTTGGTGATACTGGAAGAAATTTTCATCTCATGTAAGATGGAGTAGATTGGGTCTAGCCTTTGTAGGTTATGACACAACTAACATTCCATTCTAAAGAAGACATTAATAATCCTTAAAGAAGAATACTGTCAAAAACCTAAAAAAAATTTTAGAGATTTTGCCAATGAAAGAACAGAACAAAGGAGGGAGAGTAGAAATTGAATAATCACAATATTACTTTTAAAATACTAGGAAAGAAACACACACTGAACGTGAATAAAATATTACAGGGCTTAAGATATCTTTTTAAAGTTTGAGGCCCTAATGGAGTCTAAGTTCTGTGTCCTTTTGGTCTTCACAGTATTTTGAGACTAATAACAACACCAGAAACACCACCATTGATGATACGTTATGCTTTTATGAGTCTAGCTGTTAATATCAGTATTATATTGGTCAATCCTTTAGTCCTATGAGACTGGCAAAAATGAGTTACCATTGCCTTTCTACCTACCCAGAAGAAGCTATCCATAACAATTCTTCTGTACCTTAAACAGTCTAGACTAAATAATTTAAACTGGGTGGGGCTGAAGCTAGACTCTCAAACCAGTCAAGAACACAGACTGAACTCTAAATAACTATAAACCACCACCACCACATTATTTTCTCCAACAATATCTCCTCCATCATTCTAAGAGGATGGAAGACCCAGGAGAACAGGATTGACAGTTTAGAGTACTTTCCTTCCACTTGGAAAACAGTTGCTTAGCATTTTCCAGTAGTTGCTAGTGCACATTTACCTGGTTGTTCTGTAAGTGCTCCAGCCAAATGAGAATGCTTTATGAATACAGCTCATACAGTGTCCTGAGGGCAGGATGTTGCACAGTAAAGACAAGCCCAACTGGGAAGGATTTGAAGAGCTTAAGATACTTTTTCCGACTTGATTATTCTCATTATAAACACCTATTCTTAGGAAGGAAAAAATCAGAAAACTTAAAAACTTCCCCAAGCATTTGTGAATAATTTAAACCACTAAATGGCACAAATAGATTAATATTTTAATGTTATACATGCCTTTTATCCAGATAAAACTTTGAACATAATAAATGTGGCTTAGGATGGAAGTCCTCAAGATTCAGAGGTTTTTCATATTTTTAATGTGTGTAATTAGCTTCATCTTTGAAGGCTCCTGGAGGTTGTAGAGGACAGAGAATATGCATTCTACTGAAATGGCTCAATTTGTGGGGAGCCTTCACAATTTCCTTTAAAGAAATTTCAGTAACCACCAGTACCCATGTCAGATTATTACTACAGATGGCAAAGAACCTCTTCTGTCTTTTAATTTTTTTTCATAGAATTTATTTTGATCATATTTCCCCTCCCCCTGACAATTCCCAGGTCCTCCCTATTTTTCTACCCACCCAAATTCATCTCAATCTCTCTTCAACACACACACACACAAAGAAATGAATGGACAAACAAACAAAAAAACTGACAAAAATATAATCAAACAAAAATCGAATTTGTTTTGTGTTGGCCGCCTACTCCTGGGCCTGGGACCTGCCTGGGAGTGTGGTTGATATGCCCAGTGATATGCTCATTAGATAAAACTGATTCCTCCTTTGCCAGCAAATAACTTCTTGTTGGGGGAAGGGGCACTCTGTGTCCATTTTCTTCTCTTAGCGTTGGGATGTTATCTGACTTGAGCTGTGCAGGTCTTGTGGACACCGTCACAGTCTCTGTCAGTTCATATGCACATCAGTCCAGATGTGTCTGAGAATGCTCCATGGAGTAATTTGTGACCTCTGGCTCTTACAATCTCACCACTTCTAGAGGAAGAACCTCTGGATAAACTTTTGATTCCAATGGGCAGGTAGTGTTTTCCCTTCCCCCACCCTCCCATTTTTTTTATTGACTGAATGGTATTAATCGCATACAAGTTACCTTGCATGAAAGAAGACAGCAGGCAGCCATTTGTGGTGCCCTTGGACAGAAGAGGGGAGCACTCTGTTCTACTTGGAGAAGCTGAGGAAACCAATGGGCCCTGAGAACACCTGTGCATCTTGTGCTGTTTCAGCAGCAAGTGAGGCTTCTTCACTTCCACAGACTATTTCTTTCTAGTTCAGGTTTCTTAAAGGCTCTGGCTGGGAGAAGCAGCTTCCCACACACAGGTACTGATGTACTCAATCTGAAAGGTGAAAGTGACCTCAAATTTTAAAACATCTAAAGACTACTTGTATTTTTCTAAAAGTACTGTAAATATGGTTTTACATACACAACAACCCAACTCCTCCACAGAAGCATAATATATTCAATAGTATACAGCTCATAACAAAAATGGGCCACAAGCTGCTGAAATGGCATAAGGAGATGTTGGTACTAAAACACACATAGGAGCATCTCAAGGTGTGGAGGCCCAAAAATGTGAGCCTATTTCCACCTTGTCTGATGGTCAGAGAGCTTGGAAGTTGCTCAGAATTGATGACAATAATCAGGGCTCTACATCCTGACTCAGGATTTGGTTGCTCGGTTCTTTTGATATTAAGATGACTCATATAGGTAGATCAGCTCCACCCTGACAGATGGTCAGGATATGCAAGGTACTTCTGCTCCTTCTTTTGAAATATGAGGTTACCTGGGTAACTCTTTCAGGAGTGACTGCTTTCAGGATCCTTGGTCTAGAGGGGGCTCACTGCCTACCCAACAGAATGCTAATGATTTCATGTTTTAATGCGTTGAAGCAATTAACTACTCAGTTGTCCTTTGTATCATCGTGTTAAAGAAGTCTTTTGTTGCCTCCCCCCACCTTGTATTGGGGTATAAAAGAGTATGTAAATTTAAACACAGCTGATTTCAGTATTCACTGGAACTTCCTCCTATTACTATCCTATGTTTTCTGTTTTATTATTTTTACTCATGTCTTTGTATTTTTTCCTAGTTTTTCTGATCCCCACGCCCCTACCCTGGCAAGCCTATTTTGGTTGAGGCGGGTCCCAACAAATGGCAGCCCAATGTGGCCACCGACATCAAGGCACCCTGTATTCTTAAGAGAAATAGAGGTTAGTATGTCCATATTGCTTTTATTAGTATTTATTTATAGTTTCTGTGTGTTTTTGTCCACATGCACATGCATAAATGTGCCCAACACGCATCCCTGATGACAGCATAGGTCAGAGGAGAATATCAGATCCCCTGGAACTGGAGTTATGGATGGTTATGAATCATCTGTGGTGTTGGGAATAAAACTCGGGTCTTCTGCTAAAGCAACAAGTGCTTTAACTACTGAGCCATCTCTCCAGCCCCTATGCCCCCACTGTCTTTAATAGCAGATCCTCTCTCTTTATTTTCTGCCCATTATCCCTACTTGTCCTTTCACCCATCTTTCTCCCTGACCGGACACACTAAAATGCCAATAGCCTAGCTCGGTACCACGTATCTGTAAATCTCAGCATTCAGGGAGGGAGGGGCTGAGGTAGAAGGTGAGACGATCTTGGATTCCATGGCAAGATATTATCACAAAACAACAAAAATTTCAATTAATCCTGATCATGCAGAGACACACTATTCTGAGCCTCGTCATATGGATTAGTTTCCTACTGCTGCCACAGCAAAGTAGCACAAAATCGAGGCAACTTTGATAAGACACAGGCTTCAAACAACAGAGGATTACATCACCACTGCAGAGGGCAGAGGTCGAGATTTGTCACTCTGGCTTTTCCAAGGCCAAAATTAGTGCTAACTGACTGAACGCAGCAAGAGAATTGACTTCCTGGCTCATTCAGTTTCATCAACTTCTGTTCCTTTTCCCTCAGAGTCAGGTCCTCTTTCCATGCTGCCCGGAGCTGTCCTCAGTTGCCGCAGGCCCCCACCTTCTTCAGTTCTGACCCCTTTGACAGCGCATTCACGCTGACTTGACGCCAGTGTGTTGGTGCTCCTGCAGGTTCTTTTCCACTAGTACCTTGGCTAGAACAGGGCATCCTTTTCTTTCATGCTTATTTTTATGCTTTCTATTTCAACTGTGTCAAGCAATTTATAAACTCTCCCAATAGTCTTCTTTGATGGTTTTGATTTTCCTATTTCACAGTTCTCCACCTCCCTGTGTGTCTCATCTTCCTCCTGCCCTCCTTCTTTACCTATCTCGATAACACTTCTGTCTAATTCCTTTGCCTTTAAGGGTTCTTGTGATAATACTGAACCCACCCAGAAAAACTCAAATCCCTGACCATACTCTCAAGCCAGCTTAATATTAACCTTAATTTAACTAACAAATTCCTTTTGCAGCACTTTCTAGACCAGTGTTAGACAGAGGAGTCAGAAGGTAGATATCTTCGCAAAGACCATCTTCATTTGTTGTGTACTTTATTTTTATAATTATCTGTAGACATGTGAGGCCGTGTGTAGGTATGCGCCTATGAGATCAGAGGCCACAGAGAGCTCTGTATGCCCTGGAGTTGGAGTTACAGGTGGCTGTTAGCCTGGGCCCACAGGAAGAGCGCCACATGATTTTAACCCCTGAACATGTGTCAGTGCCGTCACATCTTTAATAGTCTTCCTACCACATGGTAGTAAATTCTTATGGTGCCAAGTGTATTTATTACAACTCTTACAATATCTTGTATGTATAGCCTAAAGAAATAAGCAGTCAAAGTGGTCAACAGGCTCTTATCTGTAAAACAAAGAACCAAATGAAAGGTGATAAAGAAGACTATGTGAAGAGATTACAAATATCTGAACAAAACCACGTAGAGCAGTGAGAGCACACAGGAAAATAAGTGTGCAGGCAAAGAATCCCTGGCCGGCCTCCACACAGAAGGGAAAGAGCCTGCCCAAGTTTTATTTGTACTCCGGACGTTTGGGGTCACAGGTCTATTTAGAGGTGCCACGAGTTACTTCTTGCCTGGCAAAGCCTAAAATGCTTAGCAACAACCTGCTCTGAGAAACGTCAAAGGCCTTCTGGGAAAGTCCCTCGTGGAATCTAAAGATCCCAGCTGGGCTTGGAGAAACAGACTTCTAAACTGATTCGACTTCAAAACTGCGCGCTCTTTCTGCTTTCAGGCAGCATTTGCAAGGGCTGGTCTTTATAGCGGCATAGTCATGGGTTCTGCTAACTAACATCTGAGCAAGGGAAGTCGTGCTACAGTTCAGGAATCACCAGTGGGGGATACGTTTCTTCCTTTCTAGCTTGTGATCAGAGACCTTGCTCTTCAGCTGGCAAGCCCACCTGCTCAACTGTTCATAATCTAAAAGAGGCTTGCATGTGATGATATTCCTTAATATATATATTCCTTAATTACACACACACACACACACACACACACACACACACACACACACACATATAAAGCTGTATTTGGTGTGGGGTCACTGGTCAGTGAAAAACATTGTGAAGCCCTAAGCCTGCACTATCCACCACCCCAACAGCTCCTCAGAACTGAATTTTTATAACAGGGGTGCACTCAACTCCAGACAGTTACTTAGCAGATACTTGACATTGGTAATTGTGAAAGGTTTGCTTGTATCCCAAGTACCACTAAGAAAATTCAGACTCTCACAGATTGCAGATATTATTCCAGGGTGTGAGAGTATAGGAGGAAGGCTGTCTTTGACCTTTCAAATTCAAGACCAAGGTAGAGAAGCTGGGATGACTTCCCTGGATATCTGAGAAATGACCTACGGTAGGCAAAGACCAAGGTAGAGAAGCTGGGATGACTTCCCTGGATGTCTGAGAACTGACCTACGGTAGGCAAAGACCAAGGTAGAGAAGCTGGGATGACTTCCCTGGATGTCTGAGAACTGACCTACGGTAGGCAAAGGTCAGGGTCTATACTTCTCCTTCCAGGAGGTCTCCAGGCCCGTTTTCCTGTGGGAGCTGAGCAGGTGGTTGATGCTATGCTGCTCCTGCCTGACACTGAAGGTGTCACCACCTATTCTGAAAGGACCCCCAAAAGTGCAGTGGAATGCTGACTAGCATCGTGGTGGATGGTAATTCCAGAATAAAGGAGGCTCTCAGAAGGGCTCCAGTCAGTTGCTAAACTGAATGATTTTGTTCAGCCACATAGGAATCTTGCTAATATGTATGAAGCAGAGCGGATAGCACCACATAGTTATCTGTACTAGTGAGTGACTGGTTCTAGAACCTCCCCTGAGTAGCAAAATCCATGGATAGCAAGTCCTCTATATAAAATGCTTTAATAGCTGCCATAAAAAACACATAGCCTCTGAACTTCAAATCATTTAAACCATCACTAGCTTATTCACAATACCAAGTACAATGTAAATGTTTCATCAAGTGAGACTGTATTTGTGCAGTATGTAGTAACAGGAAGTCTACACACTTAGTGCAGATATCACTTCTCCAAGTTTTCACTCCACAATTGGTTGAATGTGAAAATGTAAAACCTGAATATTAATCAAAGCAGAATAATATTAACCCTACGGCCTTTTCACAAACTTAATATGAGAGTCCTTTTAAGGTTCTGAGAGTGGGTACTGAGTATAAAACCAGATTAAAAACAAAACCAAAAACAAAAAAAAACATGACAGGGGAATATGAGGTTATGAGATAAGAAGCAGAATGTAAAATCACACGTGACATGAAGGTAGAAAGGAGGCCACTCAGGGTGGAAAGGCATGATGGAGGGGTTTATAGGGAAGACAGAGAAAGAAAAAATAGCAAAATCTATTGCCTTGTAAGATAAAAATTGCACTGTGTGTATTTGTGGGTATATGTGGGTATATCTCTGTGTGTATGTGTGTATGTATGGCTATCTATCTATCTATCTATCTATCTATCTATCTATCTATCTATCTATCTATCTATCTTTCTGTGTGTGTGTGTGTGTGTGTGTGTGTGTGTGTATACCAAGACAGGAAAGCAACAAATATCTGTTCATAATTTTTAATGAAAACACCAGTAGAAAGGATCACTGTAACAGTAATGATCTATTGGGGCTGATTCTGATGAAGCAAAGCAAAACTGGGTCCCTATGGCATAAGCACCTTGGACACGTGTCTGAAGGCCAAGAACCATTAGCAGGAATGTATCAGGTATAACTCACCTAAGACTTTGTTCCAGGAGTTGGGCGTGTTAACTGTGTTACCTGGGTTCCAATGTCAGTTCCAGAAGGTGTGCATGCCAACTATGTCATATGGGTCATAATGTCAACACAGAACACTTCCCACACGTAAAAGAAGCAGCTCTAGATGATGTCACCACTCACAGCAGGAAAGAATGTGGTTTTCCAGAACAATGACAAAAGCAAAGCCACACCAAGTCCTGCTGTATAGCCTCAAGTGAGATCTGGCACAGGGGTTCATATTGGGATTCTGTACGGAAAGTCTAAGACCAATTTCCAAAGAAGCATTTAGAAAAGTGGATTTCAGTTGACACCAGTGATTAGTTGGACAGGGGAGGTTTGACTCTGTCCTTATGTGCTGGACAATAAAGATTTCTTACCTAAGACCAACAGTTGGAGATGCCTGCCTAACTTGAGGTATGATGAGGCTTTTTCTAAGCTCTGAAACCCTGGTCCTTAAATATTCTGGCTTCTTAGGGATTCATAGAAAGATGTTTGAAAGTGTCTGGATCATCACTTGTTCTTCTAGGCAAGCTAAGAGTGCCAGATCAAGGTCAGGGACAAAGCAGAGAAAATACTCATGTACAGCAAAGCAAGGAGAATTACAACTTGACTGTAAATTTCAAATTATTTTCTCAAACTGACATACCTGAAATTATTCCCTTAAGGTATTCTATGTAAGCCAACTAGCTGTATTTTTTTCCCTAAATCATTTGCCTTTCTTTTTGTAAATTCACTGAGTAGAAATGAGTTCTATTATTATTGTTGCACACATGAGACTCTTCAATAAATGGGAAATAACAGAGGATTAGAAAACTTTTAACAGTCATGTTTAAAATGTTCCTTTTTTGCATCCTTCACATTTAACACATTTTCCTTGGAATGCGTCTCACTGGGGTAGTTAGTTTTGATCCCAGCGAGCCCTTGGTTTGCTAGTGCATGGCACACACTGACATGATCCTTGTAATTACATGTAGACCCAGGGCGCCACCCAGTACCTCACACTCAGTTGTGTCTGGAAGCATTCAAAAGTGACACATATTATACTTCCCGTGGTAAGTTAATAGGATAACAAATCCGGGTCAGTATCTCATACACTGAAGGAGGAGTGGAGTTGATCTCTTGGTAAACATGTGGCCTAGTGGGTGGGGATGTCTGCAAAAGCTGTTTAGAAACTACGAACGAGCTCACGTCAGTCCCCGTATTCCCATTCTTTTCTCAACCTACTCTATCCACACGCTCCTGATGGTGGCTTTCTAAAACTTCTGAGACTGATACCCGGATTTACAATCACTGTAATTTAGAGAGAAAGGATATATTCAGGAGCCCACGTGACAAAAATCCTCTCCTGCACTGTAACTTATTAAATAATTCCCCTAAAACCTCAGCACAAGCCCTTCTGTTTATTGCCCTTGTTCTTCGGGTGATTGGCATGGAGTAATGAAACATAAAGCAGTAATGAATTCTATTTCCCATTTCTTGGAGAAAACGTAAGTCATTGATCTCCCAGCACTAGAGAGATGCTCAAAGTACAGGAAACCCTTTCTGCCATTGCCATTTGAAAAAGGAATGGGGCAACGTTCACTTCAATGCAAACCTGACAGCAACAAACACAGGTTTAGAGATTTTTCATATAAATTTAATATAAATACCTAAGGTTATATGTACAAAGTTGTTACTGACAGTAGTGACACAAAATTAAAAATGAACTATTTATTAATAGAATGATTAAATAAAATACTGTACATGGAACTCACCATATATCCTGGAACTTACCATGTAGCCCAGGGTACCCTCAAGCTTACAAAGGCTCCTCCTGTTTCAGTTTCCCAAGTGTTGCAATTACAAGCATGAACCTCCAGTGTTCTTTAGGAGTTAATACACAGAGACTGGATTGCTACTATTACTCACTTTTGCCAGGAACCAATGACCTAATCTGACAATGACCACCTCCCCACTACTTGAGAAAAAAATAATCTTAGTTTCACAAAAGATATGAACTGGAGAAGAGGACGATAGGAAGCCATTTATGCTGAGAGTACATTCCTGAGTGTGGTGGACATGAAGAGGTTCATCCCTTACTTGCAGAAATATAGAACAATATGCATACTGAAGGCCCAGAATGCCTGAACATGGACTGTAAATTTCCATCTACAAAATGAAATTTAGGCTTGAGTCAGACTTGTACTAAGATATCAGAATGCAAAGAAATAACATACCCCTGCTGGACTTAGACCAATGGTATCTAATTGTCCTTTCCAAAAGAACCGAAATAAAATTTAATACCCAGTTGACTGCTTTGTAATTGTTGAAACTTTTTGGTCTTGACTGATTTTAAGACCTGATGTCATTGGTTTCTTGTTAATGTTCAACACCTCACTTCTAATGGGTGTTCTGCATTTTTCAGAGGCCTGGTAACTTTAGAATCAAACCCATTGTGCTGCCCCCTTGAAAACTTAAATCTGTTTGCTAAAGCCATCCAGACCAAATGAAAAATAAAGTAAGAAAAGGTGATAATTCATATAACAATAAGACTCTTTGTTTAAATGAAGAACATTAGAATAATTTTAAATAACTAGTTAAATAATTATCTACAATATTATTTCATGTATAATAGTGGTATATTTTTGTATAGTACATCTGGATAGACATCATGAGAAAAATCAAATGGAGAAACATAATCTACTAAGCAAACTTAATTGGTTCACCAAGCTGAACTTGGATGGCATTCCTTTAGTCTATGGTTGGTGTCCTATCTTCAATGAACCAACATTCTGTTCATGTCTTCCTGAGAAAAGTAACACACCACATTCAGGCATTGCCAGCTATAATTGGGCAGCCATATTTTAGTGAGTTGAAACATTAGCAGCCTTTCCTGCTTCCACTCACTCAGTGGAAGCATCCAAGCTGGAGAATCTGCTAGCACATACATGCAGTTCCTTATGTGGTCTGTCTAGTCTTTCCATCTTTCCTTCTACTCTGAAATCGTCCTTGGCAGAGCATACTGGGGGTCTTCCCTTCTCCTTGGCTTTTACTCAAGTTTGTCAAGAAGGAGACTATGGAGAAGTGCTGGAAGAAGACCAGAAAAGAAATCCTTTCTCCGGTTAGCACTCAGTTCTCCATAGCAAAAGCCTTCCTAAAAGCCCTTTTCTTGGCACGTTTGTCACTCAGACCTCTAAGCGATTAAAGTCCTTGCTGGTGCCAGCCAAGGCGACATCACCATTTCTGCTCTTCCCTATGCCCATTCGTACTATTATAAACCAGTCCTCAGTTACACTCTTGACGAGCATGCCAGTTGGGTATCATCAATTTCTCTCTGGAATCCTGACCTACACATTCATTTTCAGAGAATCTATTAAGGGCCAGAGAACATGTAAAAATAAATTAGAAATTGATTATGCTCTCAAAACAACTTACAGTCTGGTGAAGAAGATAACTGTGGCTCATCAGACATCACGGTTGACTAATGTCTGCTTAGATATAATTGAGAAGGAGTATCATTGTCACACAAAGGCAGGGTTAAGGAGAGGGAGGGGATTCCATGCGATGATTTCTTTTCTATATACTGTTCTGAAGTAATTTGTTTATATATGGTGAAGTAAAATTATATTTAGAAACATTTTTACGGAATTTCTAAAATGCAATTCTTACTGTAGCTTATGTATACAAAGTGAGATGGTCTGAGAGAGTAATTAAAGATTATGTACCCACAGACATAATAATTATTTCAAAGAAAGGCAGGTTGTAAGAAAAATTCTTGATATTCTTCAATATTTATTTGTTAAATTTCTTCATACAAATCCTACAAAGACTAAAGCGTTCTCCATTGGAATATTTAAAGCTAGTGTTAACGGAACCATTAAGAACGCATTTTTAATCCTTTGTTGGTAATAAATCATATTTGAACAACAACTTAATTACAGCAATGGCTGGGTTCTAGCAGAAGGCCTTAGCGTAACATGGACACTACATCACAGTGCTTATGTAATTTCACGTTCTTTTCAGTAAACTGGAGATGGTAGCACTTTCACACAAACAGATTTTGATTTTCTAATGTCAGATGTATTAGGAAATACACGATGTACCCTTTTATCTTATCCTTCCTTTTTATTTATAAAGTGTAAAATACACCTCTTATGCCCATCTAGAAAGGGAAAAACATAATGAGGAAAGTGAGTCAACATGCCCATCATCTCATGGGTTCTTAATGGAGACTTTCGAAAAGTTAAAAACACAAGTCAACACTTAGACCTTGTTAAGACAAATGGTTCTCTGGTTAGGAGTACTTTATGCTCTTGCAGAGGACCCAACCTACACAGCAGTTCACAACCGTTGTACCCCTAGTTCTAGGTGTTCTAATGTCTTCTTCTAGCCCTTCAGGCAAAGCATGAATGTAGTGCACAGATGTACATACAGGCGGGTTACCCGTACACAGCAAATAAAAATAAATGAATCTTGTGAATATAGAAACAACATATGAGATAATAAAAGGAGACCACACCTACCCTCAAATTTTATAGTAGGACACCTCTGTATGGAAATTAAAGATTACAAAGTAGGGTCATTTCTCTATAGACATAGATGTTCAGATACCGAGTGAGGCTATTTAGAATTGTTTAGTTTAATTCCAGTGTAACAAATATTTCCACATAAACATGCCATGCTTGGTTCAGAAACTCCTAGCCTTCTTTTATCATTTTATATTGCATTTTCCACTATATTTCAGTGTAATCTGATGTACCTTGTAAAGATATATTGTGAATTATCAAATATTTAAATTGTGCTACTGGAAGGCTTCTTTGTTCTCAGGAGTGAGGCTTTAGGGGAAAGCATGGTTTTCGGCAAGGCTCCCTCAGAACAAGCTGGACAGTATCGGGAGTTGGCAAAGAACAGGGGCTTGAACATTTGCATTTCTGGAAATCAATAAGTAGATTGTCTAATTGTCTAAGAACAGATGGAAGATCTGAATTCTGCCTGTCTCGATGGCATGACTTTTAAAAGGGCATAAACATAAATAAGTCTCAGTTAAAATATGCATCGTGTGGATAAATCTGAATTCATAAAGTACACACAGAGCTTTGAACTTACAGCCTCAAGTGACAGATGAGCAGTACAGACATACAGCAAAGCACTTCGTATGAAAACTGCCCAGTGTAAAACGGGGCAGAAACACATTAAACATTCTTATCGCCCTCGAGTCCAAATGGATTACAATTTAGAACATATGCACAATCAGTTATGCAAAATGGACACAACAATTTCTCCAATAATTTCCTACTGTTTGGGGAATAGTTTACCCTTATATTTTTGAAGACATTAAATGGGGAAAGCAGAAAGAAAATATTTCAATAATTTATTTTTGTTTGTTTGGCTGGAATAGCAAAGCATGAAACCTTCACTGAGCTGAATTAGCTCCTCTGCACTAGGCTTCCAAATCTCTTGGATTCGGAGCCCGCTGACCAGATGGTGCAGCGTAGCATACAGCATGTGAAATCAAGGCTGGAGTTCCGGTCTGCAGACCCCAGGACAGCATAGGCAGGCTGCACAGTGAAAGAGATGCATGCAGCTCTAAGGCCAGCGCTGGCCATGGCTGTGCCACTCTTTGCCAAAGGGCAAGTCAAAGCCATCTTCCTGAAGCCTGCGGCTCTACCTAAGCCGATGGCTGCTGACTCTGCTTTGTCTCTTGAGGATGGGAGGAGAAGCGACTGAGGTCCTAAAGAAAATACATCCGAGGAAGGGTAGAAGCTGTCTCCAGATGATCTGTATCTGACTGCGTGAAAAGATAGGCCTGTCCCCTAAAATACCTTGCAAACAAAGGAATCTTCTCAAAAATCTTTTGTTCTTAATTAATGAGAGTGCGCGGTTCACAGTCTGCCTTATGACTATGCCTGACGGAGCTTAATGGAAGAAAGGCTTAATTGTAGAAGAGCAATGGAAGAAATTCATTAGAGAAGACTTGAAACCTGAAAGTGATAGGCAAAGCCGGCTACCCGAATGGAAATTGAGCCATTTAAGATGTCTTAATTAGATTTAAAGTCAGAGCTTAGAGAAACTAAATTAGCTCTACCGAATCAGATTAGAAAAAAATCTTAGATAAAATGCATAGTTATTATTGGATTACTCAAGGTAGTCGGTATGGTTCTGTCCTGATGGTTCTAAACCCAGTCTTTATGACGAGTAGCAGCAAAAACAACAAAGGAAGTACTTAGCATGACCTTTTAATAGCATCGCTTTTAGTCCTAACCTTACAGGAAGAGGTTTTAACAGCCAGTCTCCAGCCAAGTGTCTGAACGAAATGCAAAAAGAGATAAGCAACGAGAAGATTAATTTCGGTTTTGTTGGAAAGAGAAAACAAAAGAAAATGAAGACGCCCATCTATTTCCCCCCTGAGAGTTAGGGATTTACATGAAATGGCTGTGTTTCCCAGTGATGGCAACAGCAGTGAGGAGGAAGCCCATCGCGCAGTTGGCACGCTGTTGTATTTACAAGATAAGTGTGAGGATTAGAGCTAAGAATAAAGGAGGGGAGGGAGAGTAAAGAGAGCGTCTTAGGGAAGTACAACCCTAAAGCTTGCCTCCTGTCAGTCACAAAGATTGGGCGTGATGGCTCTGACACCAAGCTGATAGTGTATCTTAGAACACGGTGTGCAAGCTCTCCTGTAAGCTGTATAATAGAATCAAGATAAATGAATGGGAAACAAAAAATAAGGGCTCAAAATGTAAATTGCACATTGCAGCAAGCGCTGTAAAAAAAAAAAAAAAGAGTCTAGAGCCACTAGAGATGACAGCACGGACATGAGATGTGGGGGAGGGGTCGCTGAGGAAGTGGAATCTAAAATGAGATCTGAAGCGGGAAGGAGGAGCAGCCAATCTGTGACTGAGGAAGCAGTCAAGGAAGATGGCTCAGCTAGTCAGGCAGGGGACAGGAGGAGAAGGGAAGGGAGATGCCCAGAGTAAGAGAAAGGGACCAGTTCGTGTTGACTACTGATTCCGTATGAAGACTTAGGACGTTACTGTAGGGCAGAGTCCTTGGGGGGAATTAAAATGGAGGTGACATGACTGGACTGGCATCTGTTTCAAATGTTTGATTTATTATTAGCATGCGTGTGAAGGGGGGGAGATGGAGGGAGGAAGAGGGAAGGGGAAAGAGAGCACACGCCATGGCTCGCTTGGGGAGGAGAGTGGAAAGCTCTCAGAGTCCCTTCTGTCCTTCCACCAGGTCTCCAGGGAATCAAACCTGGGGGGTCAGGCTTGCAAAGAGCAAGCTCTGCTGCCTGTGAAGGCATCTTGCCAACCCTAGACTGATGTTTAAAGAAGAACAGTCTTGCTATGGAGGCAGGCGTGAAAAGAGAGAACCTATGGATTCCCAGGGCTTGCTGAGTCTTCTCTTCATTTAGTATTCATACTGGGAAACATTTTTCAGCATCTCTTGTTTGCCATTTTCACTGAGCAAGAAAGAAATGCAAAGATCAATAAGGCTTAGAGTTTGCTTTCAAGAAATGTAACACGTTAGTAAATAAATATGATTTATCAGAAACAAATGTTTGTTTATAGGTGTGTACAACATGCTAAAGGAGATGAGGGGGGCAACTTCACAAGATAAACACTAAAATTGGCCTTGCAAAGACATAAAAAGAAAAATGTGCCAGGCAGCAGCAATTAAAAAGTATTGCAGGAGCAAAAGAATACAGAATGGGAGAGAAACAGGGGAAGCCTGGGGAGTCCTATACAAGAGCGGAAAGAGACCAGGAAAGGCAGGTCAGGACACAGGGGTGGGGCACACTATGTGCCAAGTCCTTAAATTTAGTCATGTGGGCAGGAAGCTTGCTGGGAAGCTACAGAGTTCCGTTATATGCTGACTGAGGAAAATGTAAGCGTGCCTCTACTTAGAACAAGAGCCCCAGAAAAAGAACCCATGGAACCACAGGTATGGTTTTTTTTTTTTTCTATTTCCTCATTTAGTCTGGGAAGTAGATGTCCTTCTGTCCCTCAATCCCTAACACCTGGAAAGAATCTGAAACTTGTGCCTTAACTACAGTCTCTCAATCCACGAGCCAGGAGCTCGATGAAAGAGGCTAACGGTCTAGAATGCCCCCACCCTAACCTCCCCCTGCCTGCCCCCTTTCATTCCTTGTCCCTGTTACTTACTTCCATGTGTGTCCCCTCAGTACCCGGCACGGTGCCTAGAATGAAGTCCATGTTGAATTAATGGGAACTGAGCGTTCAATTCTGAGAAAGGCAACAGGTGACTGAGAAGACAGGTCAGTTCTTGGGTTTTGCTATCTTTGGAGAGAACTTTGAGAAGTATCTGCAGCACCCCCACTGTTCAGTTTCTGACTTAAATTTAGGGGGACATAATCATGAGTAGTTCTAAAAATCCCCCAGGTGGTTCTACTCTAGGGACCTACTACCCAACTGTTGATGCCTCAGGAACCTAGCCTAATACAACTTTTTTTTTTAAATTAAAGATAAAATATAAATTTATTATTTATTGAATACATGAATGTTCTTAGGTCACTGCTTTTACATGTGTGAGTAAATTTATACCACCTTAGATTTTATTTTATTCTAAGTACTGATAGATAGTATTTCCTCAGTAATCTTATTTATTATGTAATATTTTTTTTAATTTATTTATTTATTAAGGATTTCTGCCTCCTCCTCACCACCGCCTCCCATTTCCCTCCCCCTCCCCCGATCAAGTCCCTCTCCCTCATCAGCTTGAAGAGCAATCAGGGTTCCCTGACCTGTGGGAAGTCCAAGGACCGCCCACCTCCATCCAGATTTAGTAAGTTGAGCATCCAAACTGCCTAGGCTCCCCCAAAGCCAGTATGTGCAGTAGGATCAAAACCCATTGCCATTGTTCTTGAGTTCTCAGTAGTCCTCACTGTCTGCTATGTAAGTCCGGTTTTATCCCATGCTTTTTCAGACCCAGGCTAGCCAAAAAGAGGAACATGGGATGTACTCACTCATATTTGGTTTCTAGCCATAAATAAAGGACAGTGAGCTTATAATTCATGATCCTAGAGAAGCTAAATTAGAAGGTGAATCCAAAGACAAACATATAGGCATCCTCCTGAATATTAACCTTCATCAGGCGATGAAAGGAGACAGAGACCCACATTGGAGCACCGGACAGAAATCTCAAGGTCCAAATCAGGAGCAGAAGGAGGGGGAGCACGAGCAAGGAACTCAGGACCGCGAGGGGTATACCCACACACTGAGACAATGAGGATGATCTTTCGAGAATTCACCAAGACCACCTAATACAACTTTTTAACTCTTTCAAATTACTGTATTTATGAGCTAATTAATGTCTACTTGTTTTTCTCTGTCCCTGATAGTGTTCTGGTGGAAGTTCCATCCCCAAGTCCCCTCCCCTATCTCTCTCCAAACCCTGCCACACCTGAGAAAGTTTGCCAAATAATGACCCCTCCCCAGAGATGCTCAAGACTCACATGGGGGAATTTAAACTGTCCTCCCAGAAATCAGACACGTGGTTTTCCTGTCTCTCTTTCCTGTTTCCTTGGGTGGGGGTGGGGGGGGGCTGGAGAATCATCCAGGAGCACTGTATCTATTAAACCTGGGCTTTTGCTAATTCGGTTTGATTTGATCTGATTTGGATTGCTGTGTCTGTCAGTGGAGAGACTTATTGAGGTGCAGAAACTTCAGTAAGTTTCTTGTTGTTGTTGCTTCTGCTGATTTTCTTTTAGTTTCATAGAATTTCTTCCTACCAGGCCCACTTTCTATTGTGTATACTGGAGTTTGACATGACTGTCAAACACTTCATCCCAAGCTGCCATCTCTCTTCATGAGTCTGTGATGATGTCACAGAATTAAAGTCACACAATCACCAGTGTAGTAATATTAGCATGGGGAACACTTAGGAGGTGACTGGGTTAGGAGGATAGGGCTCTGCTATCATGTGAGGGTCCTGATCTTCATGACAGAGACCTCAGTGATCTGCCTTATCCTCTCCCACCACAGAGGATTCAGTAAAACAGTACTACCTATGATACGCAATCAGCAACCACTATATGTGTCTGCTAGGAGCTTAATTTAAGCTTCCCTGCCTCTATATGAGAGGAATATCTTCTGTTGTGTAAAAACCACTCAGACTATAGTACTCTACCATAGTGGCCAGAACAGACATACTGTCCTGGGTAAATGTTCTACAAATTAATACCATAACAAAGTGATTTTCAATCATAGTTTTACCTGCTAGTAATATAGTCTCGATGATAAAAAAATTTAATCTTCCACACTAATCATTTAACTTCAAGAAATCTGGAAACCCAAAAAGCAAACAGACCCAGATAATGAAGGTCATTATTTCTTAGAACAGTTATGTCTGAAACCAGCATCAGGACCCTTCCTCCTTGGGTTCACAGCTTCTCTCAAACTCTGATTTGATCCCTTCGGTAGGAATATTTCCCTCTGTTATTAGGAAATTTTATTCCTATCTTCTCTTACTTGGAAATAAGTAAGTAAGCACACAGTAAGCTATTGTATTCCTAACACATTAGCTGCTGCTCAAAACCCTGTGACCAAAATTACCATTTTTGTTACTGTCCCAGTGTCTCCAGATACCATCTGAAATAATCAAATCAGACAATTAAAATTGCTGAGTGACCAAGTCCTGCTGGTCTTTGACATTTATGTCTTCAGTCTACCACTGTTATTGTTTGAGTTGAAGGTCTCTTTAGTCAATGTCTTTAAAGTCCATTCAGTATCTTTCTGATGTCCCCTTTTTCTCAATCTTTTATCTTTATCACAATTAAAACAGCTCTTCTCTGCATCATATCCTCAAATATTGCATTACTCTTTCATTTACAATGTGGATACCCAAACCCATGTGTCATCGATATTTAAGAAATGTTTGTTGAATTATGATTATTTTTAAATAAACTAAACCCAGTCTGATAAGCTACATTTTTCAGAGCTGTTTCATTAACATTTAGGAAATCTGAGACTCACATAATAGAAATATTTATTAAAAAAACTTCTTAAATACACAAAATGGGTAGAGAAAAGCTGTGGGATTATTCATACAGAGCAACGCCCTTTCTCTATTATCTTATACTTTCATTTTACATTCTGTTTTAAATACATTTATCTTGGTAATAAAAAGGCACACACAAAAAAAGGAAAGACGAAAGGCCATGCCTTTCTCTAGCTAATCAGTGATTTTTAACTTAATGTGTAAATTCAACACACGCCCAAACAAAATACAGCAAGTTGTTTTGTGACTACTGACAAAGTGATTCTGAAGTTTGTCTGGGGTAGCTAAAGAACCAGAACTACTCAACACTGAAGGAGAAGGAAGTCAAAGGCTAACAGTACCTCACTTCCAGACTCACTACAGGACTTCAGAAATCAGGACGGGCGTGGTATTGGCAGAAAGAACAGACAAATTATTTAACAGGGCAGAACAGAGAGACAAAACCATAAACAGACCCACAAATAAACAGCCAACTGATCTTCGACAAAGAAAATTCACTCCGTGGTGCAAGGAGATTGTCTTTAGAATGGTGGTGCAGGGTTGAGGACAGAGACAATAAATACAGATAGTTCTAGAACACGGCATCCTCTTTGAAAAGAAATGAGTTGCCACCCATTTGTTAAGCCCTTCTTAGAAATTAAGTCAATATTATAAAATCCTAAATGGTAACAGAAGAAAATGTAAATGACCTTGGAAATAGTGATGGCTTTTTGATTTTTTCCATTAAAGAAAGAAATAATTGATAAGTTGGACTTCGTTAAAATTTAAAACTTCTGCATTGCAAGTTAATGTGAAAGGAATGAAAACACGAATCACACACTGGGGAAAAGTATTTGCAAAAGAAATATCGGATAAATATTATTTCCAGAAAATACAGAGACTACTAAAATTCCATATTTGAAAAAAATCACCTGCCTAAAAATAAGCAAAAAAAAAAACCCTATTGAAGAGAAAACTCATGAATAAAAGAATAGAAATGCTGAGTCTGCATACGCAATGATGCAATGGCATCTCTATAGACAGTCACATGTCAACTTGACCCAAGCTAGTGTCATCTAAAAGAGAGCCTCAGTTGAGACAGTGCCTCCTTAAGATTAAGTTTAAGCTGCCCTGAGGGCATTTTCTTAACTAATGACTGCTGCTGGGGGTTCCAGCCGATGGTGGGTGGTGGTGTCCTGGGTTCGATAAGAAAACAGGTTGAGCAAGTCATGAGAAGCAAACAGGTCCACGGCCCTTGCACCAGTTCCTGCCTCCAGGCTCCTGCCCTGCCTGAGTTCCTGCCTGGATTTCCTCTGATGATAAACTATGGAAGTATAAGCAAAAGAAACCCTTTCCTCTTGGTCTCCTCTCAGTCACAATAACCTTAAAGAGTAGAAGAATTGGTTGCAGGATCTTCGGGGTATTTCCTTGATGGACTTGACTGTTGTTTTGGGGAGGACTGTGGAAGAACTTTGGAATTTTGGGCTAGAAAAGTCACTGAGTGTAGTCTGCTCAAGTGGCCTGTTTTGTAGGAGCTTGGAAGACAACGCTGAGAACAGATGACAGAAGTCTGTCTCATGGATTTCAGAGGAAAAGCTTAAAGGCTCTTGAGGCTTGTGGTTGGTTTGAATGAAGAGCTGGAGATTCTGGTCAGCTGAGGCTAAAGAACCATCTGCCATTGACAAGAAAAATGCATCACTCAACTGAAACTTGTGCTTTACTGGGACAACTGACGCTGGTTAGTTGAAGATCAGAAATTAGTGATGGCTAAGAAGAAACCGAGGCACCATCTTTTTGGAAGGGTTTCCTCGGGGAACACATAGAACCAGTTCCAGAGGTTTCCAGGGCTGTATTTCATGCTGACCCACAGTATAGTAATGTGTAAGAGTCTCCCATGTGGTACTGGTTTTGAAGGCATTGTGGAAAGTAGCTGAAGCTTGGCTGAGAAAGCCAGTAAACAGCACTCCTTCATGGCTTCTGCATCAGTTCTTGCCCCAAACTCCTGCCCTTTTGGAGTTCATGTCCAGGCTTCTGTCAATGATGAACTATGGAAGTATAAGCAAAATAAACCCCTTTCCTCCTCAAGTTGCCTTAGGTCATAGACTTTCATCACAGCAATAGTAAGACTAAGACAGGACTCAACATTACATGTCATCAAGGAAGTGCCAAATAAAACCAATGAGCTCCCACTGCACACCAATTAGAATGGCCACAATTCAAAATATTGATGGTGTCAACCTTAGCAAGTGTACCTAACATGTATCTGGGACTCTTACACGGCAAATCCATTTTAAAAGGAAGCTTTCATTTTCCTACAGAACTAAACACACTCCTTATATCATCCAAAAGTTGTGCTCCTTGGTATTTACGACCTGAATTAAAAACTTAAGTCCGTACCAAAGCCTGCATGCAACATTTTGAGCCTCTGTTGATAATTACTAAAATTTGTGAGTAGCCAAGATGTTCATCAATAGGAAAATAGAACACTAATGGGCTATCCAGACAATGAATAATATTAATCATTCAAAGAAAAGAGCTACCAGGCCATGGAACTGTGTCTAGAAACATCAAATGTGTACTAACAAGTATCCATGTGATAAGGCTGCACAGTGTATGGTTGTAACTGTATGACCTACTGGAAAAGGAAAATCTATGGAGACAGCTAAAAGATTGGCAGTTTCCAGGTATCAGGGGAGGCAGGCAGAGGGTTAAATAAGAAAAGCACAAAGGATTTTTAGGTCAATGAAGCTATTCTGTGTGATACATCAGTGGGGGATACAAGGCATTTTCAGACTCACAGAGTGCAGAGCACCAAGAGTGAACCCTAATATGAACTGTAACTTTAACTAGATGATGGATGGCTGCAGGCCCATCACCTGTCTCATTCTGACACAGAATGTGCAGAGTGGGAGGCTGTAAACATAAGGGGACAGGTAGTGTATGAGAGCTGTGCTCACCCTTTAATGCTGTAAGTTTAATGAAGGCTATTAATTGAAGAATATCTTAATGTTTGTCTGACCTCTTGGTAGGAATTAATTTAGTCACCAATAAAAAATTGCAACAATAAAACTACCAAGAGATTTGAGTATACTAAAATATATGTATCTGATATTAAAAATCTGATATGAAACTGCAATATAGAAAAAATATTTTCTCCAAATGTCTCTTATAATAATCTGTTAACAATCCTCTTTATAACTGAAAAGAAATGAGTTCTGATTTTTAAAAATCCAGGAAAGAAAAGGTAACAGATAAAACAAGCACATAATAAACATGTAAGGACATGCTCTAATTGTAATCAAACAGAAATGCAAATTAAAATAATGCCACTTTTAAAATTAATAAATAACTGAAGTAAGTGATAGGAATTAGTCAGGTGGGTGCCCCACACCCTGCCTTTGGGATTACACAGCACTAAACTTTTGAGGAAAGTCATTTAATGATAGAACAAGATGAATGATGAGTTTTAAAGATGTTCTCACTTTTAACCCACCAATTCTATCTCTAAAGATCCGGTCCATGTGAGAATGAAATACTTACATACATATAAGACATTGTGATGATATGATATCAGTATTTATAAATATAAGCAAACCATGCACAGTTAGTAGTTTCTAGTAGCTTGTCTTAAAATGGTCAAAGGAAAATATTCAGAAGAATATTATATGGTACAGAAAACTCAAAGTAGAAATGAAAAAATAATAATTGGTCTGGGAGACATAGAGACAGACCACTAGAATATAGGGGTATGCAAAGATTAAATATTTATCTATCTAGAACTTGAAAGAGAATCAATAGGAAAACTCATAGAGACAGGTATTACAATGCCTATAAACAGACTTAGGAAAAAATATGTATCTGCTATAACAAATTGGAGATTATAAGAAATATAAAACACAAGCATTTGTGATCGACAGTCAGAAAGCATAAAAAGACTGATGAATATTTATTTGACAAAATTAACATAAAAGATAAATAGCAATGAGACAGCATATTTGCAAAGACTTGCTCTCCATAAAATTCACAACAAGTTTAAAATTAATAAGAAAAGGGAAAATTTACCAGTAGAGAAACCAAAAGACAGAAAAACATTTTACTAAAGGAAAACTGAAAATTATGCTAAATATGTGAAAATGTGTTTCTCCTCAAACAACAAAACCCAGAAATATTTGTAGTAGACTACAGATTTTGAATGTGCATCTTCAAATTCTTGAGGTTTCAACTCAGTAACTTATTTGAAGAATGCAATTTGGGAAGTGCACAGGATTTATGTAGTGAGATGATCTTTACATCAAAATTCATGATAATGAAAGAAATGTATTAGACACATCTAATACACTGCTTCACGTTTACTACATTCAGCACAGAGGCAGCCTCATCAAGGCGGTGCAAGGCACAGAGAGGGATTAATACCCTGTGAGCACACTTTAGCCCATGTGTGACAGGCGTCAGCAGATAAATGACTCTCCCTCCTTTCTTTGTTGTTCTGAGACAGTGTTTATGTTGCCATTTAGAACACCATTCTGCAAGACAGAGCAATCAATTACGATGAATATTGAGTAGCCCTGTTGGTGAGGTCTAAATCATTCTTGTTTGAGCCCACCTCTCATCCGTGCCTCCCTTCCCTGTTCACTGGCATTAATTCCACGTGACTGGACTAACACATAAAGTTATGACAAGGGGCCCTTCTATTTGCTTCTGTTTTGGCTAAGACAAAGGAGAGAATGCTGTGTGATTCAGGGAGATTTAAATAATGGAGAAGGCAAAAGAGGTTGAGATAGAATCCTTTATATTGGTTTGCTTAAGCAATTTGGATTTAATTGTCTAAAATAATTTTGACACCACATTCTTTTCCAGGCTCTTGTTACCCCTTGAATCAAGTTAAAATTTATCCTCCTCTCCCTTTGAACTTGGGCAGGGTTTTCAAAGTGATGGGTTCATGAAATCTAGAAAGACGATCAACATGGCTTCTGAGGATGATATAAAAGGGGCTGAGACTTCCAGGAGGCTCTCTCAAGATACTTGCCTTGTAAATACAGCTATCATTTTAGGAGCAAATTATCATATCATAACCATAATAGCAGAAACTCCGAAGACTCTGAAATTGTGTCTCATTTGCAAGAAAAATGTTTATATGTTCAAGAAACAGATGGTGAATGGCTAGATGATTGATAGGCAAACATATACATACATGTGCACATTCGTGTGTGCACGAATATGGCCTGAAAACATGAGGCCTCTGAGTCAGACACAAGGCAGACTATTACAGCAGAAACTATAACAGCAGAAACATATATTGCATGGTTTTTTCAGTACTCTGTGCCTGCAGGTCAATATCAGGATGGTACATGAACATAAGTGGGGGCACATTAGAGGGGAGGAACCCCAATATTTGTAAATTCCGGACATGTTTGGAGCTCTCAACAATAAGCCAATCCTCAATAAGAAAGAGAAACATCTTTGTTTCAGAATGTATGAAAATCTGGAGAAGAAAAGAACATGCCTTTTGTCTTTTGGTATTCTAGATCATATCTAGAAAAAGATGTGTCCATGATCTTGACTGTCCTGGAATGTCTACTTGTAAAACCGTTCCTCTGGCTGTAAATTCCTTTCTTTGGAGAACCTGGACCACACAGAAGCATGAAATAAATATTCATGGAGAACTATCTCCCAACAGAAACTCCAGCCACACAGAAGCATGAACTATTCATGGGGAATTATCTCCCAAAAGAAACCCCAGCCATACAGACAGCCCAAATGGAGACTATCCAAACAACGGGCCAAGCTCAGATCTAAGCCAAATCCAGCATCAACCATCAGATACATGAGCGAACAAGTCTGCAGGATTCCAAGCCCTAGACTGTGAGCCACAGAGCTCATGCTGAAGTAAAACTTTAATACTCAGTCCTTGGAGATCCCTGCTCAAGACTGAAGAAGCTGGGATCCTCAATCAGTACAATTTATGATCAATATATCATTCAACAATGTGATAAATGTCTTTAATAAATTAAACAAGCAGTTGAGGCTGAAATTTTTAATTTGATTCAGTTTTTGGAGATAATTCACACCCCCCCCCCACACACACACATACATACACACTTGACAAATACTTGCATAACAAACAATCACACACAAAATTACATTATACAAACATGCTTATTCTAGTAGAATTATAAATTTCTTCTTTATATTTGTATGCACATATATATTTCTCAAAACATCACTATTTCTTTAATCTGGAAATAAAACCTGTGATTCTTTTGTAGAACTTTGAAACCTCAATCTGTGGAGTATGTAGTTTTTTTTTTTTTTTTTTTTTTTTTACTTTTCTTTCCAAATTTTCTCTGGTGTATGGAGTTCAGACGTGTGAGGTGATGTGGG